>NC_135661.1:7155333-7494500 GCF_964188315.1 Podarcis muralis | reverse complement strand
ACCCAACACACAGGCTACACAGCCTGGCACCGGTGGGAAACTCTTGTTTTATAAAGCAGCCCAGAAGTTGTTAAACGCAGCAGACCATGTTCCTGACACTGAAGCTCAGGACCCTTTGACCGAACCTCATGAATGGATTTACCTGATATGCAGCTGTTCCCCATTCACCTCAAAGAAAGAAATCAAGCCTTTAATACCACTCTTCATTGCAAATTCCTAGGGCTGAGACGAGCTGCAGCAGCCCCCTCCCCAGGGAACTACGTTTCTTGCTGAAACGACAGTTTCCAGGGGTTGCATTCCACATTAGTCCTCCTCAGAGTAGACCCACTGAAATTAATGGGTGTGACTATCTTGGGGTCACTGATTTTAATGGGTTGACGCCGAGTAGGACTTACCTGGATACCACCCCAGGGTGCTTTAGGAAAACCCACAAAAGGTTAGCACATATGCAATGGCAAAGATCACAACTCTTTGCCAAGGAATTTTGCAATACTCCTTCACGATTCACGCACCCGCTGCATTATGCCACCCACTTTCAAACAAGAGAGATGAAGGAGTTACAGCAATGCTCTCCTCCCAGGGTGGAGTTAGGGAACATTTGGGCATCTTATAAAATTAAACCTAGGCCCATCATCTGATTAACTAGTTTATGAAATGTATATTCCACCCTTCCCTCACAAATGAGCCCCGGGTGATGTGACCTTACAGTACGAACTCATGGAGACCCAATTTTATGAGGGGAAAACTACCGGACAGCAATTTATGAAAGTTTTGAGGTCTCTACCTGCTTCCTTCAGAATTTTGGAAAGCAGTTTACAGGGTTTTTGCATTTTCTCTGCTTTGCAGCCACAGGGAGAAAGCAGCTGGGCATGGCCAAAACAACCACATGGGCCAAATGGGGAGGTCTGGTAGGCCACAGGCTGGAGATTCCCCAACCCAGCACTAGAGTTTATGCAATATTTCGTGTTGAGTGGGAAGAGCCAGCCATGAAATACTGGCAATTTGTGCAACTGCTGTGGGACAAGTGGAAATGGATTTGCCTGGGGAAGACAGGAGCGATTATGTGGAGCAAGGGGCTGACGGGGGGTGGAGGAGTTGAGCGAGCGAGAGGGGAAGAGAAGATGGAAGCAAGTCTGAAGACATCTACTTGCTGGTATCTAGGGTGCACTGCTAACTGATTGCTTTAAACGGTTTTAAGTTGTGATTACTTTTTGTTGCGTGTTACGCTATCAAAGAGGACCGTGTAGAAACAGTGACTAACCTACCAACAATGGCTAAGGTGTTCATTATGTACTTTCAGAAGAAACCCCACTGTCCTGCCTGCATTGGACCGGTTTTTAATAGAATCTGAGACATCCCGATGACGCCAAAATGAACATATTGTTCCTGGATGTGGAAAGGACTAAAGTTGAGCAAAGAAGCGGTGCATAATATCTGCAACATCCTGGAATGACAGATGTCAGGGCAATATTAGCCTTATGCACGCACGCACACAGTTATATGAACATTTTAAATATTTGCATTATACAGGTGTATCTCTGCTTTGGATATTGCTGTTTGACTACACATATATACGTATACCACAAAGGGTGAGTTACTTTTTGTTACTGTTTTGTAAACCACTGTAAGAGTCTCCAGTTTAGGATTAGGGCTGGGCGATTATCTGGTTTTCAACATTGTGATATGTCACCAGCTAAACGTTGCAATATACCAATATATCAGTGTCTGAAATAAGGATGGAGCTATGTAGAGGCATTGCCTGCTTCAAAGTTTTTCCTGCACCATGATTTCTGCATAGCACACACGCACATATTCACGACATATTGCCAAGTCAAAAATTATGAAACGGTTATCACAATATTGGCTTCAATCCGGTTCTGGATGATATATCGCCAGCTCTAGTTAGGATTAAGGCTAAGGCTGAGCATTATAGGGTATAAAGAAACCCAAAGGCCAGATCTAGTAAAAGGATGAAGCTTTTTTTAAAAAAAATGGATTTCAGCAGTGAATATAAAAGGCACAGTTGGTAACAAAGAGGACAGTCTCGCCCCTGGTTCCCTACAGCCAAGCAAAGTCATGGCAAAGGATAGCCAGATCTAGATAGTATAAAACCCTAGTTCTGCAAAGGCACATCCCCTTCATATTACGTCTGGCTGCAGATATTGCACGGAATAGCCTGTGCATTTGGATAAGTGGGTTATTATGGGCTTGGGGGATGAAAGTCAGGGGCAGGGAAAAGGTTACAGAAGGCAAAGGAGAAGAAAGAATGACTGGTAAATTGGATGATGCAGTGCTGGGAAATACAATTAATGGAATTATGAGAACTACACACTGCTGACTCTCCTTCAATGGGCTGTTTCTTCAAGCAGCAAAGGGCCAGCAGAGAGCAAAGTGCCTCCCATCGAAGGCATCTGCTTGTTTAAGAGGTTGGGAGAGATAAGCTCCACAAAACACTGAGGCTTTCCTGCTGGGGGAAGGCCTGACATGGTGGGGAGCCATCAGGGTGCCCTGCAGATGTTGCTGGACTCAAATACCCATCACCCACAGCTGCATGCCAAACAGTCAGAATAGCAGCTGCTGAGAAGCACAGCAGGGGGAGGATGCTGTTGAGCTCAGCTCCATCATCTTGCAGACTTTCCAAAGGAATCTGGTTGGCCACAGCAAGGACAATTGGCCTTACGTTCTTAGGATGGTAGACCCTTGGTCACCTGGCTCATGATGACCCACACTGACCGCCTAGGGCTCTAAGCAGGGGATTTTCCCACCTGGAGATGCCATGGACTTTCTGCACAGCAAGCAGGTGCTTCACCGCTGAGCTGCAGCCCTTCCCTTCGAACTCGGTTTGTTGTCAGTAAAATGGGAACAGAGGCTTCTCTAAAAACATCCATTGCTGAAGAAAGCAGCCCTTTGGCCCACTGAAAATGCAACACGCGCTGCAGCTTGCTTGTTGCTGAGACTGCACACCCAGGCTTATTACAGTCCAGCTAGGATAAGGAAGCAAGAGAGCAAATTAGCTGGGCTGTGGGTTCAAAGGCAGACCATGCGGGAAAAGAGATGTACAATTGCAACCAGGGAAGCTGGCTAAGTGATGTCATATGGTGCTAAAACAGAGGTGACAGCTTTGCTGAAATGGTCAGAAAGCACAGCTTGAGCAGTTATCATGAGCATGGGGTGGGCCCTGATAGGGTGCTCCTGGGTGGGTGGGTGGGTAGTGTTCAGAAGAAGCCACACCAGCAGGAGAATGCCGTATTGTAGTCTATGACAGCTTCCCTGTCCCTGACTTTCTTCCCCCAGGCAACAATCCCCCAGCATAGAAGGCTTATCAAGAGAGAGCAGGGAAAGGATTGAGAAATCTGCAACGAATTTAAAAAGGCTGATTTAATAGTATTATAAGTAATACTATGCTACTGTGGCTAATCACATCAACAACATGTGACAATGATGAAACGACGTTACTAACAACACTATTGTTACGGCACGTCAACAATGGGCTGCGTCCTCCTCTGAGAAGACCCACTAAAATCAATGAGCCCAAAATCCACCACACCGATCAACTTCAGCGGGTCCCGCTCTGAGTACAAGTCGTACCGGATAGCACCTCTTGGTTTTATTTATATTGCATTAAATCCATAACCTGCCCTTCCTCCCTGAAAGGAGCCCATGAAGCAGTTCTTAAGTGACTCAGATTCCTGTGACCTACCCTGCTCTTGGTTTAACTGCTTTTAATTTTGAAAGTGAAGCGACGGCTGTAACCCTGGAGCCTGCCTGTCAAAGGGGGGCGGGGAATAATAATAATAATAATAATAATAATAATAATAATAATAATAGAATTTATATACCGCCCTATACCCGGAGGTCTCAGGTCAGTTCACAGATAAGATAATAAATTCAAGAACGACGATGATGGCAGCAAAAGGACAAGAAAAGTAACAGATCTTAATAACAAGTCATGATGATTGTGAATAACAGCAACAACAGCGAACAAGAATAACGTGTAATAGTAATAACAACGAATAAGAATTGGGAGCAGGGGGGGGTGAAAGGAAGAGAAATATGCTGGGATGGGGCTGGCCGGCTGTGTGTGTGTCTGTTGAGGGCGGGAGGGGGCGGTTAAGTGGGGCTGGGAAGGGCACCCTTGTGGCGGGATGGGGGGGGGGGGCGTCTGTGGGTTTCCCCCTCCAACACCAACCCAATAAAACAAATCCCCTCCCCACCCCGCTGACCTTCTTGACGGAGAGGGAGATGTTCTCCAGGATGCGGTCCTTGACCTGCCCGGGGGGCTCCATGGCCGGCGCCGACGCGCTCCTCTGGCGGAGACCCCGGCCGCCCCGACGGCGAGGACGCCCGCCCCCACGGCGCTGCGGACCCCTCGCTCCCTCCGTCCTGAGGGTCCCCCGGGGGCCACGGAGAGGAAGGTCCTCCCCCAACCCTCAAGGCCCGCCCCCCACCGGGGGCACTTCGGGGACGAAGAGGGCCCTCGGGAAGGATCCTGCGCGGAGCCGAGGAGCGGGACCGGCCGGGGAGGAGGAGGAGGGCCGCCGCCGCCGCCGCCGTGGGGTGGAGCCGCCTCGTGACAAGCGGGGAGGCGCCCAGGGAGAGCGCCGGGACCGGCCCCTCTCGCCTCGGGCCTCCTGCGGATGAGGCCTGTGAGGAAAGGGAAGCGAGGAGGAGAGGCTCGGCCCGGCAAGGCGGGAGGAGAAGTGGCAGCCACCGAGTCCGCCGCTGCCGCCACCTCTGCCTCCCGGCGGCTGCTGCAGTCCGTCCCCGGCCAGGCCGCTCTCGGCCCGCGCAAAGGACCCCGGGAAATGTAGTTCGCTGGGTCTGAGGGGGAACAGGGAAAGCGTATATCGTGTGCCTAGGAGGAGAGGGAGAAGCGAGAGGGCTCTTCAGGGGCCCCCTTCCCACTCTACAATTCTACCAGTCCCTGGTGGAATCTAGACACACACACACACAAATATATATATTAAAAAAAAAAACCGCTGTGAAAATGCTTAAAAAAAAGACAGACACGTTTTGAAAACTAGGTTGAATCTGCCATAAGCTCACCACCGCCATCTAGTGTCACATTTGTATAATGCACTTGGAATGCTGTATTTGCAGATTTATAGCTGAGTCCATATGATTATACAGATAATATATATATATATATATATATATATATATATATATATATATATATTTGCTTTCGTAGATTTTCACGGGTACAGGAATGCAGGTTTTGGTGTCCTCGGGTATCTTCCCGTGTAAAAGTTGGGGTGTCTAGGCGACGTTTCGACGAGGTCTCACGCCTGGCTGACAAAGACCACTTGACAACTGAGTTACAGAATCTCTCAAATGTGTTAATTGCCAATGGATACCAGCAAAACAGGGTTACGAAGCTAATCCAAAAAGAAACACCCCCCAAAAACCAAGACACAGAAGAAAACAATGGCATGGCCCTCCTTCCTTATATCAAGGGCACTACAGATAAAATTAGCAAAATCCTCCATAAACACAATATCAAAACAGCCTTTTGCGCCAACCAAAAAATAGCCAATATCCTCAGAAACCCCAAGGATAAAATCCAGTTGGAAAACCAAGGGGTCTATGAAATACCCTGCAAAGTCTGCCCAGCCACGTACATTGGACAAACAAACAGACGAATAAATGCACGTATCGCAGAACACAAGAATGCCGTCAAAAAAGAAGAAAAAACTTCCTCTCTCTTCCAACACATGAAAGAAACAGGACACGAAATTAATTTTGCAGATTCCAAATTGCTCTCTAACATGGAACATCACCACAAGAGAATAATCATGGAAGCCATCGAGATAGAGAAACACCCTCACAACATGAACAAGCGTGACGACACATCCCGCTTGCCAGACATCTGGAAATTAGCCCTCCCCACAAAAACTGACACCAGATCCAGAGGCACACAGAACGCCATCACCAATCAACCACACCAGACCCAAACCCAGACCCTCTCCACAGATAAATTACAGACACCATCCAGTAGCCAAACCATGGTGGCACCTCCGGATGCTGCACCCCCCTGCAATCCCTACACAGATCTGGCTGGCACAGGCCACAAAACCACAGCTCGCCCCTATACACAAAGCCAAGCCAGAGCACAACTAAGTGCAGTACAGCCATCTTCTCAGAAAAACTCTTCACAAAGTTCAAGAGGTCAAGACACAAAGGCTTTAGCAACTAATCCACACCTAATGACCCACCTAAGTGGTACTCAGGATATCACTCAAGAAATCACTCAAGATATCCCTCAAGCAATTAAGGAACAAAAGAAGAAAAGGCACACTAGCCTGGGAACTTCCTCTCTGCCCAGAACATAGGAGGCCACACCTCCTCAACAGTATTTATAGGAACTCAAACACTGAGATCCTGCTCTGTTCCAGTAACAAGAAGCCGAAAGCACCAGCCTGAAGATGACGAGTGAGACCTCGTCGAAACGTCGCCTAGACACCCCAACTTTTACACGGGAAGATACCCGAGGACACCAAAACCTGCATATATATATATATATATATATATATATATCTATCGATTGTACAGTATAAAATATATAAAATCTTTGTGGGGGGTTTTGTGTGTGTATATCTATCTATCTATCTATCTATCTATCTATCTATCTATGTTTGTTTTCCTTCCTCCCATAGGTGAAGGACTTTGGGTTCCATTGCTTTAACTGTATCAATGTTTAATTGGGGTTTTTTATAGTGATTGTTCCCTTCCCCTCCTATTTTTTGTTTGCCCCCTTGTTTTTCTCACAAAACCCTGCGAAGTAGGCTAAGCCAAGTGGCAGAAGGGCACTGCCTGCTAATTCTCCTCACAACAAACCTATCAGGTAGGCCAGGTTTTGTGTGAGGCACCCATCTCCTTTTTAGTCCCGCGACCACCCAGGGAGGAAGCCAACAAGGTCCACCAGCGCAGCTTTGCAGCTGAACGCAGCTTTAAACCCAGATCTCCTCCACCATGCAGCCTTGTGTTATTGTTAAGATAGTTTTTAAAGCTCTTGAGATATTTTTGCAAGCTGCACGGGGTAGGAGTTGACCAGAGAAAGGTAGGTTCTAAATACCAAAATAAATAAATAAACCAATACCCTCATGCCAGCACCCCCATCTTTGGTAAAAACTTTCTTCAGCCCTCAGCTCAGTGATGCAAACACTTCTTTGCCCCTTCCACTAACAAAATTATGTGTGTGTGAATATGCATGTGCAAATACGTGACCTCCTGCCCTCAACACACATGGCGTTTTCCAAGTTTCAAGGGAGGGTAAGGTCCCAGCCCCCAGCAAGTTTGCAATCTAAAATTTGGTATGTGCTAATTCACCCCCTTCTGACACTGGATGGGAGCCTGTTCACACATTTTATTGTGTGAACACCCTTCCAAGAACTTCTACCTATTCAAGTCCTCCTCCCTCCCAATTCGTTTTCCTTTTGTGCTATGTATTTTGGGGTTGCAAGGCTGTACTTTTTTAAAAGAGATGTCCTTAATTTAAAATCTGCAAGCACACCTCTTACCAGCCTTACAAGAATTCCAGCGTTCACCCTGGGCAAAAAAATACTTGCATTAGGCCAACCAAAACGTTTCACAAAACTGTGTGCAACGTGGCAGTTGGCCTAATGAAGGTATTGCCCCGATGTGGATTTTCTTACGTGTTAAGGTAGCTCAGTGTGTCCTTGCCATAATGCCAATTTCTATTCCATTCCAGAGGCAAATGCAAGCTGGAGTTTGGCCCTTCTGTCAGCTTGTCAAGGCTTCACCGGTGAAATCCGTGCCTATTTATTAAAGACAGAGATGAGTCATACCACAAGACAGCGACTAGAGTTGGCCACCCTGCTTGGCGTGGAAGAGGAGAGCAAGCCCAAACAGGTAACTCGGTGGCCTAGTTCTTGGGGTAAGCTTGCTAACTTGGTGGAGTAAGCACCTTGGAGGTGTCACACACCCACAGATGCTAAACTGAACCTGTCTAACCATTTTATAGGGTGCAGTGGGAAAGGTGTGCAGAAGTGCTTGAGGGGATGCAAGCAAGAATACAAAAGTGCTCCAGCATCAGCAGTGCGCTACTGGATCAAAGGCCTGTGTGGACCAATATCCTAGACATGGGTGCAGCAGCACTCGCCAAGGTGTGTCTAGGCTCCCTTGTGCCCTTGGCAAGGAGCTGTATTGGTGCTCTCCTGCCAACCCCTATCTGGCTTATGCTCCGCCAGCAACAGATATTCACCCTGCCTCCGATACCGGAGGTAAGATAGCTACATCCTCCTCTATGGTTTTGTTCAAGCCCTGATCTGGCCACAGTGATCCATTCGATGGTCACCTCCAGGCTTGATTATCGTAACTCGCTCTACGTAGGGCTGCCCTTGAAGCTGACCCAGAAACTCCAGCGGGTGCAGAATGCCGCAGCGAGGCTCCTTACGGGGTCCTTGCCGCGGGATCACATTCATCCAGTGCTTTACCAACTGCGCTGGCTCCTGGTGGAGTACAGGGTCAGGTTTAAGGTGCTGGTTTTGACCTTTAAAGCCCTATGCGGCCTAAGACCCACACACCTACGGAACCATCTCTCCTGGTATGCCCCGCGGAGGACCTTAAGGTCCACAAATGACATCATTTTGGAGGTCCCAGGTCGCAAGGTGGTTAGATTGGTCTCAACTAGGGCCAGGGCCTTTTCAGTACTGGCCCCGACTTGGTGGAACGCTCCGTCACAAGAGACTAGGGCCCTGCAGGACTTGACATCTTTCCGCAGGGCCTGCAAGACAGAGCTGTTCCGCCTGGCCCTTTGGTTTGGACTCAGTCTGACCCTTATGTTTCCCTCCCCTTTTGGTTTTGATATATGGGCTACTTTTAAAATGAAGCTGCATTTTAAATTGCATTTTAACATGTATTTTAAATTGTTTTTTTCCCCCTATTATGTTTTTACTGTAATTTTACTGGTGTTAGCTGCCCTGAGCCCGGCTCTGGCTGGGGTATAAATAAAATTTATTATTATTAAAGACATCCAATTCAGCACTCACTAAATCCTGCAGCAGTGTGTTCCACAGCTTAATTACGTGCTTTGTGAAGAAGTCCCCCTCCTTGTTTGTCCCAATTTTTCTCCAACATTCAGCTTCATTGGCTGAACCCGCCCCACCCCCCAGCTATGTTCCAGGTGTTTTTTAGTGAGAAAGGAAGGAAAAAATCCCAACAACCATTATGATAAAACTTTGTTTTTATTTTTAAAAATGTTTTTACATGTTTTTCTTCTGATTGTTTACCCCCAAGTATTAAAAAAAAACCAAAAGTGGGCTGCCCGTGGCAGTAACAAAAAACATAGCTTGATCAGAAAAACAGCAACAAAACTCCAAATGCTCCCACAATGCTGAAGCTGTCGGTGGCGAGAACCCAGCCCAAACAACTAAGTTGATAGCCCAGAAGGGTGCATTGGGGATTCCTGAGAGGCCCAGACCACTGGAAAAAGCCTGAGCTCAAGGACAGACAAGTCCTACTCAAGAATGGACACACTGAAATTACTGGGCCCAAGTTAGGTGCGTTCATTCATTTCAATGGGCCTACTTTGAGTAGGGCTAACGTTGGATCCAGACCTTTCCTCTGTTCAGCATCTATCACACAGGGTTTATGTTCTTATGCAAGAACTAAACATTAGGGATAACTTTCTCACAGTAGTAGCTGTTCCGACAGCGACACAGACTCCTTTGGAAGGTGAAAGAAATTCCTTCATTGGAGGTTTTTAAACAGAGGTTAGGTGGACACCTGTCAGGGAAGCTTCAGCTTTCCAGCTCTACATTTCTTTGATCTTGTATCCAGACAGGCATTGGACATTTTCTCCATCTTGGCCCATACACTAGAGCAGAGCTTTCCAAACTTTTCATGTTGGGGACAGACTTTTTAGACACGCATCATTTCACGACACAGTAATTCAGTTTTACTAGCAAACTGGAGGTTAAACGTGCCCCTTTCCAGCCCCAGGAGGAGCATTTGCACAACACACCTACACAATGCAGCCAACATTGTGACACACAATTTGGAAAGCTGTGCTCCAGAAGTATCCCTGTGGCATGCCAAGTTTCAGATGAGGTCATGCATCCTCTTGTGAAAAAGGCCCCACCTTGGTAAGCTGTCTACCATCTTCTGCAAATTATTATCATAAATGGTGGCGGCGGCACTGGCAACCTCTCAGATCATTATTTAAATAAAGATGTTTGCCAACACTCTTTTGTAGGGAAGCTATCCAAACTCATCCAAAACTTCTTACAAATTTGCAGACGCAGTTGCCTGTTAATGGGGGCAACTGTATTTCTAAAAGAGCTACCCTATATAGACTAAAGCAGCCTATTCTACCTTGGTGCCCTCCAGATGTTTTGAACTGCAACAACATTCATCTGCCTCAGAATTCTTACATACGGCTGAAGCAGATTTCCTATGAAAAACAGGCAAATCCATTTGTGGGGTAAGCTTCCCCAATTTTTCTCAGTTAAAGCCAACCCAGACCTAAGGGGCTCAAGTTTTCCCCAAATA
The DNA here is from genome assembly GCF_964188315.1 of Podarcis muralis. NCBI lineage: Eukaryota > Metazoa > Chordata > Lepidosauria > Squamata > Lacertidae > Podarcis > Podarcis muralis. Next base: position 7,483,988 of record NC_135661.1, on the reverse strand, counting down.
TGAAGTGTTGGGGGTTTTTTTAATTAAAAAAGTAAAATATAATCAGCTCAAGATTACCACCAGCTCTGCCCCAACATTGACATGAGCCAAAGGGCAGAGTTTGGAGCCCCAAATAGCCACCTGGGAGACCTTGGGGTTTGTGCCAGCTCAGAGATAGACAAAACAGTTCAGGCCTGAGAGTCACCATCAGAAATGTGCTCAGTGGCAGAACACCTGGTTTACACACTGAAGGCTGCAGCTTTAATTCCTGAAGGCATCCCCAGTGAGGCCCGGGAATTTCCCGCGTCTGAAACCCTGGACAGCTGCTGCCAGTCAGTGTAGGGCCAGGCCTCCAAATGCCTACCCCGGGACCATCTCTTGTATTAAAGCAGGCAGCCCTTAATGGCAAAGGGGAAGTAATTAAAGCTGGTAGAAAACACCCTTTAAGTCAGGCTTTGGGGCTGAAGCAAGTTGTAGCCAAAAACATCTCACAGCAGGTTCTTGCAGGAGGAAAAAATGGTGGTTGCAACTGAAGCCCATAAGAGCAGCCCTGAAGCTGGACCACCCCAAAGGGAGCCCAGCATAGTCCAGCACCTGTTCTCTCAGTGGCCAACCAGACGTCCCAACAGGAAGTGAAGACAACCTCACTCTCCCCACTGTCCACCCCCCCCCCCCCAGCAACTGGTATTCGAAAGCATTGGTGCCTCCTGACAGCACAGGCACAACATAGCCTTCATGGCTAGCATCTTCCCTGAATTTGCCCACTCCCGCTTTTAAGGCAGCCCAGGCTGGTGGCCATCACTACACCTTGCAGCAGTGAATTCCACAGTTCCACTATGCACTGTGAATAAATACCTGCTTTTGTCTGCCCTCTCACCATTCAACGGATGACCCTGTGGGGTTCTACTGTTCTGAGATAAAACTACCAACACCACACATTATGGGTTGCCCTTTTTTCAGCGTCACAATATCCCATCGGAGCCGATGAAAACAGAACTGTGCCCAGCATTCCATAGAATCACAACTTTGGCACTTTCGTTTTCAATCTCTTTCCAAATAATCCCTAGCGTGGAATTCTCTCCCCCCCCAACTGCCACCCTGGACTAGGTTTCCACTTAACAGCCTTCTTTGTAAGGATTTCCCTCTTTACAGGAGGAAGAGATGAAGAGGAGGCAAAGATGTTCCTGGGTATGACAAAAGAATCCCCCTATGCCATTACAAAGACGGAACAGAAATATTATGCAGACTTCCAGCCCAATTCTTGCTTTCAGGTCCCAGCTCACACCTACAATTGGAGCTTTAATTAGGTTTAAGCCCTAATGAAGAGACCTCGGGTCAAGAACCATGGGACAAAGCAACACAGCTGCCCTGCCCTTTGAAAAATATAAAAGCCAATTGTCATTCCTATCAGTTCTAGTGACACTCCACACACACACAGGTTCCTGGTGAGGCAGGGAGCAGAACAGAAGGAAAGCAAGACAGCTTTTGTATTAACTAGCAAAGCTAGATGGATTTGTAGTGGGGCCATGTTTTGCTTTGGGGCTGCTCTCTGCCATAAAGGGGATCTGTAATGTCTGAATGATATAAGGAATAGAATAGTGGGGTGGGTAGATTGGAGTATTGTTGAAAAGAGGGTGTCCGTTCTTTTCCTTCTCTCTCCTAGTGCCATCTCAATATTGCTTTGCACCCAGGACAGTCCAGCCTGATTAAGTCTGACACATCTCACCCATCTTTTCAGCGGTGGACTCGGACATTTTCATGATCCTCCAGGAACGTTTTCTTCCCTGTCTCCACCATTTATTTTCTTTGCAAAATATTCTCTTAGCTGTGTGGTTCACCCAGTGCAAAAAAGCACTCCAAGTGCTCATTGCTTTTCAAACCCCAATGTAGCCGTGCACCATTTTGGTCCACTGGGAACTAGATAATCGCCATTACAATGTAAACAGAGTACTGGACAGTGCGGCAAGATAGTTACGGAATGAAACACCCAAGCTGCAGAGTACCCAGAATGACAGAGAATTCACTAGTTTAAACCTGAGTCTCTTTTCATACGCAACAAAGACAGTTTCAGGATTTTGCAGGGCCTGCAAATATAAAGCTGAGCCCCCTGGCTTGGGTCCAGGGGACCAAGGTCTCCGTGTATGGAATTCCCATGGCAAACACGATACCTGATGTACCTAAAAGCCATTTCAAGAGGGGATGCCTGCTGGAGAAAAAGGCTTCTGGGTTCCTCACCTCGGAATGTGAGAGGTTTATACATACACACCCATTGGGGCCCAAATGTCATCATCTCCCACCGTGCTAACTTCGGGACGCCTTCAGAAATGGTTGACAACCCAACAGCACCACATTCTAGCCCTCCCCCTTGAAGCCAAACACACACCAGGAGAGGCCCAAACAAAAATTTAAAAATAGGGGGAAGGGAAAGAGTGTTTCAAAATGGACAACTCTGCTGCCAAGATTTGGGTTCAGCCCCAGTTATTCCTGCTCAGTGTTTTTTTTCTGGGGGGGACACAGGGGTACACACACCCCTAAACATTTTGTGAATCTTTGTACTTTTGTCCATTTACTGCATTTCTTTTTCCCTGATCTGAACTATAAAATGGTGATTTTCTTGAGTCAAAATGAGAGTACCCCTAAACATTTTTTTTAGGGGGGGGGGGAGCACTGTTCCTGCTTCTAAGTTGCCAGCCTGACTGCTCATCAGCAAGGCAAGATACGGCAGCAGGGATCCAACCCAACAGCCAAGCTTGCAGGGGTGGCCCCTACCATTCTACTGGCTGCGACAGATTTAGGGGCTCTCCTTAACCAGCCTAAGAGCATGCAAATGGAGTATTGTCTCAGGGACCTTTCTGATCACCACACCCGATCCATGCAGAGCGTGGATGGTGGCATTCTTGGGGGAAATGGAGACGCTTCTGCCAGGGTCTTGGCAAACTCATGAGCTCACCTCCTCAGCTTCTGGAGCTGGCCGTGGCTTGCCCACCCCTCCTTGCAAAGCTGCATAAAGCACCCCATTGTGACCCTCTGCTGCTTGCTAAGCACCCCAAGGTGCTGCAGCCCCTGTGAGCATCAACCCCATGGAGGCAAAGGATAGCCCAGAGAGCAGAGATCCTCCTGCCATGCCTGTTTCTGAGGGATTTGATGAAGAAGAGGGACTATGTTCTACAGCTTTCTCACCTCTTGAGTTTGGCCTCTTCTTTTAAAAACAGGTTATTTAAATAAAGACTTTATTCCATTATACATTGCCTTAATCATCATCATAATCATCATCATAAAAAGCTACTGTGCTGATACATTACCAATGCTTCGCTCCTTTTAAAATGCCTAAATTCAACAAGGGAAAACAAGACAGAAGATACTTTGGCTGAAAATAAATTGTATTCTCTCTCTTTTCTCCTTTTTCTTTTAAGAAAAAAAGTGTGGCTCAATCATCGAAGCAGAATATTCTATGTAGTCAAGATACAGACTCTTTTTTTTTTGGGGGGGGGGGGGAGTATAGACCAGCAAGCCAGGCCGTCTTCCTGTCATGGTTACGTAGGAACGACTATATTCTTGGCTAGCAAAATGAGGAGGGCAAGGTCTGCGTTTCCGCCGGCATGCTCCAAAGCCTCACCAGCTTCCTGGGGTGTAAAGCCGGCCCCCACAATCTGATCAATGTCTGCAGCAGGGAAAACAGAGGGCCAGGGGGGGACGAGATCTGGGAAACCCAGAGGCAGCAAGGGGCCAGTTGGCTCATCGAGTGGCCCCAAAGCACCTGCATTTAAGGTGTCTGGTGGTCCAGTTTCTTCCGGGAAAGAACTCTGAGAGCTCAGAGATGCATCTTGACCCATGCTGAGACGCTGGCCCTGCTCCAAAGTTTCACCACCCAGAACTAAATGAGGAGGCTGGCTTTCAGAACATTCACAGTGCGGAAGCTGAGCAGAAGCTGCCGATGAGCTCAGGGAGAGGGAAGTGCTCAAAGTAGAAGATTCTTGGATGACCAGAGCCTCCCGTTCCGACGTCACAGCCAACCTGTGGGCCCCCTGGAGGTCAACGGACACTTGTATCCCTGCACTTTCAGGGATGGGGAGTTCCACATCCTGGCTCTCAAGGTGTGCACATCCGTGTTCCTCTTTAAAGATCTCCCCACCTGCCGTTTGCTCTTCAGGGGCAGACGCGGACGGGCTGGTGTCTTCATGCCAAGGAACGCTTAACTCCCCTTTGCAACTGACAGCAAGAAGTTGGTGAAGCTCCTTTAAGGCAGAGGAGAGAGAGACGTGCGGGTCTTCCGCCTGATCGGTCAGTTGGCCACTGGGAGGGGTGGCGGGTGTATCAGATTCAAAAAATGCATTTCCTGGCTGCATCAAATCAGTGGCGGGAGTGGAGTCAACTCGCTTGGCCCATTCCACCTCCATCATGGCACATTCTGAGCTCACAGCAGCCAGCCCAAGGGAGCTCTGTGGATCTGAAGGGTCCTGGGTGGCTCCCACTGCAGGGTGCTCGGGCGGCAGACTCTCTGAGCTCCTTCCCTCCCCTGCAGAAAACCCCACCTCCCCTTCCATGGGGACGTTGTCAGGGCTCTGCTCTCTATCAGCAGGGGATGGGGAAACAGCCATCTCGCAGAGAGGCTCCTGGTAATCTGGTACCTTCTGCACACCCAGAGGCTGCTCATCTCCAAGGGTTTCACGTGCCTGGAGGTCTAATTGAAGCTTATGTGTTTGTTTCCCTTCCTGCTGCTCTGAAGGGAAGGGTCCGTCCAGATCCTTTGGCCACCCACAAATGCCCAGCAAGTGGCTTCCTCCCTCTCCTTCAACAGCAGGCGCCAGACCAAGGGGATCGTCTTCAGCACTGGGCTTCTGCAGGCTGCCATGAGCAAATGGCTCTCGGTCCTGTGAATGAGGACGGGACCCCGTTCCCATTTTTTCAGCCGGGGAAGCATTGGAATTGGCAGAAGCAGCATGATTTGGTGGAGACAGAAGTGGCTCTTTGCCTTCCAAATTGGTTGGGCATTCAAGAAGGGAGTCCATGGACTTGGCCGCCTTGGGGCTAAGAGTCTCATCCTGGCTGCCCTCGTGGGAGAAAACAGAAGGCGCAGAGACGGAACGGTCAAGCAATTGGCTTGCCAGGTCGCCGGCCTTTGGACCCATCTCTGGAAAACGGACTGGAGGTTTCGTCCCATCAGAAGTTGGTAGCGATGGCATTTCTAGTGAGGTAGTTTCTTTGTCACTATGCTCTGTATAAAGGGCAGAGGAGAAAAGGGGGGAGGAAGGAGAGAGAAATGGAATGAGATTCTCCCTTTGATACATTCCACGAGCGTATATAAAACCTTCAGGAGGTACTGCCTATTTGCTTGCGTCACCGGGACTTGCTTTGGGGTATGCACTCAGGGTGCTGTTAAGAAATGCCTGGAGGCTGGATCAGGCCCAAGAGGGCCCATCTAATCCTCACAGTGCTCAACTGGATGCCCCAATGGGAAGCCCAAAAGCAGGACCTGAGTGCAAGAACACTCTCTTTTTACATGTGATTTCCAGCCACTAATATTCATATCTGAACTGCCTCCGACTGTGAAAGTAGAAAGGAACCACAAAGGCAAGGCTCCTGTTTTTCCACCTGCACCCCAAGCATAGTAACACTGGGGGAAAAGAGGCAGGGGCAGCCTTTGCCCTTGCCTCGCAGGGGGTTGGGCTAGATGGCCATTCTGGCCCCTTGCCCACACTACAATTCTATGGGTCTGAGATTCCACTGGGTTGGTTTGGGACAAAGGGCCACTTGGCTTCTGCCAGAGCTGCCTCCATCAAGCAGCCACCTCACCTCAGCTGTCATTATTATTACTATTATGCAGCATGAAACCAACAGCTGGCACCCAAACAAGCACCAGATCTCTTCGTCCTCCGCCCCCTTCTTGCCCTTTTGGCAGGAAGCTGCCCATACTGCTTTGGCAGAGACACAGCATATAAATAAGGCTGGGAATCAAGAGTGGCCACAAAGCTACAGGTTTCACTGTTTTCCCCCCATGCTCCAACGAGATGCAATTAGTGAAACCAACATTCTTGCTAACGTTTTAAAAGTAGGCTATAAATTTCCAAAACTGGGTATTTCCCCTCTATCCCAGGGTGAAAAAAGGAGTGAGGATTCAGTGGTAAAGTAGCCTGGCCATGTTTTAAAATATATTTTATTTCAAGCAGCTCAAAATTGTCTTGAAAGACAGGTGTATTAGAAGCAGCCCTCCCGCTAGGCCAGGGGTCTGCAACCTTTAAGACAAAAAGAGCCACTTGGACCCGTTTTCGAAGAAAAAAAAACCTGGGAGCCGCAAAACCATTGCGACATTTAAAACAAATATATCTCCGGAGCCGCGATCTGACAGCGGGCGGGAAGGTGACGTCGGGACGATGCGTGACTAACGCACGCGACGTCACAGCCAGCACATGCGACGTCACAGCCAGTACAGCGCCTGCCACAGTGGGGAGTGTCGGGGCGCACAATGCGCCTCCTCCCCACGCTAGTATCCGCCCCGGAGCCGCGGCAAAGGTGTAAAAGAGCCACATGCGGCTCCGGAGCCGCGGGTTGCAGACCCCTGCGCTAGGCTGATTTGCTCAGCACTAGGCAACCTGTTAGCAAGATTCGGTTTGAGCTCGGGGGTCATCTAACTTTCCTGAAGGTACAGATCTGGATATGAGCCTCTTGCTCTCTGGTTAAGTCATTCTTGTGAGATAATCCCACAGCAAAAGGCATTTGCTAGCTAAAATAAAAAGAAATGACACTGCTTTTTTGACCTGAGTTATTTGGCAAACAGTCTTAAACAAGCATCCGGTTCTGAGGTCCGCTTTGCACCTACTCACCTGAGAAACTCCCCGGAGACCAAACGAAACAAAATTCCTGCACTTCCCCCCATTTATCGGTTCTGGGGTGAACATCCGAAAAAGAGGCCGAGTCTGGCCAGTGGTGAGTTAATCCCTCAGAGAGTGGTGTTGAGTGTTCAGCTCCAGGCACCACCAAAAACTACTGTGCTCAAGTTGTCGGAATCGAGCGCATCCACACAAATATGCCCCCTCTGCAGTTCTCTTCTCTCTGCAGCAGACGCTGGGAAGATCCAAGAGCCTGCTCCATGCCGACCAGGGAGGATGCCAGAATAGGAAGGAGCTCCTTTAAAGTCCCCACCCCTGCAACCCCCGTCAAGGAGATGGAAGAGCTCGGTGGAATACCTGGTCTGTGGCCCACTCCAGCGGCAGCAAACCCCACACAACATGCATCAAGGCTTCTGGCGTTCTGTTTGGATTAGGAGACAAACACACCAAACTCGGGTTAGCACACACGCACATGCACCACGACTCGGGAGGTGGCTTGCAGCCCTCGCGTGGGTCCTCATGTCATGGTCTGCTTTCCTGTCCCCTTCCCTTTCCTGCATGCAACTTAGCAGCTCCTCGCGGCTGTCACTTCTTTCCAGGAACGATGCTCAGCTATCTTAGCCTCACAATGCACACTGAATAGCTTTTTAGAACGGGTCAAGAAGCGTCCGCTTGTGGACTTCCGGGGTGGCGCCATCGGTAATGGTGGATTCCCTCTGATCTGGAGGGACTGGCTCCATGGGAAACGGGTCTGTTCCACTACGGCGAAGCGGGGACCCTTTAAAAAATCACAGGCAGCTGAAGCCTGTGACCATGGGACTCGGCGGGCACCCTTTGCGCCCCCCCCAATCCGTAAAGGAACCCAATTACGGGTTCCGGAGCGAAGAGGGGCAAGTGGCGCGGTGCTGAAAGTCAACTGCTTCTTCCGTGGAGTGAAGCCGCATAGCCGTTGCCGGAGAGCGCTACCTTTTTCCTGGGACAATTTGGCTACAAAAACAACTACCTGTGATTAGATCAAATTTGGACAATTGGACTTTAAACAACGACAAGTGAGTAGAACGGGAATTTGGACTGAGAAATTCTTTTTAAATTGGCACTGAAGCGGGAAGGTCTAAACAGGAAGTCAGCCTTCCGTTTCTTGTAGATAGTTTAAAGCAAAGACATGGTAAACTAGAGTTCAAAAAATCGTTCGTAAAGGATTAACTTTCATCATTTAAAAGTACTGAACCCCCTTCAGAAGCAGGAGAAGAGGGGGGATTTTTTGTTTAAACCTGCAGAAGAGAGTGTAAAGAAAGTAATTTTCCACCGTCTTGAACCTGGGAGCGGGGTGTCAGGACAGAAGCTTTTGGGAAGTTCATTGACTACAGACAAACGTTTTTGACAGATAGTTAAAAGAAGAGAAACATAGTGATTCCATTGTTCTCCTTCGCATTTTAAAGGAACAAATATTGACAAAATATCTGAAAAAGGAAACTTTGTTGTTAAACCTGCCTTTGAAGAAAAAAAAAGGAAAGAGATGGATACAAATTGAAGTTTTCCCCCTAGAGGGAGCTTGTGAAACTGTTACTGAATTTGAACTGGGGAGCCTTGCAGCTGCAAATAGATTAAGATCGTGGGAACAGACTTCTGACCTTGCATAACAATGTACTCAGAGGCTCTGGTGCGTGCTTTTTGCAAGACAAGTGCTTTACTGGAACAGTTACATGAGAAGACGGATTTGACAAGTGCTTTACTGGAACAGCTACATGAGAAGACGGATTTGATGACTGTTGCGATTAGAAATTCTGGACAGGCAGTGGTTATCTATATAGAACCCACCCAGGAACCAACTTGTGCTCTGACAGATCAGATGAGGGAGGAGGTAGTTGTTGGACCTCGGGTGGCAGAGATGGAGGGAGCTGTGGCCCAGCAGGAACATGAGTTGTTGGATCTGACAAATGAACTTGGAAAAAGCCAGATTTGGAGAGATAGAGTTGTATTTGGCTTGGAGATGGGGGGCTGGATAGACCCCCCTATGCAGGGATGTTTTGACTTTTCAAGTCTGGCAATGGGCCGTGAGGAGTTTGGGGATGTGGGGGTCCTCAATTTTGGAGGGGGCTTGAAACATGTCTTTAAAAATCATATGGAGTTCAGTGTGGACTATGGAAAAGGGGCTGATCTGTCGAGAAGGGACAAAAATATTGTTAAGTTGGAGTTTCCACGAGTGAAAGGAGTAGGAGACAAAGTAAAGTACAGGTATAAATATGAAGATGATCTGCGGAAGGGACATGGAAGAGACTTAAGGGCCTTGGACATAAGATTACCATGTTAATGAACTAGATGGATGGGATAGAAAGGACTGACTAAACCCGGGACCAGGAGGAAGAGACGTTGGCTGAAGATTGGAAGAAAGTTTTTTTAAAAAAAATTTATTTAGGATTGTTCTGGAACATTAATGAATATTAGAAAAATGTTGGAATGAAATTATTTGGCTTTAGCAGAAATGTTAAAAAGAGTTTTGCAAGAATATGTTAAGGTTAGGAGAAATTGGTATGAATAAGTCTTAAGTTTTAAATTTTAGGGTTTTTTATGTAATATAGGTTAAAATAGATCAAGGTAATTTAATGACAGGATATTATGAAAAATGGAAAGGATTTGCTGTTATAATTAATAACTAGAATACAAAAAAGGGAGGTGTGAGGAGGTCGATGAAATAAGGACATGACAGTTAAGGATTTGGGAATATTGGATTTGTTTTTAAATTTTTGTGGTTCATTCTTGTTTTGTGATTTTGATGTGTTACGTGTTTTGCTTTTGTTTTTTGATTTTGACCTTTATCGATTTGTATTGATTGACTGCTGTTTGTCTTTCTATTGTTTTTATTTTTTCCCTTCTTCTTCTTTTTATCTCTTTTGTAATTTTAAAATTCTTAATAAATATCATTTTTTTAAAAAAAAAGAAGCGTCCGCTTGCTCTCCAGTTGAGGTCTGGTGTGGATGGGCGCTGGTGGGGCTCCTTGTCTTCTATTCTCAACTAGCTTGGGTTTTTGGCACTGCATGCTTCTGGGCTACTTTCTGAGCCTGAGTTCTGGGTTCCTCTCTGCCTCCCTGACATCCAGATCTCGATGCTCTGTGAGGAAGGGACTCTCTGGCTGCCTGAAGATCTCCTCTGCGCTACCTCTTCAGAATCTCTTCCTGGCTCTAGTTGACTCAGTGGGCTTGCTAACCATGTGCAGGCACTGCCCCAGCTGGTCCCTAGGGATTGGGGCCACGTCTCCATCATCTGCCGCAAACCAACAAAACCAAGGAGGGCTCAAGAACTAGACAGGGAGGAGGCCTCCAGCGTTGCCTCTGTGGGGTGGGGGGATATTTTAAAAGTAATTCAGGATGGGCAGACTTGCAGGGGGCGGGGAGGTGTGCAGGACAGCAGCAACACTGGATGGTGAACATGGAGGAACAGTTTTCAAATGTGTAACTCAAGAATGGAATGCAAGCTTTCCTTTGCTAAAGATTTTCAAGGCAGAAAAGTGACAGTGGGCATCACAAGGAGTGACTCCATGTCTTGCCGGGGTTAACAAGTGCTGTTTTCATTTTTCATTTCATAATTTCTATACAGCTTGATTGTCAAACAAAAACCTCAAAGCGGTTTACAAAAAAAACAACCAGTAACGGTATCACACTAATAAAAATTAACAAAAATAAAGAGTTTGGGAGAACTAAGATAACACACCAACAGATCGATTTCTTACAAATGCAGAAATGGTGTCTGTAGTAACGCCAGTTCAGCCGATCGAAGTTGTCAAGTGGGCATATATGGGGTAAGGCAATCTTGTTGTTGGCACCTGTCTGTCTCAAGAGACAAGGCAGTGCGCCTCTGGGAGTGAAGTCAGGTGTTAGCAGCACCAAAGAGACCTTCCCAGGACGCAAGCCTAGACAGTGTGTCTGTGGGTCCTGAGCTCCCCAGATGACAAGACCCTGCTGCTGCTCTTGGCCTCGCTGATGGTGGTCCAAAGGAAAGCAGAGCAATACGTTTGGCACCAGCTTGGCTTGCAGAAGTTGCCGGAAGGAGGCTGACAAGGTGCCATCCAAGTGCCTTAGGGACTCCACTCCGGATTTCTCTTTACTCCTTAGCCTTTCCTTCTCCCAAAAATATTCAGTGGAGGTTTTGGATCCAAGGTTTCCTTCTCCTAGTTGGGCTACCTTCCCAGGTAGACAAGCCCCACCTGCCCCATCTCAGTACGTTCCCATATAAATATGGGTTTTATTATGGTTGTTGTTGTGTTGTTGTTGTTACTACTACTACTTTGCGCCCCCTCGGCTGGGCCCTCTGTGCAGCGCAACTGCTTGCACTGCCCTAAATTCCCTCCAGATGTTCTTGGGATGCCTAGTCCCTGCTTGCAGGGCCAGTGGTGGAGGATGATCTGCATCTGCCTGCCCGCTGCTGAAGCCTTCTTTCTCTGCCCCTTTGCCACAAGCCCTTGGGCCCCACAGAAGCCTCAGCCCAGGCTCCCGGGCATGTTCCAGGGTTTATGTGGCACGTGAGCAAAAGCCTATCAGGTGATCTCGTAGGTAAGCAAGCATTAGCTTCTGGAAAGAGCATCTAAGCTGCGTTTCACTGCTATGGGCGAGAACATGGTCAAAGGCTTTCCACGTCACCCGACATGGCAACCAGAAAGGCCTGGTTCAGCTTTACAAGACTGAATGTGTTGTGGAGTAGTGGTGAATGTTAGAACCCACCACTACTCCAAGCCCCTAGCTCCTAAACGGAGGGGCATCCTCCTTTTCCTGAAACACCAAAAATTCTGGTGCATTTCAGGTAAAGAATTGTAATGCCACAAAATCACAGCAGCCACTAGTAAGGAGCAGAGGGGTCTGCCCACTCAAATGCCCAGGCAGAAGCACTGGGGGATGGGGAGAAATAGCCTGGCAGAGAGGAGGAGGAGGAAGACAAAGCTGCTGCTTCATCAAGGCAGGCATGAAGGCTGCCTGCCCCACCCCCTGCCCTCCTAAGCACTCCTGTCTCTCCTCGAGGTGGGCAAGGGGTCTCCGAACAAAACTCGAGACTGAGCTAGACGTGTTGGAACGGGAGGCTTTTAATGTCAGGACTGGAGTACAAAGCAATTCCCCTGGCACGCTGTTTTATCCAAGATGTAAGGCCTGGGTGAGGGGAGTGCCAGGCGTTAGATGATGACGCACTGGGAGGCCCTGTGGCGGGCAGAGGCTCCCGAAGACAGGCGACGCTCCCTCCGCAGTCTCCTCTCCTCCTGTCTTCTGACTTGGATGTCTCGGGCAACTGCAATCCAGAGGTGGTGGTGGGGAGGTGGGTGAAAGCATCAGTCGAGGTCCTCGCATTTTACCGGGCCAAGACATTTGGTCCTAGCTTTACTTCAATATGGGACGCGGGTGGTGCTGTGGGTTAAACCACAGAACCTAGGGCTTGCCGATCAGAAGGTCGGCGGTTCGAATCCCCACGACGGGGTGAGCTCCCATTGCTCGGTCCCTGCTCCTGCCAACCTAGCAGTTTGAAAGCACATCAAAGTGCACGTAGATAAATAGGTACCGCTCTGGCAGGAAGGTAAACGGTGTTTCCGTGCGCTGCTCTGGTTTGCCAGAAGCGGCTTAGTCATGCTAGCCACATGACCTGGAAGCTGTACGCTGGCTCCCTTGGCCTATAGAGCGAGATGAGCGCCGCAACCCGAGTCGGCCATGACTGGACCTAATGGTCAGGGGTTCCTTTACCTTACTTCAATATACTTAGCTTTGCAAGAGGGGCTGGGCTACAATGACCCCTTGGGTCCTTTCCAACTCTCCAGTTCTATCCTATGATTCTATGTGTGCTGTTCTGCTGCAATGGAGGACACCTAGACTGGCTTGTGAGGAGGGGACAATCCTGCTTTGGGACCAAGGTGGAAGCAGGGCCCGCAGAGAGTAGGAAGGGGCCTCTGGCGCCTTCCGAGTCTTATTGGTTGAGCAGTCAATGCAGCTCAGTGGCCAGAAGGCAGCTTTGGGCCTGGCTTCATAATTCACTGGGTAGCCTTGGGAAAGCCGTCTTGCAACCGAGCCTAACTAACAGGGTTGCTGTCAGGCTAAACCACCACCGCGCTCCTTGGCAAGTGGGTTACAAAGGTAACTGTGATTCCTTTTATAAAATTCCTAAGCAAACGGGGTTCTGCAACTTTCAACTGATTAACTGGTTAGGTTAATAAGGGTTTAATGGATTAACAAATTAAAAAGTCACAGGCACCATCTCTAGGAGGCGTAAGGGAGACTTGGCATGCTCTTAAACCAGCTTGGTGCTCTCCAAGTGCTGCAGACTACAACTCCTCTCGGTCTCTGCCTTTGCAGTGGCTTGCACAAAAACAGCCAGCAAAGGGGAAGCAAGGGAGGCTTCTGTCGACAGAAACACAGAGGAAGCCGCCTTATGCGGAGCCAGAACCTCTAGCTCAGCACTGACCTACACTGGCTGGCAGCAGCTCTCCAGGACGGCAAGCAGGGAGGGACTCTCCCAGCCCTACACCTAGAGATTCCAGGGACTGGGCCTGGGGCCCTTTGGCATGCCAAGCAGGTGTCTTGCCACTCCACCTTGCGTATCCTTGCAGTACCTGCTTCGTCGACGGACTTCTGTATGGCTTCTGCCAGCTCCTGGTCTGCGATCTCCTCGGGCCGCACGTCCTCTCGCCCCGCCCCGTAGGCCAACCTTGCGCACTCGGGGAGCTCCCCCTCCGGCAGGAAGGTCGTCTGGGAGCCGGTAGTGCCAATCACCAGCACGTTCTTTTTGAGGTCTATGGAACACTGGTGGTGGGTGGGAAGGAGCAGAGATCCTGGTTAGGGGACACCAGGGCAGCTTCATTGCTCTTCAACTGCAGGCAATGCCCTAATGCCAGACAGCTTCAAAAGCACCCAGAGAAAAACAGGGTAGATGGCCAATGCCCTACAAATGAATGTGACAGGTAAAGCATTCAAATGCCCTGAATCCATTCAGTTACCTTCCCTCAGTATAATATAGAGTCCATGGTTTTTAACCATCTTGTTTAACCACTATGTCTATGCCACAAGTAGTTCCAGTTGCAGCCTTCCTCGCAGTCACATACCTGTGGCTTAGTTATTTTGCTTTATTTTATTTCTTTTTGTTGGGACAGTGAACAAAAATAATTTTATTTTTCTTATAATAAATTCCTATTGAATTTTCAAAAAATATTAACATAATGAATTTGTCTTTTCTCTACTTCCTGCCCCATTTTCCATGGTGTTTTAATTTCTACCCCCTCTGCTGCCCAATGCATTCTATTTCTTATGCCAACACATCAATACTGCATTTCTCGAATTCCTTCTGTGGCTCATAATTCAAATCCTGCACGCGAGGTCATCAAACTATAATATCTCCTTAAGTAGTCCTAAAAGGGCCTCCATACTTCCACAAAACTATCATTGTTAGATTCTCTTATTCTGCCTGTTAACTTTTCCAATTCTGCATAGTCCATCACCTTACTTCTCCATTCTTCTCTGGCGGGAACTTCTTCCTTCCAAGTGATACTCAATTGTGAATGGACTATACTGCTATCAAATCCTGAAGCAGTTAATTTGCAGGATTTCTATATAACGCTTAAAAAAAACCCTATTGAACATACAGTGGTACCTCGGTTTAAGAACTTAATCTGTTCCAGAGGTCCATTCTTAACCTGAAATGGTTCTTAACCTGACATGTGCTTTTGCTAATCGGGCCTCCCGCTGCTGCGCAATTTCCGTTCTTATCCTGGGGCAAAGTTCTTAACCTGGAGCAACCACTTCCTGCTTAGCGGAGTTTGTAACCCAAAGCGTCTGTAACCCAAAGCATCTGTAACCTGAGGTACCACTGTGTTTCTTTTTTAAAAAAGGGTAGAAGCTGCTGGGCGAAGACCACACACAGAGACACCCACACATACACATTTCAGAGGATGCTGCCCTCTTCGCCAGCCTCACCTGGTGCCTCTTCAGCATGTCCAGTCCCAGGAGCATATCCATGGGCTGCTCCTCCAGGATAGAGAACGAACAAGGCAGGAAATCTCCTTCAATCTGGACCTGAGCTAAAGCAGGTTGGGGGTGGGGAGAAGAGAGACTGGCATATTAACCAAACCAATCCAATTCAAATAACTTCATTGTTCTAGCCGTTGGCCATGACAAGTCGTATTAACGTAAGCAGCTGCCCGAGGCAGGATCAGGCTAGAATTCCCACCCAAGTCCAGCACCCTGTTCTCCCAGTGGCCACCCACAAGCAGGATTCGAGCACAAGAACAACTCTTCCCTAAATGTGATTCCCAGCCACTGGCACTCATAAACATTCAGAGCAATATTTCATAAATATCACTGCAGACATATCTGAGATCATGGTATTTCCAACAAATGGCTCCTGTCCGGGTTTGTTAAATGTTGTGAGGATCCTATGCCCTGAGACCTCCGGGTATAGGGTGGTATATAAATTCAATAAATAATAATAATAAAATAAATTTCCCACCTCTGACAGCAGAGGGAAAACAGAGCCTCTACCCTCCTCTGTGAATCTAGCGCATGCTCTCTGCAAGTTGGCGGTCATCACTGCCTCCTGTGGGATAAGAGTTCCACTCTGTGCTGCCTGCAGCAGCCTCAACTCTGGCTCTAGAAACAGGGAGCTCCCCACCCTCCCTGCCACACCAGCCAGCTGCAAGGAATCTGCCGCCCTTACCCAGGTGGACCCTGCCAATGATCTTCTGGGTCCCCACGCCTTTGGCAATGCCTGCCCACCTCCGGTCCACCAGCCGCATGATGTTGCACCTCTCTGCGCATGCTTGGCTCATGATGGTCATCTGTGCCCCTGCCAGAAATACAGCAGCCGGTGTTAAAAGGCACACCCAACCTCTTCCCAGGGAGCAAAAGGGGCAGCTGCTCCATACTCTCCCCATTATGGGGGCAGTGCTTGGGAAAACATTTGCCTCTGGGGGCAAGGCTCTCTCACAAGCACAGCAGAAATTTAGCATTAAGTGCACAGGACCAAGGCAAGGGGTTGTAACCAACAGAGGTTTACTCAAGAGTAGCCCAATGTCTTGTTGGGTGACAAGAGCAAGTTTGGCATAGTGGTTAGCATGTGGAACTAGGATCCGGGAAGCCAAGGTTCAATCCTTGCTCAGTGGGTGACCTTGGGCCAGTCGCTGCCTCTTGGCCTAACTCACCTGAGTCCACAAAGGCTTTCACAGGGTGGCCGTTGACTTTGCAGTTGATGTAGAGCATCACCACCTGGCCAAAGCTCTCCGGGGCCTCCTCCATGGCGATCGTCATGTTCTCCTCAATGTTCTGCTGCCTGGATCCAACATCAAAACACGGGTGAAGGGCAAGCCTTAACCGCCAGCACCATGGATTGGGCTGGCTGCCATGTGCTCCACGCCAGAAGCAGAGGCAGAGCAACCCCCCTGGGTCAGAGGGTGAAGCTGACAACAGGGCTGACCCAAAGCAAGACAGCAGGCCCCCGAGATACTTCACAGGTTAGCTCTCTGTGTGCGTGCATGTGTAGAGAGGCCACCTGAGATTCTTTCCCACCTGCTCTGTACAGAGTCAGACCCTCGGGTCCATCTAGCTCACTACTGTCTGCACTGACAGGCAGCAGCTCTCCAGGGTTGCAGGCAGGGAGTCTCTTCCCAGATCTATCTGGAAATGCCATTAGGAGCTGAACCTGGAACATTCGGTTTGCAAGGCAGACACTCTGCCATTGAGCTACAGCTCTTCCTCATAAACCTAACTGATGTGGGTTTGAGGATATCTGTGGTCCCCAACCCCCTTAGAGGTCAGGGAGGCGCAGGAGTTCAGAGAAGGCTCAGCCAGCAGGTGACAAATCTGCACTACGTTTGTTCCAGGTTTGAAACCGACAAGCCACTTGCACCCCCAGGGGTGGCTCCCAGACCTTTGCCTACCTAATGTCCTCTTCGATCTTGGCCTGAGCCTCAAGATCAAAAGGGTCGGCGGAGAACAGGCGGATCCTCTCCTGCTCCCGGCGGGCTCGATCTTGCTGCTGCTCTACAAGCACCCGGGTGAACTTCTCTAGAGTAAGGAAAGACATTTACAATAGCAACTAAATAATTTATTATTTATACCCCGCCCATCTGTCTGAATTTCCCCAGCCACTCTGGGCGGCTCCCAATCAAATGTTAAAAACAGTACAGCATTAAATATTAAAAACTTCCCTAAACAGGGCTGCCTTCAGATGTCTTTTAAAGATAGGATAGCTGCTTATTTCCTTCACATCTGAAGGGAGGGTGTTCCACAGGGTGGGTGCCACTACTGAGAAGGCCCTCTGTCTGGTTCCCTGTAACCTCACTTCTCGCAATGAGGGAACCGCCAGAAGGCCCTCGGCGCTGGATCTCAGAAAGAAAGATGTTAATTGACTAAGTAAATTTTATGTGAAAATAGTTTTGGAAAACTGCTACAATGATTTATATGGAAACTCAGCCAGAGGGATTTGAGGAAGTCACTTAACAATGTTAACAAAAGTGGAATTATTATAGCCATGATAAATGTTTGCTTGTTTATTGTTGCTGTTTTTTTCTGTTTGTTTGTTATAAACTTGGAAAACTAATTAAAAAAAATTGGGGGGGGGGGGGATACAATAGCAACTGGTAGCCACAGCTAGCGTTTCTGTGGCACGCCTTGACAGCTCACGAAGCGCTCCATGTGCACCACCCAGCTCCAGTTTCTTTCCAAACGCTCCTCACTTCCCTCCTCTCCCCAAATCCTCGTCCGTCTGGGATAGTGCAAAAACCAGGAAGTCAAACCATGCACCCACCCACCCACCTGAGCGCAGCCATGAGGCTAAAGCACCCATTCTTCTGCCCGTCCTGCAGCCTTCCAGCAAGTCACCCCAAAGAATCCAGGGGGCTTCTTCTCCTCCAGCACAAACGCCCCACGCCCGGGGGGGGGGGGGGATACTCACCCAGGTCCCCACTGAGAAGAGCCTCTGCTAGGGGTGGGTTGCGCTCCTTCAGCAGGGAAAGCTCGTGGGGATTGGCCAGCAACATGTCTCTCAACAGCGCCGGGTTGTCCAAGCCCTGCGGTGGGGAGGGGAACTCGGGAGGAGACGGGCCGGGCTGCGAGGAGGGCTGCTGCGCTGGGGGTGCCAGTGAGGGCAGCTGGGGAGGCTGGCTTGAAGTCCCAGGAACTGCGATGCTGCTGAAGTCTATCCTGGGCAAACCTAGGCAGAGGGGAATTAAGAGAACAGTTAATACTAGCCCTGGTGATTTTTACCCTATGGGCGGGGAAACGCCAAGGCCCAATCCCCTCTGATACACACATACACCATAGCTGTTGACTTTTCCCGCGAGGAATCCTATTCGGAATAAGGGAAATTCCCTTTTTAAAAAAGGAAAACTTTCGACAGCTATGCACACACACACACAGCCATGCCAAGTATCCAGCCTCCACAATGTAGTTCAGCAGGTTGACAAAACAATAGAATCACAGAATTGTAAAGCTAGAAGGGACCTCCAATGGTCATCTAGTCCAACCCCCAGAAATGCAGGGACCACAGTGAAATAATCACGGACAGGATGGCCATCCAACCTGTGCCTAAAGTCCTGCTATGTAGGAGAGTCCACGTCCTTATGAGAGTGTTTGGTCCACTGTCAAACAGCTCTCCCTGCCAGAATGTTTTTCCTGATGTTTAGCCAGACTCTCCTGTCTCGTAACTTGAAGCCAACGGTTCAGGTCCTGCCCTCTGGAGCAGCAGAAAACAAGCTTGCTCCATCTTCCATGTGACAGCTCTTTAGATTTATGAAGACCCAGTCAAGAGAAACAGCAAGGGTAGCTCAGGGATCACAGCAGCCTCTGCTACGAGGAATCTCCTGCTTTCTCCTCCAGGGAAGAGGAAACTCACAAGTGCCCTCACGGTCTCAGCATGTGCAGAGCATGACAAGGAAGCAATGCTCAAGCTTGGAGCAGTAGGAACAGCGGTGAGCAGAAGGCAATTTCCCAAAGCAGGAAGAAGAGGAAGAGGCTGGCTCAGCCCACAGTTTCATAGAGTTATAGAATGCAGGAATCCCACCCACAGCTGCCCCTGGGTGGGCTCAAACCACCAACCTTCTGGTTAACAGTAAGACACACTGGCTCAGAAACCTTTTAAGGAAACCGTTATTTAAGACAGCAAAGTTAAACGCTCAGAGAATCAACAGACTCCTAGGCTCAATGTGACCTGAGTCCTGTGGACAGCCCAGACCACGGAGAAGTCTGCCAGGGACAGGGTGGGGTGAAGAGGGAGCCTTCCTCACCGGGAAATGGGGCTGGGGGCCGCACCCCCGCATTCTCCACTTGCTGCAGGATCACCACGTCGCCGTCTTTCAAGCCGTAAGAAGCCAGCGACCGGTGGTTGTCAGTCAGGGGCTGCTCTGCGTAAACAATCTGGGAGACAAGGGAAGGGTGGTTAATAAACAACTCACCACATCTGACTAGGAGAAAAGGACTGCCAAGAAAGCTCAGACACGAGAGAATAAATGTCCGCACTCTACTGCTGCCCGGACACACACAGGATGGAAGATCCCCAGAGGGATCTGTGAGGAGCAGGCCTTAAGCAGGAGAGACTCAGCTTGCCTCACTTTTGCTAGCCAACAGGGTGCCAGAAGAATGAGGACTGGGGGCTTGTGCTGTGCTTTGGACGGATTCAGGACATGTAACGCAATGTTTTCCCCTGTGGAATACCCTCCAATCAGATGTCAAGGAGATAAAGAACTACACAACTTTTAGAAGACATCCGAAGGCAGTCCTGCATCAGGAAGTTTTTCATGTTTGACGTTTTATTATGTTTTTATGTGTGTTGGAAGCTGCAACCCAGCTGGATGATGGGGCATAAATATTTTAAAAAATTAAATTATAATTATAAGAAACCTGGCAGTTGTCGGGAGAACTCCTTCCACATTTCCCTGCGCAATCACACTCAAAACCACAGATAATGCTATCCTTATCTTGCTTTGCTTCATGGAACCTGCACTGGAAGTCAGTGGCCTGAGAGATAAGACTCAAACCCAGGACTGCTGGCTATCAGGTGAGCGCCTTATGACAGCTTTGCATCTCAACACTTTCAAGGCAGACAAGAGGTGGCAAGAAAATGCCATGTCAGCGAAAGCGCAGGCTTGATGGAGGAGGGAGAGAGGGCTTTGCTGAATTCCCCACGCAAAGCCTCAGGCAGGTAAGTATCACTTTCGCTTTCCAACTTGCAGTCTTGACATCCCATGGCACAGTCCTGGGCAAAGGCAGCCCAGGAGCAAAAGAGCCACACTTGACTCAAACAGTTCACAAAAGAAGCCAAGTCAGCGGCTCTTCTCTGAACTGATCCAGGTTATGAAACACACGGTACTTACACCAGCCAGCCTGGCGCGTAGCAGGGAGTTCTTTGGCCTCCAGGAAGTCGCTTCTCCTCCCAGTCCCAAGACACCATTAGGAGTTGGCAAAAGTCGTGCACACCTCTACTATGGGATGCGTCATTCACAGTGCAAGATGGGAATTCAAAAGCAGCTCCTCCAGAGCCGCCCACAAGCCTGAGCAATCTCGCCCAACTGGCACAAAGGATTGTGGGTGAGCCAGTTCTATCAGAGGCAGGAGCCACCTCCGTCAAGGGAGGGGCGCCAGGAAACGCAGCAAAGGCAAGGGCAAGGGGTTCCAGTACCAGGAGACACCTGGCCAGCTCTCTGGGAGGTGGGCATGGACTGGGCTGGATCCCTCAATGTTTCACTGGGGGAACATCTCCCCCCCCCTCCCGCAACCCACCAGCCCTGTTCTCCTCCAGCTTGCTTCTATCACCAGTCCATAATGTGCAATATGAGAAGGAGGCAGGACAGAAGGGGCGTAAAAGGAGGCCCAGTGAGTCAAGTGGGGCTCCCTACTCTGAGACAAGGATCCGGGGGCCCATCTGGGAGCTCCACGGTGTTTACTGCTCCATGATGTTTACTGCCTGCATGGAGGGAGCAGTTTAGCTATGGAGGCGGGAGAGAATTCACAGCTTCCCACAATCTTAAAATAGACGGTCATGATACTCTGGCGCAAGAGTCCGGGGAAGGACCTCACGTTGCCAACCCAAGATGAGCCGGACACTCACTCCTCTGTCCCAGGCGGTTGCCTCATCCTGCAAAGTCCTGTTGATTGCAAGAGACTTCCAAGCTATGAGGTCCCCATTTTGACTCCCTACCTTCCCATGGGACAAGGTTGATTCCAACTAAGCTTACTCCAAACAAGACCCACTGGCATTGGTTGGTCTTCATTCTTTTCAGGTGTGCAGGGCCTGATGCACTCCTGAGAAACATGAACCACACTACGGAGACTCCTCTGGGTGGTTACAGGGGCCAGGTCAGCATAACTACCTTCCAAGCTGAATTATTATTTATTTAAATTTTCTACTCGCCCTTCACCCTAAGATCCCGGGGCAATTATTTAAAACACAACATTAAAAACTGTTTTAAACAACTTACAATCACAAGAACAGGGTCAAAGCCCAGGGTAAAAAGGTGCCAAGGTAAACACAGACAATCCTAAAAACCTAGCCTCTCTAACTTAGTGGCAAAGCCCCTGCTTGGCATACAGAAGGTCCAGGTTCACTTTCCACCAGGATCTCTAGGTAGGGCTGCGAAAGACCAAGGCATGAGAGCAGCTGCTAGTCTGTGTCAGCCACACTGGGGCAAACCAGTTGACTTGGCCCAAAGCAGCTTAAGCTGCTTTCATTTTTACAGACCCACAGCTGGAGGAAGTGGGCCCCACCCCAACCCCTGATGCAAGATGCTCCTAGGAGAGATTGGCAGGGGCTTTCCTCTCCCACTCTGCTTTTAACAAGCTGCACACTGTGGCACGCAGAGACCGCCGACACCGCCTCCTTTATCAGTCTCTCGTGAAAAGCCAGGCAGAGTTTTATCACATATCATGAGGAGCCACCAACAGAGCCAGCTGCACTACAAACTGCAGCACAGCACTCAACAGACACCCCACCAAGGCTGCCTCCTACACAACCAGAGCACCAGTTGTTGCTGGGCTACCACCCCATCAATGGCCACACTGGGAACTGGGAGTCTGACAATACCTGGAGAGCCACTAGTGCCACTTGCTTTTACTGCCCCAAGCTACCTCCCAATGCCATTTTTCCTTCTTTTAATGCAGGGACTGAGAAACTGCAGCCCCCCAGATGCTGCTGGCCTTCAGCTCCCTGGTCATGCAGGATCACTGATGGGAGTCCAGCAATGTCTAGAGCAGTGGTGGCCAAACTTGGCCCTCCAGCTGTTTTTGGACTCTCTAGCAGTCTAGCTAATAGGACTAGTGTCCAGGGATGATGGGAATTGTAGTCCCAAAACAGCTGGAGGGCCAAGTTTGGTCACCACTGCTCTAGAAAGTTCCAGGTTGCGAAAGGGTGCTTTGACCCACCTGGAAGACACCCATCCAATGTTAGCTAGGCATACTTGAGAATAGTAAAGGTAAAGGTACCGCTGCCCGTATGGGCCAGTCTTGCCAGACTCTAGGGTTGTGCGCTCATCTCACTCTAGAGGCCGGGAGCCAGCGCTGTCCGCAGACACTTCCGGGTCACGTGGCCAGCGTGACGAAGCTACTCTGGTGAGCCAGAGCTGCACACGGAAACGCCGTTTACCTTCCCGCCAGTAAAGCGGTCCCTATTTATCTACTTGCACCCGGAGGTGCTTTCGAACTGCTAGGTTGGCAGGCGCTGGGACCGAGCAGCGGGAGCGCACCCCGCCGCGGGGATTCGAACCACCGACCTTTTGATCGGCAAGCCCTAGGCGCTGAGGCTTTTACCCACAGCGCCACCCGCGTCCCATACTTGAGAATAGACCACACTGAAGCCAATAATGGGCTTATGAAGCAACCCCACCCCATTAGATGAAAATGGGTCTACTCTTGAGTACAGGTGGCTAACACTGGCCAGATACTGTCCATTTGGTTGTAAAGCCAATGTGGGTCCTACTCAGCGGAGGCCCACTAACAATAATTGGACTGAGTTAGTCTTTATTCACTTAAAAAAGTCTGAGAAGGGCCATTGTCATATTTGGACTCTGCTTGGCACTGAAATTTGTTGATTTCTTTGGCAATGCTAACCCTACACAGAGTGGACACATTTTAATTAATGGACATGGCTAACTTTGCTCCATTCCCTTCAATGGGTCTACTCTTTGTAGAACTTACATGGATGTGACCCACGGGGTCGGGCACCCTGAAGCTTTTCGGAGGGGGATAACTATCCCCACCACTGCTTTACTAATCCTACTATCTTTATCATATTCACATACCACTTTTTTGCCAAAGGTGCCCAAAGCAAATTACAGTTTAAAAGGCAAATGCCACAACACGTAAAGAGGCGATTTGCATGTGACATACACACAGGACAATTAATAAAACATGATTAAAAACCTTAAGAAAGCAGATATATAGTGGAGGAGGGGGAGGGAGAGATACACACACTGCTGGGTCAAGACTCCATTCACCCAGCTGGGGAAAGCCGGACCCATGCATCCAAACGGTGAGCCCTACTCAAGAGGAGACCCTTCCATAGGCCTGCAGAGCTGGAAGGGGCCAGGGACTGCTAGAGTCATCTAGTCGCACCCCCGCCCCGCCCCGCCCTTGCAATGCAATGCAGGAACCACAGCTAAACCCGAAGCTGATTAAAAAGCAAGGGAGGCCGGATTAAGCCGCCCTCGTTTTCAAAGAGGGTCTACTCGGAGTAAGAGGGGGAGGCGCGCGAGAGCACACACAGAGAGACACACACGCGCCCCTTTGGCCTCGCCTTATTTTCCCCCTTCCTCCCTCAGTTCTATTGATGTCCCAGCCCCGGGCACGCGCACCCCTCCCCCTCCCGGGCGCGCGCGCGCGCTGACCTGGCTCTCGGCGGCGGGGATGCCGGACTCGAGCTCGCAGAGGGCGCGGAAGTTCTGGAGCTCGAAGTCGGCGTCCACCTGGAGCGAGAAGGTGAGCTCGGAGCGGTCGCGCCGCAGGCAGAAGACCGTCAGGAGCATCGCTCGGCCGTGGGGTTGCCGGGTAGGAAGCGAAGGCGCGGAGGACGGCAGAGCGGATCCGGAGCCCGCCTGGCTGAGCCCCAGCTCGCCCGCCTGCCTCGCCTCAGAGACGCCGCAAAGCGACGCCGCGTTTACGGCAGCGCCTCTTGAACGCCCCGCCCCGCCCCTCCGTCGCAAAAGGACGGGCAGGTGGGCGGGGACAGAGCTGCGCCAGCCCGGCGTCGCCCCGCCCCCGGGGCGGAGCCCTTAGGGGTAGGGGCGGGAGGAGGCGGCCACGACGTCCGGCTCCGTCGCCGGGTGCAGGGCAGGACCAGAGGGGGGCGAAGGTGGTAGAGTTGCGGCGTTTCTGCTGTTATTTTATTTTTCCAGGTCGCGATGACAATTTTAGTGGAGGCTGTGGATTAAATTTAATGATTACTTAGTTAAATACGTTAAGTTAAATTAACTGAAAACAGCTTGCAGATACTTAATTGGCTCAGGATTTTATTTATGTTAAGTGTCGAATTAATATGTTTAATTTCATAATGTGAAGATCTAAGGATGTTAATGTTTAAGGTAAAATTTATAAGAACTGTGATTTGGAAAACCGTTAAAAGGACATGCAATGAAATTCAACCAAGGGGAAGCGAGGAAGTCACTTAACAATGTAAACAAGTGTAATTCTCAATAAGGCTATGGTTTATGTTTGTCTGTCTTATGTGTTTGTTTATAATGTTGTGAAAACCAATAAAAATTTTTTGGGGAAAAACCCCACAATTTTAATGGAGGCTGAGTGGCAGGAAGGTAAAGGATCCCTGGACGGTTAATAATAATAATAATAATAATAATAATAATTATTATTATTATTATTATTATTATACCCCGCCCATCCAGCTGGGTTTCCCCAGCCACTCTGGACGGCTTCCAACAGAATATTAAAATACAATAACCTATTAAACATTAAAAGCTTCCCTAACCGGGGCTGCCTTCAGATGTCTTCTAAAAGTCTGGTAGTTGTTTTTCTCTTTGACATCTGATGGGAGGGCGTTCCACAGGGTGGGTGCCACTACCGAGAAGGCCCTCTTCCTGGTTCCCTGTAACTTGGCTTCTCGCAGCGAGGGAACCACCAGAAGGCCCTTGGTGCTGGACCTCAGTGTCCAGGCAGAACAATGGAGGTGGAGACGCTCCTTCAGGTATACTGGGCCATGGCCGTTTAGGGCTTTAATGGTCAGCACCACCACTTTGAATTGTGCTCGGAAACGTACTGGGAGCCAGGTTAAGTCCAGTCAAAGGCAACTACGGGGTTGCGGCGCTCATCTCGCTTTCAGGCCGAGGGAGCCGGTGTTTGTCCGCAGACAGCTTTCTGGGTCATGTGGCCAGCAGGACTAAACCGCTTCTGGCGCAACAGGACACTGTGACGGAAGCCAGAGTGCACGAAAACGTCGTTTACCTTCCCACTGCTGCGGTACCTATTTATCTACTTGCGCTGGTGTGCTTTCGAACTGCTAGGCTGGCAGAAGCTAGGACAGAGCAACAGGGGCTCACCCCATCACACAGATTTGAACCGCTGACCTTGCGATCAGCAAGCCCAAGAGGCTCTGTGGTTTAGACCACGGCACCATCCACTCCCTCTCCCAGTACTATCCAGGTGTAACTCAAGGCTTCTTTCCACTGCTGCTGCTCCTCCCTGGAGCCTTCAGTCTATGCTGCAAACTGGGCTGCAGAGATCCAGTACTGGTCAGTTTGTCCCAGTCTGGCTGACTGTTGGCGAGGGTGGCCTTTTCTTACTGTTGGGAAGCACAGTTGCTCCAAATGTAGTTAGATTGCATTTGTTCAAAACTCTGCTTTATATTTAAATCAAAATATTACCTAAAACACCCAGACTGAAAACAAAACTAAATTGCAGAGTCATGCATTTTCAGGATTCAGAAGCTACATCTGGTTCTCCCCCCTCAAAAAAAATGTGTGCCCTATCTCATCACTGAGCAAGTTTCTTTAGGTTATTCAGGTACTCCATGGCAAAGACATTCCAGAAGATGCCCCTCTTTGCTCCTATGTGTCTTCACATTCTCTGTACACATCCCTCTCATTGCCTGTTGCAGCTAATTGTCGTTGTTCTTATTTATTTATTTCCCACCTTTGCCCCCCAAGTTGGGATTCAAGGCCGCTCCCAAATTATTTTCAAGAAAACAGCTATCACTGGAAGGTGAGGCCGCTTTATTTCAGAAAACAAAATTCAAGTACAGCAATCTTTTGTTGGGAGACCAGAAACAAGTCACAGTGGCAGTAAGCATGTTTGGGAGACGTCCACAAAGGAACTGAGACGTGGATTCTGCAAGAGTTCATTCATGGGGGGCTGCTCACTCTTCCTTCTCTTCCTCCAAGCGGCATCTGCTTCCCCTTGCCCACCCCCAAAATCCTAATCCCCACCCACCAGGCCCTGGTCCCTCGATCCTGAGGACTCCCAGTCTCCAAATGTTGTGTGTACTCAGTGCCTGCACTGCTTGGGGCCGCCGCCACGGAAGAGGTGGGCTCCCTACTCCTCCTGCTGGGAGACCCTCAGTCCGATTTCTCCTTCTCCTTCATGTGGAGGAACACGATGCTGAACAGGAAGAGGCCCACCATCATGGAGAAGGCGCTGGCATAGTAGGGGTACGCCGAGGGGATGAATCGCTCGTACTGCGTGTGCTGGAGGGGACGCACCGATACCTGGCAAAGGCGGGAGATAGCAGAGCAAGGTGTGAGGAGGCTTCTCAGGAGCCACCCAGACTCACGGGTGGGGAGTTCGGTCTCCCACCTTACGGGCAACAAGCAGGCTTCTTGCAAAGCACACACCCAGCAGAGAAAAACCACTATCGAGTCAAAGATTTAATCACTATAATTAATAAATATATCCAGCTCCTTTATTAAAAGCACACAGAGCAGACTGCAACAAGGCCTGTGGTGTTAGGAGGACTGGAGAGGGATTCTGCCCCTCTCAAAGGGCAATTGCAATGAAAAGCCAAAACTGAACTGCCCTGAATCATTCTCAGCTCACTGAGTTCCTCCAATGAGAGCCCTGTCTGGGAGCCCCTCATCCCACATTCCCGAAGGGAAAGGGGTCAGGATAGCTCTTTGGTGGGCCAGGCACTGTGGGCCAGGGATGGGGAATCTGCAACCATTGGTCATGCCAGCTGGGGTTGCCTATTTAACATAAGAACCACCACCTGCTGGATCAGACCAGTGGCCCATCTAGTCCAGCATTCTGTTCTTACAAATGGCCGACTAGATGTTGGTGGGAAAACAGCAAGCACAATTTGAGCACAAGAACAACTCTCCCCTTCTGTGATTTCCAGCAATTATCTTCTAATGGGCTTGTCTTTTTTCCTGTTAGCTAGCTTGAGAGACTCGAAGCTACAAACATGAGTCTGACCAAATTGCGGGAGGCAGTGGAAGACAGGAGTGCCTGGCGTGCTCTGGTCCAGGGGGTCACGAAGAGGCGGACACGACTAAATGACTAAACAACAAGCTTGAGAGATCGGGGAGCCCAAGATTTACAGGAGGCACCATCCATGGTATCTTTCCACCCGGCTCTTGGGCCAGAAGCTCCTTCCTTGCCCAGGCCAAGGCTCTTCTTACCTGGGTGGAGGAGTACAGGTGGGTGTAGCCCAGCCGGTTGTAATCCACTTTGAACTGGAAGACTCCATAGACGTCGGGCAGCTTGAACTGGACACTGTACTTGCCTCCTAGGAGCCAAACACATTTTCAGGGGGTCTCAGGCCAACTTGTGGTCAACATGCAAAGAAAGTGAAGGCGTCCCTCCTCCCCCTGCGCATTTCAACAACCTATCCTAACTCCTGTCATTCTGACCTGGAAGCGTAATAGTTTCTGTGGCTCCAGTGGCCACACTACCCTTAATCCAGTAGAATCTGTGCCCATTATACAGTTGGGAACTGGAGGTCGTCTCCCAAGTAGGAAATTCAAGCCCTGCTCAGAGCACACCTGCTGAAATTCATGGACCTAAGTGGGTCACACCTCGAGTAGGACTAGCACTGGCTGCAACTCTCAGCCCCAGAGCAAGTTCTCTGCACATATCCCTCTCACTGGCTGTTGCGGCTAGTTGCTGTTATTTTTATTTATTTCAACGTTATGAAATGCAAAATAAGAAAAGCAAACTAGTTATAAGACAGCAATTCAAATACTGTCATATATCGGGTTACAGACGCTTCAGGTTGTGTTTTTTCAGGTTGTGGACCGCCAAAACCCAGAAGTACTGGAACAGGTTACTCCCGGGTTTCGGAGGTTGCACATGCACAGAAGCACTAAATTGCGCTTTGCACATATGCGCCGAATCGCAACCTGTCCATGCACAGATGCACCGCTGCAGGTTGCGGACGCTGCGGGTTGCGAGTGTGCATCCCGCACAGATCACATTCGTAACCTGAGCGTCCACTGGATAGCAAAACACATTTAGAACCAGCAATTAAGATCCAGTTCACCCTGACAGCAGTCCATTGATCAACACTATGTGCACTTTATCTTTCAAAGGCCTGTCTGAACAATAAGGTGTCAGCATGCTGACAGAAGAGTAGGAGGGAGCCAGTCTAACCTCTCTTGGAGGGGGGCGAAATTCCACAATCAGGGAGCAGCCACTGAAAAGGCTCTCCCACTTTTTCTTTCTCTCTCTTCTGTCACCACCAGCTGTGCTTCACGTGTTTTTGGGACTGAGTTAAGGTGCTCAACCTGTGGATCTTAGCAGCTGGGTAGGTTCAGACAGTATAGGTGGCAGGTCTCTCGATGTGTATCAGAATTTCTCATCACCATCCAACATCACTAGGAAAATTTCTTTTTGTTCACGTGGAGGTGTTAGGATACTGCAAGCCTGGGTCATAACAGACTGCAAACCTGCATACAAACTACTGACCTCAGGCCAGAAATGAATCTTTTCTAGAAAGTAACAGAGGTGGTTTCACCTCTCCCCCACTCCTAGGTCACAGTGGAGGGGGCACGATTCTGAAATTTTCAAGGGGCTGACAATGCGCGACTGAGAAAGTATCTGGGAGAAAACAGAACCAGCTTACCATTCCTCCTGAGGAAAGTTCTCACAAACGGGTCGATGCGGACAAATTCGAGCTGGATATCATCGCCATCAAAGGGGACCCACTTCCCATCAGAGAGCTTCTCAATTACGATACTGTATTCCTGAGATAGAGGGGGGAGCGAGTGTCATTGGCCGGCTAAAAAGGCATGTGCAGACTGCAAAGGGAACTCTTAAGCTCTGGCTACAAAGGATGGTTTTAAAATCTCACCACCAGATCTGTGACGGTGTAGGCACTAGGGGGCACGATCTCCCCCACCCGGTGGTGGGACACCTCTCCCACACGAAGGACGCCTTCCTCCTTGAACACCCAGCGCGACAAAGCCATGGCCAGCTCATAGTTCCCTGTCTGGGAGTACCTGAGTGACATGAGAAGAGGAAGGCAAGGAATGAGAGTTAACATTTGCTCAAGGGATGTTGCATAGCCACAGAAATTCAACTCCAGTACAGGAAGATTAATCAGCGTTATTTGCATGGCAGATCAAGCACGGTCTGCATCGACCTTCACCAACCTAGAGACATCCAGGTCTTTTGGACTACAAACCTAGCTGGGGTGGTGGGTGTCAGTTGGCATTTCTTAGAAAACATTGATCTGATGCGTAGAGATCTTTCCTATTCTAATTAATTCAAGAGGGTTCTGGAAGCTTCTCTGTGTGAAAGAAGCAAGCAGGAGGTTACTGATGTTTGGGTTATTCCTTCAGGGAAGCTGAGTACAGCTGGTTTAAACTGGTTCTGTTCTCTCTTTCTGTCAAGGTCATGCTGCCTAAAAAAGTAGGGCCAGAAGGAGCCTGTGTTTCACCCTCTCTCTTTTCGCTCTGGTGTGGTGTTCTGTATATAGTGTTACGGTTTAGTCTTATTATAAGCTATTGTAAGGTTTAAGTTAAGTCTGCTGCAACTGGATTTCTTATGGACAGTGCCAATCCTGAATGTATTGGATTTGTGACCATTTTGCCTTCAGTAGCAGTAAAGCTCTGCTGGATGAAATGCCTCTGGTCTATTTTTTGAGAATCCTGCAATGTATTTAACACCTGATGGCTTTTAGCCACCTCACAAAATACCTTTCTTATTCCAGCAGCTGTTTAATCTTTTGGTTGCCAGTTCTTTTATGCTTTCATGCTGTACGGACTTTATCCTCTACTCTGGATTAACTGGCAGGAAACTGTTAGCTATTTCCAATAGCGTCCCAATGGTTACTTGAGGGCTCCTTCTTATGTACCGATGTAAACCGCCCTCTTTTGAGGATATAAATTTCCTAACATGGGAGACCAGGGTTCAAATCCCCCCACTAGACCATGTAGCTCACCGGGTGACCTGGGGCCAGACATTGCCTCTCAGCCTAACCTACCTCCCAGGGATGTTGCAAGGATTAAATGAGGAGGGGGAGAACTATGTATACCACTTTAAGCAACTTGGAGGGGGGGAAGTGAAGTTACAAATAAGACGGAATCGTCTGTCAAAGGAGCCCCCATGGGCTCTGTCCCAGCTCATGCACACAGAAGGTGGGCATCATCTGGAACACAAGAATGGAGTGGAAACCCGACTATACCTTTGGGAGCCAGGGGTAGCTTTCTGCACAGCAGAGTTGAAGAAGGCATCGCTGAAGAAATCCAGGGAACCGCTGAAGACAACACGGGCATTATTCCGGGCCTGGAGACCCGCAATCAGGAGCGTGTTCTTCCCAACAGCATGAGGGTACTAAGAGAGCAAAGAGTGCAGGTGAACCATTTTTCTGAGAGGAGGCCAGTTGCCACCAGTGGCAGACTTTGGGCTCTCAAATTTCAGGTGTCCTCTGCTCAGTCCTACAGCATTGTTCTGGCGCCCTCTGCAGTCCCGAACCAAAAGGAAAGCAATTGGAGCCTGGCACCAAGGTACTTTTTGTCAGCAGGTTTTTAACAAAGGCAAGGCCCCCCCCCCCCTCTTTCATATCATACCTGTGTGATGGGTTTGTCGGGAAAGAAGGAGTAAGAGGTTGAGGAGCCAGTCAGGATATCTAGAACCAAAGGGTTGTCAGGATCAGCCACCATCCTGCAGGGGGAAAAAAACTAGTTGTGAGAAGATGTCCAACAGCAGGGGAGAAGTTTCCTTCCAAGACTCAGTTCAAAACGCCCATGCGACCCCTCCAGGTGGGAGCCCCCAAATATTAATAATGTATTTCTGGAAAGCACTTGGTGCAAGACCCAACGCTATCTTGAAGGAGGATCTTCTCTTTATGATTAGGATTTAAAATTCAGTAAAGATGAAGAAAAACCATGGGAGGTATCCACTGCTAGTCCTACTTAAAGTAACCCCGTTGAAATTTATGGACAACAAGACTAACTTGGGCCAATTCATTTGAGTGGGTCTATTGAGAATGACTTGGCTGGAGAAAGCCCCATGAGCTGGGAGTGTAGCAAAGCAGTTGCCAAATTTTCTTGTTGTCTAGGTGAAGACATCGTCTCTTCACTCAGTAAACTGGCCAAGAGCACCAGCTCCTATAGCTGTGGCCAAACACAACCCCCGTGTTGCAGGAGACTCACCCAACTCCCCGAAAGAGGATGGGGTTCAGAGGCTTCTTCCCCACAATAGTCGGAGCCTTCAGGAGGTTCTCAGAATCTGCCACGATGAGGGTGTGCTGCAAAGAGACCGCAGATAAAACCCTTTGGGGACTGCCAACTCTACAGGCAGGTTCAGCCAATGCTTCATCAAATGACAATGTGGCTAACACTTTGCCTTAGAAGAAGAAGCCACAGTCCTCTGCCCACCAGCCCCAACTCCGCCTTTCTGCCCTCTCCAACTTTCTCTGCAACACACAAAGGCTGTATTTGGATGGTTACAGCTCAGCACCATCAACCAAGATAGGCACAAGCATTTGCATTACAAGGGCAGCCCCTTCACGCACATCACAATTCAACCAAGTAGCCTCCATATAGCTGCATTTCATCTGAGTCAGACATTTACAGTTACTAGCCAGAATATTTAACGATAATTTGAACCATATTTTTGATACTGGCTTGTTCTGACGCTAGTAGCCGGAGTTTTCTGGTTCCCCATAAAACAGGGGGGGAAATGGTTAACCGCAGTTCTCCTCATTTCATTCATTTCACTGCAAATGGAGGAAAGAGAAGAGGCCGCAAAAGTTGAGAATGTAGCCAGTGGCTGCTGGCATTCTATGTCCATGTTGGGGCCGAAAGTAGATTCGTCTGATCAATTACCGTAACTGGTAAATTGGCATATGTTCTTTGTTTTTCAAATGTACATGTAGATGTTGTAGCAAGCACCATCTTGGAAGCAGCTTTCCCTCCTCCGTGGCAGTGAAGAGGCTGTGGCCTTTTCTAAGATGCTGGCTGCCACCTGCAGCCTTCGTAAGAGCTTAATGGTTAACACAAGCAATTGTTTCAAAACAACTACATATTTACTGCCTAGTGGAAAGCCAGTCTACCCAACACTTTGCATCCTGCTGCTTACCTGACCCAGATCAGAGACATCGTAGTTGTGATGGTCAATGACAGCTGTCTTCTCCTCATCAAATTCTATGCCACATTCACTTCCCAGCTCTCGAAGGGGATCGCCTAAGAATTGTCAACATTGTACTTGTTTAGAAAAAGGGGAGCTGTTTATAATTAAAGCCACAAGTAGCCTGGCATCTACTTAGATGATACGCACACAAATCAGTCTCTAAGTACGAAGAAATATTATATGCATAGAAAAAGAGGGTGGAAGTGCTCAGAGCTCTATTTTATGACGCCACAAATGTTTACTTAACTCTGTTCAAGACAGCAGCTTCCAAACAGATGCAAAAGAAGGGGGGGGGGGGAATCATGCCACCTTCAAAGATGACAGCAGACAGAAACAGACCCTTTTGCTTTCCTTTGAGATAATGGCTATATAGAGAGAAAAGGTGCTAATGGAAGAGCCGTAAGGAAGTTGCGGCACCTTGGGTTTGTTGTTTCTTAAATCTATACTCATTCATCACTCAGGTAGAAGTAGTAAGTCAACTCCTGCCAACCTGGTGCCCTCCCATTGCAACTCCCATCAGCTGCAGTCAGCACAGCTGCCAATACCAGTCCAAAACACCTAGAGGGTACTGGGTTGGCGAGGTTTGGCTTAGGAGGTTCAGTTCTCCAGCTAAATAGTGGAAGGTTCAACACATTTACAGTAAGCATTCACACTTTAAGGTGGTTAGAAAGAGTACATTGTCCTGTACTTCCTATTTAATTTACAGTGGTACCCAGAATTCCAGGACTGCTATAGCCAATTGAATTCTAGGCACAGGCAGCTGAACCGAACTACAAAACAAAATGGCTGATCAACGAGAAGTTCCCCATTCATGGTGGGGATAGGGAGAAGCTCTCTTTCAAGTCAAAGGCTCTCCGTTGGATAAAGTTCATTTTACTGACCAATGTCTGAACTGGCGGCCACAAGGACACTCCCCCCTCCATCGATGAAAGCAGCAATGGTCTCCACATTGATGTTGCCTCCAAAATCTGAAACGAAGGGCCAATGATGTTTAAACATGTCAAAGCAAAAGCTAGATTTGCAAGGAGGGATAATATCTGCAGTGCATACAGAGGTAGGTGAAGCAGCTGGACTTCAGGGCTGCACACCACACAAATGACTGATTTCCAGCAGCCAAACCCCCACCCTCAAAATTCATTTTTAAAAACGTAAATGTTTTTCTAGCATAAAGCAACACGCAGTTGTATTTATCCGTCATGCCTATTGTAAGGGTGACAGAAAGAAATGCCTTCCAATCCAACCAAAACCCCCCCAAATGAAGACCACTTCCTACTCAACAGGTGAAATATAAGCTGTTCAAGGAACAGGTGCAGAAAGCAAAACAGAATAATGACACACAAGTATTATTTATACAATAAGAACTGTACAGTTCAAGGAAATAAAGCTCGAACAAACTTTGTGGTCCTCACTTCTGAATAAACACAGCATAGGGTTGCACTCAAACTTCTCTACATTGCTTCATTTCTGTCTTACCTTCTACCGATGGAGAGAAGATAATCAGGTTGTCGTACAGGAACTCTCCATATTTAATGAGAGACAACCCAGGGTCATCTGCAGTCCTGAAGGTGAGATCAAAGCCCCTATCTAGATTTAGAAGTGCAAGAGAAAATAATGGACTTGTAACATTCCCAAGCACAGAGAGAAATCCAGGAACCAGTAAAGTTCTAGGTCCACTAGACATTACTAAAAGACTGACGGGCAAATCAGGGAGTTCCAAATTCCCATTTTGCCGCTGCTGGGATATTAGTTGGCCTGAAACAACCCTCACGGTGCCTCTTCTATTCCCCTTGTTTGCAATACTGCCCCACAGAATTATTCACGCCAATTGTTCATTTATCCTAAAAGCATTTATAAACCATAAAACATAAAATTTCTTGAGCTGCCTAAAATGAGCTTGAGGGTTATGTTATTAAATAACAATGTTATTACCTGGAAAAGCCTGGGAATGAGAACAAATTGTGTCCTACTCACGGTTCAACCAACCAACACTGCCTTCCACTCCTAACCCTCTAAAGCAGGCTTAGGCAAACTCCAGACTCCAGATGTTTGGGACTACAATTCCCATCATCCCTAGCTAACAAGACCAGCTGTCAGGGATGATGGGAACTGTAGTCCCAAAGACCTGGAGGGCAGGAGTTTGCCTATGCCTGCTCTAAAGCTGAGGTGAAGAGTCAGATGTAGCCCACCAGGCTTCCCTCAAGGCCACATCCCACACTACTCCCTGGAGAAGACACTGATGCTGGGAAAGATGGAGGGCACAAGGAGAAGGGGGCGACAGAGGACGAGATGGTTGGATAGTGTTTTCGAGGTTACCAGCATGAGTTTGACCAAACTGCGGGAGGTAGTGGAGGACAGAGGTGCCTGGCATGCTCTGGTCCATGGGGTCACGAAGAGTCGGACACGACTAAACGACTAAACAACAACAAGGTTATTGCATTTTAGTGTTCTGTTGGAAGCCGCCCAGAGTGGCTGGGGAAACCCAGCCAGATGGGCGGGGTATAAATAATAAAATTATTACTACTAGTAGTAGTAAAAGGTAAAGGGACCCCTGACCATTAGGTCCAGTCATGGCCGACTCTGGGGTTGCGGCGCTCATCTCACTTTATTGGCCGAGGGAGCCGGTGTACAGCTTCCAGGACATGTGGCCAGCATGACTAAGCCGCTTCTGGAGAACCAGAGCAGCGCATGGAAACGCCGTTTACCTTCCCGCTGGAACGGTACCTATTTATCTACTTACACTGGTGTGCTTTCAAACTGCTAGGTACACAGGGGCAGGGACCGAGCAACGGGAGCTCACCCCGTCGCGGGGATTCGAACCGACGACCTTCTGATCGGCAAGCCCAAGAGGCTCTGTGGTTTAACCCACAGCGCTAGTCACCGTCCAAAGGTAGGAATTGCACGTGTTGACACACACACACACACACCCCGCTGGCAGGTCCCTTCTGGGAGGTTGCCTTGAAGGGAATGCTGCCTTGGCGCTGGAAAAGGCCCCCACCCCCGACCCCGTCTGCTCTAAAGCGCTCCCCGCTCCTGGGCCAGACCTGCCAGGCTGCGCATGAAGAGCGAGTGCGTGTCCTTCAGGTTCATGTTCTCCAGCAGCACCAGCGTGCGGGTCCCGCCTCCCCCGGCCGCCGCCTCCCGCGCCAGGCATAGGAGCACCAGCGCCGCCGCCGCTAGAGAAGCTGCCATCGACCTCCGCCGGCGCAGCCCGGGAGCTCCACGCACTGCCGCCGCCATCTTGCCTTCTCCCACTCTCCGAGCGACGCGGAAGCGAACTCCGCCGCAGCCGCCAATCAGCGGACGCCGCCCTCTCAGGGAAGGCGGGCGCCCAAGCGTCTCCCAGCCAACGAACAGCAGGCGACGAGGCAACGTGGTGCGCACGGGAGCGAGTGCCCGCCCTGCCTTCCGCCTTGAGCCAATCAGAGACAGACAACTCTCGACACGGCCGAGCCTTCCTGCCGTTGCTCCCCGCGGCCGGATCTGCCAGTCTGAGCTCGGCCCTTGTCGGAAGCCAATCGCTGCTTCTCTTCTGCTGCTGGTATCCAATCAAGCATGAGCGCAGTCATGGCCAATACAGCGCGGAGCTGAGCGATTGTTGCTAGGCAACGGAGGCATCTAGGCCTTAATGGCCGCCATTGATTTCGAAAACTAACATTTTAAAGGTCTTCTCCTCCCAGTCACGTTTTATTGCCATTTCCCAACACACTCTCACACACAAACGGCAGCTAAAATTTAATCATTTTGGATTACAAATATATTTTTCATAACATTTATATATAAACATATTTAAAATATAGGTTATGTATTCATATATTGGCATGCTCACAAATATTTCCCTCCCAAAAAATATTTCTTTCAAAATATTCTGGCAGCAGCAGGTACATAAACCCCCATAAGGAAAACAAGGGATTGTAACCAACTAAATTCTACTGAGAGTAGACCCATTAAAATTACGTACATTAACTTTGAGTAGGACCAACATTGGACACAACCCAAGGAACATAAATCAGCAGCATTAAGTGGGAAAGGGGGTGTTGTCTTAACTGACCTGCAAGAGCTAAAAACTACTTGCAGAATTTTATTTAGATTAAACCTGGAGTTATCTCTGACCTCTCAACTGCTCAGTTAATTTGTTTGTTTTTAAGATAAGTGGCAAGAATCTGGTAAACCAATGTTCTAATTGAAGGAGGATTTATTGTCTGAGCTGCAGCCCAAGACAGGAAAATAGGTGGTGAGGGAACATCTAGCTACTTTAAATGAATTCATAGTTGAGATTCCAGCATTGCATTGGGTTGGACTAGATGAGCCTTGGGGTCCCTTCCAACTCTACGATTCTGTGATGCAGGATTGAGACAAAAAGTGCAACTCTAGGGTACTTCTAGTCAGTAGTAACTCCAAGACCAATGGGGCTTTTGTGCTTGGAAAGTAGGCTTGCCACACGTCAGGAAAATTCCTGCCATGTCCTGGTTTTCGGGTGTAAAAATGTTGTCAGGGGGAATTCTGCCAAATGGGCAAAATGTCTGGGAGAACACGGAAGTATGGCAACACAATGGAAAAAGCTCAAAAAGCTTAAAATAACTATTGGTTTTCCCAAAAAAGCTAAACACTTTGGGTTTGTTCCCAAATTGGTAGTGGTTTCCTTAAAAAAGCTCAACAACTTTGCGGGTGTCAGGAATTTTACTTTTTTAAAATATGGCATGTGCAGGATTTCAGCCGCTGATGAAAAATCTATCTCTGAATGACCAGGGGCATCAGCGCCATGGGACTCTTTGGCTAGAAAAGTTAAGACTAGTTTGCCGTTCTACTAGGGGGCGAGAGGGAAGGATTGGATCAATGCCATGAAGCCTAATCCCTACCATATCAGTATGAGAAAGCTAGCCCAAGTGCAAAAGTGCCACATAGCTTGAACACCACAAAAAGAGTTAGCACAGTTAGCATGTGGAAGGCAGGAAAGCTAAGCCCAGATTCCTCATCCCAGTTCCTGTGGGACAGCCAGAGATTTACTAGTGCCATGTAGCCAAGACGCCTGCCGGCGGCTTCTGTCTTCCTTCCAGGGATCCTCCGCTGCGCAGTCTTGCTCCTCGTAACAGTGGTTGATCCGTCCGGCAGCCAGAGAGCAGAACAGGCCTCCTTGGATTCCAGAGTAGTGATCCAACAGAGCTTCCATACTGGGGAACTCCACATTCAAATGCTATGAGAACAGGAGAAAAGGAAAGAAATGATAAGAGACCTAAAACTGGCTGTTGCCTGCAAACCACCCCACATTGGGCGAGCTTCTGTGATGTCACATAATGTTCCCACACAATCTAATTTGCAAAGGGGAACAGTCCCTTGTGGAATTTCAGCACAAATCAATGCAGGAGCTATTATTGAGAGGTAAGGGAAAGATTTATTTAAAGGGGGAAAAATGTACCGGATTGGGCTTAGAGATGGAGGCTTTAAGGACAGGAATATTACTATTGTCATACTTTGTTCCTAGACTGCTTTTGGCCAAAAAGGTCCCCAAAGGAACTCAGAAATGTTGGTGAGTGCTAGTAGAATTTTTATTGTTTTCAATATTTCAGTTAGTGTTTTAACATTTTAATCTTTTAACCCATTGATACAAATCCAACTAGTTACCATTCCTTTTGGCTCCTGGAAACTTGCTTATCTCGTGCACCAAAGTGATGAGACTGTGGTCCAATATATTGGCAATGTTGTATGACAGGAGTTTAAAAAAACCTGTCCGAATGTGCTTGCAACAACTGAATCAGACAGAATCAGGCAGAGCTGGCATGTCATTTTCCTCAAGTTCTCACCTCCACAGAATACTTCCCAAGCTGGCTCCTGTAAATCTGGTAAGGGATAATTCCACATCTTGTCCTCACTGTAAGACACCACTGATCGGTGGCCCCTGGCTCAGCCCAGAGGAGGAAGGCTCCAATTACATCATTCCTGAGCAGCGCCATCCCAGCATCCCTGAAAACCAGAAGGGAGTGTGGAAGAAGGGACCTCTGAGCAGGAGGAAAGCAGCCCATGGAACCAGGTTTCTCTCTCTGGAGCAGAAACCCTCTCCCCGCTCCAGCCCTTCCACGTCTGGGAATAAAGTCTACCATCCAATGCGCCCTTCCCTTGGAGTAAGCTGCACTGGAAACAGCGGGACTTACTTCAGAGTAAGCATGATTAAGTTCGCACCACAAGTGTGGGAAATGTTTGGCTACTTTCCTTGGGTCATTCAACAGCAAGCAGTGTCAGTGGCTACTAGCCATGATGGCATTATGCCTTTTGCTGGGAATCACAAAT
The DNA here is from genome assembly GCF_964188315.1 of Podarcis muralis. Lineage (NCBI taxonomy): Eukaryota > Metazoa > Chordata > Lepidosauria > Squamata > Lacertidae > Podarcis > Podarcis muralis. The sequence goes on along the minus strand of NC_135661.1, from coordinate 7,445,380 downwards.
GGGGACAGCATTGCTGTTGCGCTTGGGTCCTGCTCACAGGCTTCCCATTGGGATTGGGCCCTATGAGAACAGGATGCTGGACCAGACAAGGCCATTGGTCTCTTTTAGCTGCAGGGCTTCTCTCACGTTCTTACCAATTTGGCACCAGCAACCATGAATTTATATGGGAAATCTTCGCTTCCTTCTTGTGGTCAACCACCTGTGCTGTGCAGTTTACTTCCATTCCCCAATCTACAAGCATCCTTGCAGGCCTCCTGTCAGAGGGCACACAAGGGGAGACCTCCCCTTACCTGTCGATGCCCGCAAAAGACCACACGTTCTCCATCAGACTGCTGTCGTTATCCAGCAAGCAAGCCAGGCTCCCTCTGCTGCCTTTGCTGTCACAGCTGGTGAGAACTGAAGCCAAGAAGGAAACAGAGGGGGAGGTTATACAAAAGAGACCATCTCAGCAGCACAGATGCTGGAGCAAAATCTCAACAGAACAAGGAAGGAGGACTTCCGGGGAGAGGAATTGGTGGTTCAGCTGTCTCTCTATAAGCATGCCGCAGACAGAATATAATTATGTGGTGATTGATAACAGAATAACAGAAAGGAAAATTGGACATTAAAGTGTCTAAGGAAAAGTGACGTGTCTGATTTATGTTTGGCAATAAAGATTAAATGGATGGAGGAATCCCATGTGTGAAGAATCATTAACACTTTTCCTCTTGCTTCCCACTAAAGAGCTGAAATAACTGAAAGTAAACCAGCAATTACTCCATTATTCCAGCCATGGAAAGAATTTATTGTGAGAAAGGATATGCTGGCTGTGAGCTTAACGTGGAAATATTAAGGTAGACTGAGTTGCTAATAACATTCAAAACATCAAAAGCACCCAATATGGCAAATGTACCTTTGGATCTCCCAGTGACCGTTGGTATTGTTCAACAGTTAATGGCTGAACAATTAAAAATGATCAGTGTATGATGAAAGGGGGAAAGAAAATGAATCTGAGAAATATGAAATGAAGAATACTTAAATACTTCATACTGAATAGATGAAAAGCTGGCAGGACTGGATGATGAAATAGCTAAATTGAAAAAAAGCAGGTGCTGAAATGGAAATGCCTTGCATACAAGGATTTGGAGGAGAAAATCACAAATGGAAAGATGGGAAATTAAATGGATATGGCATCAATGGAGCTGAGAGGATATTAAGCTTTGGGAAAACTTCAATCCTGGCCTTTCTTCAGTTCTAGCAGATAAAAAGTATTTTGCATACAATTTGGAGCAAATTCAGAGAATGATGCTACTAAATTTATGCTACTCTCTGGGAAAAGACTGGAAAAAAATCGAGATACTATCAAAAATACTATCAAAGATGGTGGCTATGCTGATAAGGATTCAAAATTTCAGATGGAAATAATAAATAATGACCACAAAATTTTATCCAAAATGTATAAGTTGTTGTTAGAATGGAATTTGAAAGATGAGGAAGTTAAGTCGGTAATGATACATTGGGCCAGAGATTTTGGTTATAACATACAATTTGAGGACTGGGAAAAATTATGGAAAGAAAACCTAAAATTTACAGCATGTATGACGTTAAAAGAAAATGCTATGAAAATGCTTTATAGATGGTATATAACACCAGTGAAATTAGCGAAAATGTATAAGACATGTAACAAGTGTTGGAAATGTAAAGATAAAGAAGGTTATTTTTTATCATATGTGGTGGGAATGTAAGAAAGTGAAAGGCTTCTGGGAAAGGATATACAATGAACTGAAGAAGATTTTGAAATATACATTTATAAAGAAACCAGAGGCCTTTCTGTTAGGAATATTAGGAAATGAGATAAAAAGAAAGGACTGTAAATTTTTCCAATATGCAGTGACAGCAGCAAGAGTGCTACTGGCTCAGAAATGGAAACAACAGGAAATACCGACGGTGGAAGAATGGAGAATAGACTATGCTGAGTTGGACAAATTGACTGGGAAGATTAGATATCTAAGAGACCAAAAGTTCATCGAGGACTGGGGGAAATTTGTGGAATATCTGGAAAGCATAAGTGAGGGACAGATAACGCTAGAGGGGTTTAAAAAAGCACTGTGAAAAACTGAGAAGTATTGTCTAAAGGGAAAAGAAATGAAGGGTATAAACAATGACAATACAAACTAGGGAATGCGTAATTAAAATAATGATTATGGATGATTTACGGAACAGCTGAAGGAAGTCCAGAAAAGAAACAATTTGTGATAAATTAGATGTGAAATTAGTATGTTTTGTTTTGTTGTAAATTAATAAAAATTATTATATAAAAAAAGAGATACTATCAAAAATACATCAGGAAATGGAAACAGAAGAGGAAATGGGTGAGACTTTGGATGAGAGCTAGGGGAATGTTGGTCTCCCAGGATGAAAGGCTGGGATGAGAAAATATCTCAGGTGAGAACTGGGATGAGCTACTCTCTTCTGTGGTTGGTAAGGGCTAATAATTACTTTTAAGAGGACTCCACATTCTACTTATTCAATTGGTTTTCTTGTAGCAGCTATTTTACAGTATTATGAAAAACTTTAATAAGAATCCCATTACAAGAAAAATAAAGAAATGAGGAATGAGAATGCAAAAGGAGATGCAGGAGGCAAGCTATCCTCTGAAAAACAGGGACAAAAACACCCCAGAGACACACTTGGAAATAAACAGAAGCTCTTTACATAGCTGGAATGCAACATGGATGAAAGAGCAGCACAGGATATTCTCTTTGTCTCCCTGAACAGCAGAATCTTCCCCGAATACTCACACATCTCTCGGGCGCTCTGCTGCAACTGAGCCTCAAAGGTGCAGCCCCGATAAGCTCCGGAGCGGAGGGTTTTGCTGCGGATCGCCTTCTTCCGCACCAGGATTGGAGAGCAGTATGGATTCCCCGGGCGAGAGGTGCCCAGGCTGCTCCTTTCCTCCAAATCCAGCCTCTCTCTCTAGGGATACGAGACAGAGACAGACGGACACTGAGCAGGAGAAGCAGAATCTGGAGCTGGCGATAAAGTTTAGCGGGAAGCTGGATGGCTCAAAGTTCCACCCCAGCACAGTAGGTCACCTTGAATAAATTCAGGCAGTGCCTTTCCTCCTGGCACTCTGGATCAGACTGAAAGTCTTCTTTTGGAAGGTGGTTTCTTCCTGATCCAGGTCTGGACATAGGAAACTGCCTTACACTGAATCAAACCATTGGTCAATCCAGCTCAGCATTGCCTACACTGACTGGCAGCAGTGGCTCTCCATGGTTTCAGGCAGGTAGTATTTTTCTAGCCCTACCTGGAGATGCCGCTGGCAAGGGCCTGCCTTCCACTGCCAGGTGCAGCTGGGCTCACTTCCTCGGCTTACTCTATGGAGAACCCCAGAGGGAACCCACTTACCACACTGATGGAGGGGCCAAAGTCAGCAGGGCAGGGAAGCCTCCGGAAGGACACCAATGCATTGACGTTTTGAGATACATCCTCCGGATCGAGGGACTCCCAGGCCACTCGGTTATCCAGAGAGGCTCCCAGCAGCCTCCCAGGCTCCTGCTGTGTGGAACCGCTGGGGACCCATTCTTGGTCCTCAGGATGCATCAGGAGATAGTAGAGCTGGAAGGAGCGGCAGAGCAAGAAGTGCAAAATCTGGACCTGTAGGGCAGAAAACGCAGGAGGCACATTAGCCACCACCAGCGCCCCAGCGCCCCCCCCCCCCCGTTCCCCTTCCAGGCAATGGCTGAAAGCAGCTTCACTCCTGAGTGGCACATTTCTGTCAGGAGAGGAGCAGGCACTAAACACCTCCCTTCATGGGGCAGCAGGATTAATGCTCTCCAAGTTTTCACGGCGACCAACAGTGCTCACTGTTTCTGGGGGGCAAGAGGCAGGGCCTCCTTGGTGGTGACTTCAGTTATAGAATGTTCATCCTCTAGTGGGTAAGGCAAATTCATGGACGATAAGTCCGTCAATGACTGCTATTCAGGGTGGCTGTATTTCTCCTCCACTGTCGGAGATGCTATACCTCTGCCCCACCAGCTGGCCTACCTCACTGGGCTGGCTGCCCACAAACAAGTGGCAGAAGAGGCTGCTGCGAGGGCTGCGCGGGTTGCGGGCCACAAAGGCGAACTGGCACTCAGTGGGTATCCAGGTGCTATACAGGATGCGCTTGAGGGCATGCGCCATAAGCAGAGCCTGCAGGAGAAGAGGAGGAGGAAGGGGCAATGAGGTCAAGCAGTTGGCAACCCATGTCCTCACCAAACAACCACTGGGCTGCCTCATCCAAGCAGAGAAGGCCTCCCCGGCTCCGTCGTCCTCAGGATATCCTCACCACAACCCAGCAAGGTGGGCCAGCTGGAAAACGAAACAGGACCCCACCCAGCCTGGCACAAGCCCCAATAAACTCCTCATAAGGCAAGATGGCTCCTAGTTCCAGCATGCTGTCGTGCATCAAGCCATGGCCCCGCTCCTACCTCCCCCTCTGCGTTGTACATCTTCAGGCCCTGCAGGCAAAACTTGAGGACGACGGATCGCCGTCTGGGGCAGTCCTGTGTTCCGGGAGAGCAGGATGGGAGATGGAGAAAAGGAGAAATGGAGTCAGAAATGGCCCATCAAGGAGACTCGCTTGGCTCTTCTAGACGCACAAAGATTCCAAGCAGTGACAATTCCCTTTTGCTCCCCGCATCTCTAGAATTTGGGGGGCTTTGTAGCATGCACATCCCAGGGGCTCAGAGACAGAGCTGGTTTCACAGTGCCAGAGTAAAGATCCCCCCAAATAGGGGGAAGAAGCATTGGGGCTAGTGCCTCTAAGCACGTGCAGAGGGCTAATGTGGCCACAACCAGCTCCGACTGCTTACCTTCAGGCGTTGAAGCTGCTGCTGGATGGCCATAGCCTTTTGCTGGAGCTCTGTGTCCTCGACAGTAAAGGAGCCCACATACTGTTGGCAAGGGAAGGAGGAAAGTGAGAGAGGAGAATACCCTGGGGAGCCCTTCTAAGGACCCACGTGGAACACCAGGGAGGACCTGGGAAGATGAGGCCTCTGGGAAGCAATTAAGGGAGATGCACCTCAAACCTCCACTGCCCCCCTTGCAAAAAAAAAAAAAAGGGGGGGTCTGACAAACTCCCTAGACTAGCAGCTGAGCTAGGATGGCCCTCTCCTTTCTCTGGGATTCTCTCTTCCTCTCCTTTGATCCTTTGCAAGGTTTTCAGATGGGACGCAGGTGGTGCTGTGGGTTAAACCACAGAGCTTAGGACTTGCCAATCAGAAGGTCGGCGGTTCGAATCCCCGCAACGGGGTGAGCTTCTGTTGCTCGGTCCCTGCTCCTGCCAACCTAGCAGTTCGAAAGCACGTCAAAGTGCAAGTAGAAGGTAAACGGCGTTTCCGTGCGCTGCTCTGGTTCGCCAGAAGCGGCTTAGTCATGCTGGCCACATGACCCGGAAGCTGTACGCCAGCTCCCTCGGCCAATAAAGCGAGATGAGCGCCGCAGCCCCAGAGTCGGCCACGACTGGACCTAATGGTCAGGGGTCCCTTTACCTTTACCTTAAGGTTTTCAGGGCAGTGGGCTGAGCAGCAAAGCAGGCTTCCACCCAGGCTGAATGGGAGGAGGAGCTATGGGCTGCCTCCGTGGGCACAGGTGCCCCTGCAAAGCCAGGCAAGGCACCAGAGGAGGCAATAATGACCCAACCCTGCTCACTTTCCAGATTCCTGGCCATGGGATCAAGGCAGGCAGGCTCTAGATCAGCCCCTCTACCCCACATCCTCTCCTCACCCTCCCAAGTCCTCGCCCTCTCTTTCATAGACACCTAGACAGCTGCCATCCATGTAGCTCAGTACTGTCTACACTGACTGGCAGCAGTGGCTCTCTTGCTTTCCAGACGGAGGTTTTACTTGGCTTGGAATTGAGCCTGAGACCTTCTGCATGCAAAGCAGATGCTCTACCCACTGCCCCCCCCCCCAGAAAGCTGCCTTATACTGAGTCAGTGTTGCCTGCACTGACTGTCAGGAGTGGTTCGCCATGGTTTCAGGCAGGGATCCCTCCCAGCCCCACCTGGAGATGCTGCCAGTGAAGATTGAACCTGGGACCTTCTGCATGCCAAGCAGCTGCTCCACCTCCACTCCTTCCTCCCCCCCACAAGAGCGAAAGCCCAGCCCAGCCTCACCTCCGCCAGTTTGGCGATGACCCGCCCGCCCCTCTGCTGGTGGTGGTGCGGGGAAGCCAGGGGCTCTGGCCCTCCCCAGTACTCGGAGCGTTGCTTCTTCATGGCGCCGCCGGCTGGGACCGCTCCGGGGGTTGCTGCGGGGATGGAGACAGGGAGATGGAGGGAGGAGACGGCCTCTCCCCGAAGAGGCACCGCGGATGCCCAAACGGCGTGGGGCACCTCCGCCCCCGCAATGGCCCCAAAAGAAAATGATGGGGAGGGGGCGCTGGGTGCCAGGAAAGAGATATTGGGGGCGGGCGAGGAGGAGGAGATGCCCCAGGAGCAGTTCCTGGGGTCCCCCCACCCCATAGGAAGCCCCAAAAGGAGAACTCCTCTTCCCACGACGGGAGATCAAGGACCCGGGGGGCGCTCTGCACGCGCCCAGAAGCCCCCTTCTCCCGTCCTGCCACAGGAGAAGGAGAAGGATGGAGAAAAGCCGCCTCCCTCCCTCGGCGCAGCCCTCACCTGGCAGAGGAGGCGTGGGAAGCCGCCGCCGCGCATCTCCTCCGCGCCCAGGCGCTCCGCTCTCCGCAGCTGCAGCAGCAGCATCTTCCCCGGCCCCTGCTCGGCCTCTCCGGCCCGGCTCACCTGGACGCGCCGCCTCCGCAGCAGACTCCGAATCCCGGACGACCAATCAGCGGCCAGGACTGCGAGTCCCCGCCCCCGGCTGCGGAGATGTAGCAGCAGGTGGGGGGCGGCGGCGCAGAGCGACCTGCAGCGCTTAGGGCTGGCGAGAGCCCCCCCCACTCGCCCCCTCGCCTCGCTTTAGAACAGCTCCCCATCCAGGGAAGTTCTGAGGTCTTGTTACCTTCCAAAGAGAGAGGGCACTGCACAGAACAGCCCTCCCGGCCAGCCAGGGGGCGCCCCCAGAATCATTTGCAACAGAAGCAGGGGTGCCAACTTGAATAAAATACAGGGGTGGGTGTCCAAGTAAACCCCGCCCTGCTGCCAATCAATCACATGACGTGGTGCATGCAACCATTTGAATGGCAAGTCCCATTAACTTTTGGGGAGCCCAAGCCCCTCAAATATTTTATTGGGGGGGGGGCAAAGAGATCTCGGCCTTTAGGAGCTGACTTCTATGGATGCATGCATTTCCTCAGAAGGAAAGGGGGTGCACTTTTGGGGGCTGTGGACCCTTTTGAGAATCTGATGAAAGCGATGTGGACTGTGGGACGCGTTGCTGGGTCCCTGCTCCTGTCAACCTAGCAGTTTGAAAGCACGTCAAAGTGCAAGTAGATAAATAGGTACCACTCCGGCGGGAAGGTAAACCGCGTTTCCGTGTCCTGCCAGAAGCGGCTTAGTCATGCTGGCCACATGACGTGGAAGCTGTATGCCGGCTCCCTTGGCCAATAAAGCGAGATGAGCGCCGCAGCCCCAGAGTCGGCCACGACTGGACCTAATGGTCAGGGGTCCCTTTACCTTTACGTGGACTGCACCTCCCCCACAATACTTTGCATATTTTTATGGCATTGGGAAAATATTTTTTTGGGGGGGATGGGGCAATTCACAGACCCTTTAGGGATCTGTGGATGAAAGGGGAACCCCTAGTCTGTATGGAAAGCAGCCCATTCAAACAGCTCAGGGTGGCTGGGCAGAGTAGGACTGTTTGAGCACTTAGGTGGCACTTTAACCAAAGGGCACCTCAATGGTTCCTGCCCCCTGCCCCAACATGTGCAGAAAAAGGGCTCATTCCTTGCATGCCTCCATCCCATCCTGAGAAAAAGCTGCACCTGTGGAACATCTGTCTTTCTCAGGGCTCCCGACGCCCCTTTCCCTGCAGAGCACGCAAAGTAAGTCACAAGAACATAGGAAGATCCCTGCTAGATCTGGCTAATGGCCCATCTAGTCCAGCCTTCTGTTCTCTCAGTGGCGACCCAGATGCCCCAATGGGAATCCCAAAAGCAGGATTTGGGGAACCTGTATTCCCAACTACAGGCTTCCAGGAGCCTGTATTCAGAAGCATTGCTGCCTCCAACTGTGGAGGTGGAACATATAGCCCCATCCTCCCGGAATTATTTTCCTAATCTTTGGAAGCCATCCAAGTTGGTGGCCATCAATGCGTTGGTGGCATCAATGGGAGTGAGTTCCAGAGTTTAACTATATGCTGTGTGAAGTAGAACATAAAAGAACAAAAAACTACGATGGACAAAATAACCCCCCCACCCCCCCAGAAGTGACCTTGAGGCAGAATTTATTTTTGCAGACAAAAGAGGACAGTTTTGTCAAGGGACGACTGGAAACAAGCCACTTTCCCGGGAAGAATTAAAGCACCAGATTTGGGCCGAGAACATTGCCAAGGCAGAAGGGACAGATGGTTCTTGAACACAAAAAAGGAGGGCGGGGAGGTAGAACAGGAGCAGGAAGTGGTTGGAAGTTAAGGAAGGAAGGAGCTGGGATAATGTGTGGAGGAACTCTTATTAGTGAAGGTCGCCAGGGTGACAAGACAATGTCTGGCTGTTGCAAGCTGCCCTGCAAAGATTCTGCGGGGAGAAAGGGAATCTAGGAAGGTACCTCTACCCTTAAAGGCAAGGTAAAAGGTAAAGGGACCCCTGACGGTTACGTCCAGTCACGGACGACTCTGGGGTTGCAGCGCTCATCTCGCTTTACTGGCCGAGGGAGCGGGTGTTAGTCTGCAGACGGCTTCCGGGTCATGTGGCCAGCATGACTAAGCCACTTCTGGCGAACCAGAGCAGCGCACAGAAACGCTGTTTACCTTCCTGCTGGAGCGGTACCTATTTATCTACTTGCACTTTGACGTGCTTTCGAACTGCTAGGTGGGCAGGAGCTGGGACCGAGCAATGGGAGCTCACCCCATCACAGGGATTTGAACCGCTGACCTTCTGATTGGCAAGCCCAAGGCGTAGTGGTTTAGACCACAGCTCCACCCGCATCCCTGTCTTAAAGGCAAATATGCCTCTAAATACCAGTTGCTAAGAATCACAGGTGGGGAAAGCCCTGCTGTTGAGCTCAGGTCTTACTTGCAGATTCCCTTTAGGGCATCTGTGAGAACTAGATAGATTGGACTGGACCAAGGTTTCCCAAACTTTGGGTCTCCAGCTGTTTCTGGACTACAACTCCCATCATCCCTAGCTAGCAGGAACAGCGGTCAGGGATTATGGGAATTGGTAGTACAAAAACAGCTGGAAACTCAAGACCTCAGACTTAGGTTTGAAGCTGCAGAGCAAGGACTTTGGAGAAACCAAGATGCACCTGGGAAGATCTTCGCCAGCATATTCCGGAACTTATATAGCAAGGATGTTAGACCTCAGGCCCTCCAGGTGTTGAGGGAATAGAATTTCCATCAGCGCCAGGCAGCATGACAAACGATGATGATGGGAGTTGTAGTCCAACTTGGGGAGCCCTACCCCCGTTCCAGCAGCCTTTCCTTCTACTGAGCCCTGGCAGTGCTGCTGCTGGACGCCTTCCTGTTGATGGTACTTTTATGACCTGACTTTGTGGGATGTGCTTAATTTGAAGTAATGCCCGGAAAGGCCAGAGGTTCAGAATGACAAGGGGAAGACAAAAGATCTTGGGAGGCCCGTCTGAAAAGGGTAACATTTGTCCTTGAGAGTTGAGTGGGGTGGGATGAAGACAGGGCACACTGTGCCTGTGACATCCAGCAAAGTGGCCATCTCCAATGGACAGGTCAGACTTGCTTTTGTCCCAAGCTCTTTTGCCAGTTTTCTTAAGCCAACACTGCTTGTCACCCAAAGGAGGCAGCCAGCTTTGCACTGGGCTGTGAATGCCAAGGAGAGAAGGAAGTGCTGTAGGGTGGGATCTAAATGGAGGATGGGGAGGTAACATTTTTCAACTGAAGACTTTGGGGGAAAGGCATTTGGATCACAGAACTGCCCCGCCGCTTTGTTCTGAGGGGGCATTCAGCCTTTGGCAGACCATGGATGGCTGCATGAGTGGATTTGGTAAACCTCTTGTATCTGGACTCAAGCACTGCTGCTAAAACAGATGCCGTGCCATTTAAAGTCTTTTCTCCCTGCCCTGTAAAGGCACACGGGTCTCCACAACAGGGTGCGTGTCTCTACCGTGTGCTCCTGTACATTTGTGCACCATCCCAAAGGGTTAATGCCAAGCGAGAGCCCAGATGGCCGACACCGCCTGCATTTTCACCCTTGACCCTGGATCACAGGATCCCCGCTGCCCAGGGTGCCGCCCGGCTCAGTTTTACGTGTGGGTACACAAAATGTGTTATATTTATAAAAGGAACCTTCTAAACCTCTGTGAATTAAGGAGTGAGGAGCAGGAGAGCGAGGGTGGAATGTAGCAGACAAAGGTGAGATCCTGACGTTTTCTTGAAATGAAGGTGGTCATCTGCGACCTCAACACTTCCAACAGCTGTCTGCCTAATAAACCGACACGGCCATCACTCCCGCCCTGGCCATCTCCCCCCAAAAAGAACTGGGCCAGAAATGTGGGCATCTGATAAAAGACCTAGGTCAATGCAGAGCACGTGTTTTGCATGCAGAAGGTCCCAGGTACGGCTGGGCAGAGACGCCTGCCTGCAACCTTGGAGAGTCACTGCTGCCAGTCAGCAAAAACAATGCTAAGCTAGATGGACCAATGGGTCTGACTCAGCACAAGGCAATTTCCTATGTTCCTAGGGTTTTGTGGAAATGAAGAATTTAATTAAATCCAACTGGGCATCACCAACAACTTTGGGAAACAGTGGCCAAAAGATTCCCAAGCCCTCTGTTGAGATGGTGCTTCAAGGCACTTCTGAGCTGCAAGCAGGACCCTCTTGGCCCATGACAGAGCTGGGGCTATGCTGGGATGGCTCTGGGGAGCAGGCTTCTCTCTCCCGCATCCCAACCCCCCCAGGCCCCAGCCCCACACTTTGTGGGTGTCTGAAAAAGACCACACCCCAGACAGGTGTCAAGAGTCTACTTTTTATTTTAACAAACAGCATGTTCCTTTGCTTAATGGGTCTAATCATTTGCTCTACTTAGATTGTTCTCGGTCATTTTCTTTTCTCTCTTTTTTTTTCCTTTAAAAAAAGGGGAGGGGGAACAAATGACGAAACCTGGTGTTCGTCCCCCCCCCACTCTTTCTTTACAGAACAAGTTTCAAAAGCTGGATTCAAGAAAAACTTTATGTAAGCTTGGTTTTCAGGCGACATTGAAACACTGGGGGTGGAGAGCATCTAAGCTAAAAAAAAAAAAAAAACCACAAGAAAACACAACAAGGTAATGAAGAAGGCGTCTGTGGGGAAGCCCCCCGCCCCCCATCTGGCACCCAACTCTTCTTCTGAGAAGACTTGCTCACCCCAGGGGGTTCACTGGCCTGCAAGAACCAAGCAAGGCACCCAAAAGGCGGGAGGAGGAGGAAGAAGTGCCCTGTTCAGAAAGTCTTCCCGGGGATCCTTTCCACTTTCTAAAAATATAAAAATCTTCTTCTGCAACCTGTTTCAAAAGCCCAAAATTCAAAGGCAAGGTGACCCTGTACAGATTAACCTTCTCCTTCTTTTTTATTTTCAAAAAGAACAGTTCTATGGAGGGGAAGGGGTCAGGTAGATGGGAGAGGGGGAGAGGGTGGGTGGCGAGAAGGCACAGAGGGCAGGACCTAGATCTAAGGGGAGACGCTTGGATTATTAAGTGCCGCTTTGACTGGCTGGCTTTCACCGCTGCTGAAGGAAGTGGGGGGGGGGGGGAGAAGAGAGAGATGTTTGAAAGCATCAGGAGGAAGAGACAAAGGTGGCCTTGCACTTTGCAAGCAAGCGTGTGAGATCCCCACCCCCTTGTGCCCTGCCACTCTGGAGGGAGAAGGGGTTACTTTTTGGCTCTCAGGGACTTGCGCATGGTGGTCTTGCTCTTCTTGGCCGAGGGCTTCAGGTCCTTCTTTGCGCTGGCGGCTGAGGAGGGCTTCTTGGGGGCAGAGAGAGTCTTGAGGGCCGGGCGGGGCGGGGCAGCTGGCTTGGCTTTCTTGGCCTTGGGGGCCTTGACCTTGGGAGGGGGGGCTTTGGCCTTCCCACGGCGGGCCACGGGGGCTTTGCGGGGCTTGGGCTTGGCCTCCCGCCACTTTGCCAGTGGGGGGGCCCTGTTCCGGGCCTTTGGCGGGGGCCGCTTCTGCATCCTGCCAAGGAAAGGAAAAGCTCTCAGGGCGGGCCCTGCAAGCCCAGAGGCAACCTCAGCCCCTGCCACTTCACAGCAGGCCAGGTGGACCCAAAAGTGCCCCCCAACAGATACCTTTTCCTTGGAGGGGGCTCTTCCTCCTCTGACTCCTCCTCTGACTCCTCTTCTTCCTCTGAGTCTTCCTCTTCATCCTCCTCTGACTCTTCCTCTTTCTGTTTCTCCGGAAACAGGACACCGGGGCTGCAGGGGGGGAAAGAAGGAACACCCCCAAGAGGAAATAATCAACTCACCAGGTGGGAAAGTGGAGCTCAATGGGAGCAAAAGGGGCAGGATCCTTCTCTCTCCCATTCCTTTAACCACCCAAGGCTTTAGAACAGGGTGGGGGAACTCTGGCCCACCGGGGGGGGGGTCCAGTTTTGCCCACAAAGTCACTTCCCCCAAACCAGGCCCACCTGTCAATCATCTGATGTCAGCTGGTAGCCAGGGAGAAGTGGGAATCAATCCTGCTGAAGGCTGCTTCACCAGGGGGCTGCTACCTATCAGTCACCTGACATCAGATGATTGGCGGTTGGGGGCCTGCGGGGTGGGAGATGAAACGATCTGGACCCGCCAATCAAAAAGGTTCCCACTCCTGCCGTTAAAGAGAGTCAGCTGGAGGACAGGTGTGTTTGTGAGAATAAGGTTGGCTGAGTATTTAAAGCACTTCCTCACCTTGCCCTGTCCCGCCTTGCACCTTGGAATCTCAGGTGCTTCCTCCGAAGGCAGAGGCTGCCCCCCCCCAACCCCGTTACCTGGGATAGTAGGGGAAACACAGCTGGAAGGTGCCACTGAAGCCCTTCCCGGAAATCTGCTCCATCCAGCCGTACTTCTCACACTTCTGCAGGGTCCTCTTCAGTAGGTGGACTGTGGGGTGGGAGGAGGATGGCATCAGGAGGGGCACCAGCCTCTTGAGCTCAGCACACCCCCAACAAACCCCTTCCCTGTCACGGAATGGCCTCTTTTGCAAGCCCTGTTCCTTGGGATTCTGACAAAGAGGCCAGTTTTGAGCCACCTGTGTGCTCAGGGGTTGGGGAGGGGTTCGAGAGTTCAGGCCAAAGTTCCAAGGCTGGACCTCTGAGCATCCCAGCCTCTGCTCTTCCCAAGAAGCCGATTCCGCCCCCCCCCCCCAATGCTGCATGGCTGCCAGAGCAGCTGGAAAGCTTGCCTTCATCTACCTAGCAACAGTTTATGCTAAATGCCTCCCCACTCCACCCCTGCTCCTCCTTCCTTTTTTTTTTATTTTTTTAAGGTGAGTACCTTTGGCTTGAACTTGCACCCAGCACATTCTCCCTCATCTCTGGGTAAAGGAAAACACACACACACACACACACACTTTGAAAAGTGGGTGATGGGGCAGGAGAGCATCTTAAAACGCTGTTCCCAAAGGGAACAAAAATCAGATTCCAAACTGCCGGCCTCTAAGCCCTTTCAAAACATAGGTCAAAACTGGGGACCAAAGCCTTTCTCTTTCTCTCTCCCCCCCCCCCCCGTCTCTGTCTGCTCCCCTATATTTGCAACGAGTATTCTGAGCCAAGTGGAGGGGCTTTTGCTTCAACCACTGCCCTCGCCCCCAAGATGCCTGAGGCAGGGCGGAAAAAGCACTCTGGCTTTGCGTTGAAGGAGGAAATAATCCAGGCACAGACTGTGAGATATGAGCAGCAGCCCACAGACTTCTCCTTGTAGCGGACAGAACAGGCTGCCTTTGAAAGGGCAGCTAGAAGGGAGCCCATGTGGAGAACTGGGGGGTGGTGGCTTCCATTAAGCCCTGTGCCCTTGCCAAGGCTCAGTGTCTTTTCAAGAGCAGGCGCTCTCCTGGAACAAAAATATGCACGCACGCACGCGCGCGCGCACACACACACACACACACACACACACACACACACAGAGCCTGCACACGCTTTCTCCCAGCAGGTCTCCTGCAAACCTCACCACTGGGCTATTTTAAAACCCAAGATCTGAGAGGGGGAACCTGGGCTGTAAAGGCAATCAATGGAAGAAGGGAGTGAGGGAGGATCGCACAGGCATTTCATTTGCCAAGGCTCTGCTACTGCAATGTAAGCCCTTGTCCTGGTTGCTCTTTGAAGCCCTCGCCCTAAACCTCGCCACTTAACCTCCAAGGCTCTTCTCTGGCAAAAACCAGGGGCCCCAGAAATCCAAGCACCACCCACCTTCCCTACACCTGACAACAGGTGGCGATGGCTGGTTGCCACTCTCGTCTTTTCCTATTTCTATAGATCTGGGCGCCCCAGAGAGATAAGAGGAAATACACTGGAGGGGGGGTTGAATTAGATAACCCTCAGGGTGCCTTCCAACTCTACAACTCTGCGATCTACGCATTAGCCCCAAAGTTAGGGGCTTGTAGCCTGTGCACAAACCAATGAAATGTGTCCGTCTCCTTCCCACCCCTGCCGCACCCCATGGCTGGGCCCTGCTGGTATTCACTTTGGCCAGTGCAGGGCCCTCCCAGATGACAAGGGGATTCTTGAGCTGCGATTCTTGCCCTGCAGGGGGCTGGACCAGATCATCCTTGCCTGCCTGCGCCTGTGGAACTAGGTCTCTCCCCTCTGTGCCTCCTTACCTTGGAAGCTGGAGTTTGACCCTGGGTGATTCTCCAGAACATACTTCTTCAGAGCAGTGGTGGAGCAGGTCTTGGGCTCATTCATGGCCGCAATGGCGGAGAGGATGGCATCTTCCATCAGGCTCCCACCCAGAAGGGGCTTCTCCCCAGATTTCTTCAGCTGAAACAGACAGTCATTATGGTAACCCCCAGCCCAAACCAGATGCAGCCCCCTAAGCTGCTTGCTCTTGGCAGGCCAATGGAGGAGGGGAGCCAGAGGGAGTCAAGTTAAAGGGAGCTGGGCTGCTCCCCCCCCCACACACACCTGGAAAGTTCCAGAAGCTCCTTTCCCTGTGATCTGCTCCAACTGGCCCTTCTCCACTGCTCTCTGCAGAGCATTCTTCAGCAACTGAGGTCTGTGGGAGGGAAGAAAAGGAGCTTTAAGGCCATGATTGGCAGAGAGAGCGGCAAAGAGCACACAGTCCCTATCTCCCAACAGCAGGGAGATCCTGCTGAAAAGAGGGAGGATAATTGAAACAGCCTCCCAGGAGGAAGAGTGGAGCTTCTTTCCTGGGCCTGAGGCTGACACAAAGCCCTCCTGGGTGGCCCTTCCTTGAAGTGGAGGAGATTCTGCTCCCTCACGGGATGCAGAATGGCTTCTTCTGTCCACAGGCTGTGAACTGGAGCACCAAACCCTCACACAGACTACCAGCCAAGTAGCTACACCCTCCTTTTCCCCTCTTGTTTTAAAAATCCAACTACAGTGGTACCTCGGGTTACATACGCTTCAGGTTACAGACTTCACTAACCCAGAAATAGTGCTTCAGGTTAAGAACTTTGCTTCAGGATGAGAACAGAAATCGTGCTCCAGCGGCGCAGCAGCAGCAGGAGGCCCCATTAGCTAAAGCGGTGCTTCAGGTTAAGAACAGTTTCAGGTTAAGTACAGACCTCTGGAACGAATTAAGTACTTAACCCGAGGTACTACTGTATACTTCAAAACATTTGGAATAAACCTAGAAGAGTTTAAGGATTCCTTTTTTGCAAGGAGGAGGATCACAGGAGCAGTGGGACGAAACTAATTTTGAGCAGGAGCGAAAGCTGCCTTCTACCAAGCCTGGCTGTTTGCCCACTGAGCTCAGAATGGAGCTTTCTTTACAGCTCAGTGGTGGAGCACCTGCCTTTCATGCAGGGAGCCCCAGGTTCAGTCACCACTGAGCTGTAAAGAAAGCCATTTCCTCTGCTCTGGCTACAATGGCGGGACACTCTGAACATACTCAGGAACACCCCATAGGTACATGTCTCAGGTGAGAACATCAGTTCGTACCCAAAGTTAGTCCTACTTGAGTAGATGCAACTGATGGACATGGCTCAGTTCCTCTCATTGAAATGGGTCCACTTCTGTGAACATGGTACCACCCGTGTTCCCAACAGGGAATAATCCTTTGCTGCCAATGCCAAGTCGGAAGTTGTTGAAGAGTCGTGCCCAGCCACCTGCTGTCAGAGGGCAGAGCCTAAAGCAAGAAGTCCTGGTTGGTTGGCCAGCCAGTGCCTCCGTCCTGCCCTCCCCCTTCCAGCCCTACCTGATGTCCACCTTCAGCTTCGGGTAATACTGGGAGACATATTTCTTGATCAAGCTGTAGGAGGCCTCCTTCGGCTCGCAGAGGCGTGTAAAGGCCAGCGGGAGGATGTCTTCCAGCTTCACCTGCTGCTCTGGGCCGGACGCCGAAGAAGAGCTCCGCTGTGGAGGAGAGAGGTCGGAAGCAAAGCAAGGATTCATTTCTTCCAATACATTCCTAGCCCCGCTTTCTACATGTTCTGTTTACAAAGCAACTGTCTGTTCTAACCATCACATCCACATCACATGCTTAAAGCACATCCCACTCCCCAGCAAAGAATCCCAGCAACTGTAGTTTACCCCCACAAAGGTACATTTCCCACAACCCTTAAACTACAGTTCCCATAATTCATTGGTGGAAAGTCATGTGCTTTAAATGTATGTGGCAAATGTGGCTTTTATCTCAAAGGTTATGTACGTTTACTGCAATCCTTTGCCATCAACAGACATGGAAAAGGGTCTGCCACTAGTTCTTCAAGTGCTTCCACCACTGTGGAACGTGTGCCTTCTTCAGAGCTCTTGAAGGGATACAAGACCTGATTCAGACAAGACCCCTTGTTAGTTCCTTCGGAGAATGGAGGATTTCAACTGTGCACACTAATTACGAGCTTTGCTACCTCAACCCCTAAACCTCCCCCAGGTCCCTCAGCATTACCTTCCGGTCCCTGGATTTGGGGGCCGTTTTCCCTGAGTTCGGGGCCACCACAAAGCTCCCAGAGGCTCCTTTTCCTTTCACCTGGCGTGGAGAAAGAGGGGTCCAGTTCAGGCACCAGGCAAACTTTCCTTAGGAGGAAAGGCTGGGAAAGCTTCCCTGTGCCATGCTGGCAGATGCTTTCCTCAGGCCTACTGTAAATTGATTTTAGTGGTACATTTAACACCTTTGTTCCCTGCCCCTGAATTCTCCTTGGGACGGAGTGTTGGACAAAACAAATGCACTTCCTTCTCTTAGCTTCTAAGATGCTACTTTAAACCACATCAGGGCAGTGTTTCTCTTGTAATCTACCCAACATTTTTGTAGTCTTTTTGTCTAAGTTAATTGTGCCCCTAAAAGCTGAGCCATTTTGTTTCTCTCCCCCAACTTGTTTTGACAAGATGTCTGCCATTTCTCTCTCTTTAGCTCTGCTCATCCTGTAAATAAATACTTTGAGCCAAGACAAAGCTGTGCCTGCATGAATAAAGCCTTTGAACTCTGGAAAATGTAAGTGATTGTTTCAGTCTTAACACACCCAATCTGCGAGCTCTCCTAATGCTGGGCAGGCTAGAGAGAAATAAGCAAGCAAAAGAACCCTTGACCCACACCCAACTCACCTGCCGAATGACCCCTCGCTCTAGCTCCCTCTTGAGGGCCTGCTTGAGGAGGTAGCCTCTCCTCTCCAGCTCCAGTGAAGGGTACTTATGGATGATGTACTTCCGGATGGCGACAACTGACGCCCCGCCTTTCTGATAGCACGCCTGGAAGGAGAGGAGGCACTTGTGACTAGGCTTACCCTATGCCAGTTGCTGGGAAAAATCACAAGCAGGGAGAGCCCTGCCTGTGGGCTTCCCACCGAGGTGTCTGCTGGGTATAGTGAGAAGAGGAGGATGGCCTGATCTGCCTGTATCTTTCTTGCACAGTTTCAAGACAGGGTGCTTCATCACCCTACCTGGAGCGACTAGGGGGTCAACCATCTAGCTCAGGGTTACCAAGATGGACTAGCAGGGGCTTTTCACTCGCAGGATTCTCCCGGGACGACTAGCAAAGCCCAGGCTGCTCATGACTTGAGGCATCCTCCCTTCCTGACTCAAATCAGGGTGCTCTCATAGCCATACGCTGCCTTCCTAAAGTGTGTGCATGTGTGCATTCCCCCCACCTCCACGTGAAATGTGATGGGGGCAGATTTCTGACAGCATCCCAAACAAAGCCCTCTATAAAGACATTTTAAGCCTGGAGGACTTCCTATAGGAAACTGGGAGGTCCAACTGGCAGGTGTCCAGGGTGTCTCCTGGCCCAAAGGCTGAACACTGACCACAGCAGAGCTGTGCCCTTTGAGCTAGGAGGGCAGGGGCGTTTGCACTGGTGCTGACGATTTGTTAGTCGCCTTCTAAACAATCCGTTTCAAGGCGATTACCTATGCAGTAAAAACGCAAAAACAGCAAATATGTTTAAACCAGTGCAACTGGCACTCTATTCCTGGGGAGTGAAAGGTGACAAAAAACACCACATACCTGGGGGAAGAGACACAAAGAGAAAGGAAGAGCAGCAAGAAGCCCACCCTTTGTGCTCACCTTGATTGCCTCAATCAAAATGGCATCCATCTTGGGGCGAGAAGAAGCCGCCATATGCGTCTGCTTCTGTGCTCTGGCTAGCTGGCTGGCAGAGAGGGTGGCCCAGGCAGGGATGGTCTTCTTGACTTTCTTCTTCTCCTCTTTGACTTGATCCTTCTCCCTTTACACACAGAAAGGGAGAGACTCAAAACTCATGCAGGAATCCCAGAAGCCCAAATACATTTTCTGCAGCTCAGGGGAGCTCTGATTTCACAGAAAAGCAGAGAGCTGGAATCAGAAGAACTGGGCAACTGAATGTTGGACATGGCCTTATACAAAGCCACTTCCACTTAGCCCAGCACTGCACCCCCCCCAAATTGTCAGGGAAGGATGGCAGCTCAGAGGTTGAGCAGCTGCTTGGCATGCAGAAGGCCCCAGGTCAATCCCTGGCTGCATCTCCAGGTAGGGTTGGCAGAGACATTGGCATAACCTTTGCCCCCGGGTATGGACTGCCCCCCACTTCAGTGCCCCCACCCCTTACTCCTTTTTGGCTTCCTCGGCAGGCTTTGCCTCTCCTTCCTTTTCCTCCACTTCGGGCTCCTTGGGTGGCTCTGCCTCATTAGGTGCGGCTGGTGGAGTTTCATTCTCTTGCTCCTCTACAGTCGAAGCAGATTCCTCTGAGCTGACATCAGGATCTGAGAGGGAAGAGGAAGTAGAGGGCCATGTGCAAGTTACATGCGAAGGATAAAACGCACCCACACCCATTGCAGTTGGGCAAACGGGCCCTGCCTGAGGAATGCCACAATGGGGCAGATGTCTCCTGACTGAAGTGACTGCTCACAAGCAGGCAGGATGGCAAAAGCAATCAGCTGGTAGCCAGAGGAAGACGTGGGGGTTGCCCACTGGTGGGCTATTGGGAACCATAGGTAGTGATGGAGTTGCCTTTTTGGTACCTTTCAGCCTCCTTCACTTATAAGCTGATGAGTTGGAGGGCAGCCACTGGCTCAATCGGCAACTGGGGCTCAGTTTCCATCCCCAATATTCTGCAGGTGGGTGTGGTGGTGAGGGCAGGCTGTAGTTCAGGGGCTGAGCCTGTGCTTTGCCCGTACAAGGTGGTCTTCTTGGTGGTACAACCACGGGGGAATACCCAGTTGGCAGTGAGCCCGGTTGGCAGGGCCTTGCTGGGGACGGTTCTCACCCCTTGTGGAATGCTCTTCTTGATGACGTATGCCAGTTTGTGCCATTACTGATTTCCAGGAGGAAATCTAAAAACATCCCTTGGCCTTGTATGGCTGAAAGGTAATGTTTCAGGCAACTCTGAACTCACTGATTGGGGGAACACTTTTCAAAACTGTTTTTATTGAAATTGAAATACTTTATTGTCACTTAAACAACTTGTATACAGTGATATTACATGAGCACCCCCCACTCAGCTCTCTTAGTATCTCTATTTTTCTGTTTTAGAACACTTCTCCAAACAAAAACCAAAAAAAAGGAAAGGAAAAAAGAACCACTTTTAATTTAATAAAATTCATACACCTCTTGATTGTAAAAACAAGGAACCCAAACCAGTTTACAAAAAAATACTGTTCCTATTTTTCCTATCAGGAAGGGTGGGATGCAAACTGAAATAATAAATGCTATTAAAAATAACATAATGCACCTCGAGCATCAAACTTTCCAAACTCCCATCTGAATCTCTGTGTTTCTCATACATACACATACAATTTCAGTAGATCCCCAAGGGTCAACTTAGAAAGCAGTGATGGTTCTCTGGCTGAAAGGACAAGGCTGCGTGCGAATCAGCCCTTCCACCACCACCACTTGACCACAGACCAAGGAGGACAAGAGGTGGGAGTGGGCGTCTTTACCTGGCTTGGCCTCCTCCCCTTCAGCAGGTTTGCTTTTGGGAGGAGTTTCCCGAGCAGAAGAATTCACGGCCCGGCGGATGGGCATGGTGGCGTCTTCAGCCGTCTGGAAGGGAAAGAGCGGCGAGAGCGTCACGAGGAGAGCCCAGGAGGTGCGGAGTGGGCTGGGGCAGGGGGAAGGCTCCAGAGGGAACTAGGGACACCCAGAAGGAAGCCACCATCACCCCGCCATGTATTCCACCTCAGATGGAGGCAACTGCGCTGAGGATCCTTAGGAGGCAGATGGCTCCAACTTCCTGTTTCCATCAGAACTTTTGAGCATCACAGGATGTATATACATTTTAATACGTATATATTGCTTCTGTTCAGAACGAGAAGAGCAAAGGGACCCAGCGAGGGAGGTCTCAGGGGAAGCAGGGGAAGGGATCATTGCTTTGGGGTGGGGAGGGGAGGGCAGGGGAAAGGGAAGGGGGGTGTTGGAGGCAGCCCCAACCAAGATTCCTAGAAGCAGCAGGGGAAGGAAGAGTAGAGCAGCCCTCGCAGGGGCCAGTCCAAGGGCGAGCGTGGGGAAGGGTCGGCCCCTACCTCACTCAACTTGTCCGGGGGGGCTCCCGTTAACAGTGGAAGCGCCTTACGGTGTGCGGGATCAGCTTCGGGCAGATCAGTCGCCATTTTAAATTAATGAATAACCCCAACGTGAGGGTAACACTTTGGAGCCCCAGGTTTTAACCTCAAGGGGAGAGGACTTCCTAACACAGACAACCTAAAGTGCAGAAAAGATTTGGTGTGAAGGTTAACAACGAAACAAAAACAAAGGCAACTTCATCTACATCCCTATCGTGCTACTGAGCAGTCAAAGCAAAAGAAAACAACAAATTAAGCAGTTGCAGAGGAGGAGGCCAGGAAGCCCACTTTGTTGGTGGTCCAACAGAGAAGCTGGAAGCTCCCGTCAGAAACCCCTGCAGGTGGGAAATGGGTTTTCCTTGCACAGATTGAGGGGTGAGGGAATGTCCTCCTCCTCCGAGGCCCCTTGCCCAGCACCCAACAAACCAAGGATGGAAGTGGAGGCCCCAGGGTAGGCAACCCAAGCAGAATGCAACCAGCTGGCATGTTGTGGGTGGAAACGTCCCCCTCCAGCCCCAAGATCTTATTCTACATGTGGGACATTTAAAGACAACCCCACAGCTTTCGTCAGCAGAGGCCTGAAGAGCCCAGCCGACCAGCTTCCACCCATTTTTACCGCAAAGCAGCTCATTGCCCTCACCTTCACCAGCTTATTTTTAAATGTCAAAAACCTCCAGGCAGCAGAGGGCTACCTTTAAAAACAATCCCACCAGCCACCCCCCTCTAACAAACAAGGAGTTGCAGCAACAGACCCACACAGCTCCATGGCGGGGACGGCAGGGGGGAAACAAATTTGGAGTTTCAGCCCCTAATCCGGTTTCTTGAAGCAGATGAAATGTGACACTCAGGGGAAAACAGCTTCTCAGCCCCACTGCACTGTAATAGAGCTGAAAGTGGGTGGGTGGAATCCTCATTTTTCAGAATTGCAACTTTTCTGGGGGGTGAGAGGGAATAATTAAACTGCCTGGAGCACAAATCAGTCTTATCCCCCCCCCCTAACCTATTTGAGGTGCGGGAAGGATGTGGGTCGAACGAGGGCAAGACATGCAACTTGGGAAAAGAAAAAAAAACACATCAGGTTAAAATGCAGGAAATGAAAAACAGCATGAGGAGGTTCTAGGCCCACCACAGGGCAAATTCCCTACATTCCTTCTGGCCTCAGGCCCCACCAACAAGAAAGGTTTTACGTCCTCTCTAGAGGGGGGGAAGGAGCCTTGATGGAGCGACAGGGAATACAGGGGCAGAGGGGGGAAAGGCAAATGCAGGAAGACCATCCTAGATTTATCTCCCAAAGGGAACAATGCCCTGCAATCTTTCTGAATGTTTACATCTGCCAGAAAAGACTGGAGAGAGAGAGACTGAGAGATCTGGGTGACACTGGGACACCTCTGCCTCTTTGAGCTCTGGCATTGTAGGGCATAGGTCCCCTTGGCTGGCATAGTCCTGTGTATGGATTTGCAAAACGTACCTTCTTCCCCTCCTCCAAAAGACCCAGAAAAAACACCTTGATTTTTATTTTTAAAAACAACCCAGATAGCCTCAGACAGCCAACATGTGTGCATTATTCCTGGTATGAAGTGTAGTAACCCCTCCACCCAGGCTAGCAACTGCCACCCCCTCCGTCTTTGCCTACAAAACACTCTTCTTCAGGCTGAGATTCCGAAGCATGTAAGCCGTAAATTTCAAACCTTTGCTTAATCAAATTCAAGTCCCCCCTCACCGATTTTACTTTTCTAAAGAATACCGAAAGTGAGCATGATGTTCAGGAGCAGGTTTCATACATTTCTGTGGGACCAAAGGAACTCCTTAGGCTTTGATTTTGCTGGTGCTTTAATGCACTTTTTAAAAAAGAGAGCCGCCCCTCCAGAGAGCCGCCGTGTTTGAATCTTGCAAAGCTTTGTCTGTCTCTGCACAAGGCTGGTTTCAAAGCGTGGAAGCTGCTAACAGGGTTTTCCCTCTGGGAGATTAAAACCGCTGTTGCACCGGAACCCCTAAGCACAGCATGAGAAGATTTTCTTCTACCTTTTTTAATCTTGTCAAGCTGTAGTAGATGCTAACAACAGTGTGGTATGGTGGTTAGTGTTGGTTTAGAATCAGGGAGGTCCAGGTGCAAATCTCCCCTCAGCCACAAAGCTCCCTGGGCAAACAAGGGACAGTTGCCTAACTCTCTCTTAGCCTCACCTACCTCACAGGTAGCAAGACCCTCAGGTCATGGAAAGGATCTGTTTGTCCCCGTATGTGCTAGAGGTCTCACAGAGCTCTGGGTGCGACTGAGCACCTTCCCTGTGGGGGAAGGTCACACTGCAGGTGCGTTTCAAACCACATGCATTTTTACAGGCAAAAACGAGAATCATACAGAAGACTCCAAAGGCCCAGATTTAGCTAGAAGCTTTTACATCACAAGTCATGTAGGGGATTTATGACGCCAACATTTCAAACTAAACTAGGTGGCAAAACAACAATTGTTCCGGGAGACTTTCAGCACCTACCCAATACTCTGACCATGTATCCCAGTCCCCCAGATGTATTGGTCTACAACTCCCATCATCCCCAGCATCATACAGCTGTGCTGGCAGGGGGCCGATGGAAGCTGCAGATCAAAACACCTGTAGGGCACCAGAGGTTGGGGAAAGCTGATGGAATCATTATTTTGCATTTATAAATCACCTGCTGTTGCAGCCCTTAAGCTGTGCCCCCCCAGTTGTAGATTAGGGGGTGCAATAAGGTTGAGAGACTTGCCTTAAGGCCGCCTAACAAGCTCATAGCAGAGGCAGAATTTGCACTGGGGCATCCAAGTTGGCAGTTCAGCCACTGAGATGCTACACTCTGCCATTTCTCAAAAGAGGTTAAAAGCGTTTCCAGGAACAATGTCAGTGCCTAAATCAACACGACTCTATACTTTCCTGATGAAAGTATACCTTCCTGTGGCCCAAGCTAACTTCAGTTGGAAATTCTGTGCTGGATTAAAATAGTCCACATGGACAGCATTTCTCCTCTTCCTCCTTGTGACAGGCCTCCTGGTATCTCTGACACTGCTTGCAGGGTGGGGGAGGGATGCCTCTGTGCGCATATTTCCTGCTGAATCCAAAATGAAGCGGCTGGTCGAGATGAAATTTTTTTGCACTGGAACCTTAAGGAATCATTGCTTGTGGATTCTGCTATAGGCAAGACAGAGATCAGAGACCACAATGGAATCGCCACAATAATTATATATGGAGCCAGGCCTCTGGGTCCATCTAGCTCCCTCTTGTCTACACAGACTGGCAGCAATGACTCTCCAGGGTTTCAGGCAGCGTCACTAAAGATGCTGTCAGGGACTGAACGCGGATATTCTGCTTGCAAAGCAGATGCTCTTCTACTGTGCTACGACACTTCCCTAATTAAGATCCAAGTACAGCAGTCTAGATTTTAGCTTTTCTACCAGAAACTTGAGGGGTAGAAGCAGCTCTTGCCTGCTTCAGCCATTAGCCCAAAAGCAGGAGGTGGTAGGCTGGAGGAGGAAGGAGCTACAGAACCACACCTAGAATGTGATTCTGGAGTTGCTACCCCCACCTGATAAAAGTTTTCAAGATTCTTCTGTGTCTTGCTCATCATCCTTGTAGTTTCCGCCTCACCACCCTCGGATCTACTGCTCCTTTATGTAACTCCCATCATTCCTCCATTGTTGCCCCTTATGCCCAGAGCACCTTACCAAACACCTGCACACCATCACCTCTGCTCTATTTCATCCTGCAAAGCCTTCCTCAACACCCACCTCCTGGCATGACCCTTAGCTCTCACCCGTCCCTGGAAGTAAACAAGGGCAACAGGCTGTGTGGAGGCCCTTCAGATGTTGTTGGACTCCAACACCCATCAGCAATGATCAGGGATCCTGGACCCACCAACCTCTGAAGCCCCTGACTTGCCCCGAATCCACATTATTGGACCAAACAGAGAACAGCTGCCCTTCCTCTATTTACTGCTGCCTCCCCTTTTCCTTGTGTCTCTCCTGTACAGCATTATGCCTTCCTCAGATGCCCAGCAGCATACAAATATCCTGGCTGGGGCTGATGGAAGTTGTAGTCAAAAAGCTTTGGAGAACACCAGGTTCCCCCTGGATTTAATAATAGATTACATTCATACAGAAGTTGCCAATGTGGTGCCCTTCAGATCTCACTGGGGTCCCCAATTCCCACCAGATAGCATGGCCAATGGTCAGGGTCAGTGCTGGGAGTTGCAGTCCAGGGCACCACCTTGGCTGCCAGTGGAGGCTAGTCCATTAGAAGAGAAGGAGCACTGTCCTCTGCCAGTCCCCACCTTCCTCCTTACATCCAGCTCCGTGGGATGACTGTGCCTATCAGTTTTCCCTCGTGGTCGTCGTCTCAATGTTGCCCTTGTGGAACTCAACAGGGGGATGAATGGGTACAAAACTAGAATTTAGTTTCCTCTGTCATTGGCTCTGGCGCCGCCTACTGCTGAGCCTCCCCCTCCTTTCCTCCCAGCAGCCTGAAAAGGCACTGCTGTCAGCTCCCTTGGAATGACAAGCATTTCAAACTAGGGG
The DNA here is from genome assembly GCF_964188315.1 of Podarcis muralis. Classification (NCBI taxonomy): domain Eukaryota; kingdom Metazoa; phylum Chordata; class Lepidosauria; order Squamata; family Lacertidae; genus Podarcis; species Podarcis muralis. The sequence continues at coordinate 7,419,626 of NC_135661.1, read as the reverse complement.
GACCCAGCTCCTTTTTTTTGTAAAGTGCGATATAAGCACTGGCGAGGCTGCATACGCAGCACGCACATCGAAAAGCTCACCCTGCTCAAAGGCTCCTGGGAGCTGCAGTTTGCTAAGGATGCTGGGGATTATTGTAGCTCCGTGTGGGCAAGCAAACTTTGGGCGTGGGGAACGTGCTTCAGCTGCCACCTAAGGCAGGTAAGCAAGGAGGAGAGAGGCTGGAGGAGTCCGTCTTCTGCGCCAGCCTGTCACTTAGCCAGCCATGGAAACGGACCTCTGCAGGTCGGTGTGTGTCGCTTTCTGCCTCTCGTTTCTCTCTGCGCAGCAGCAGCAGCAGCGAAGAGGAGGGTGCGCAGGGGCTGCTCCGTAGGTCCAGTCCGGGGGCCGCTGCCAAGGCGTGCCAGGAGCCCCCAGCTCCTCCCCTCCGGGACAGAGGGGCTGGCGCACCGCCACCCAGGCCCCACGGAACGAGCCTTCCAGGGAACCGGGGCCGCCCCGCCCCCCTGCCCGGCGCGCGGCACCGAGACCAGCGCAGGCCTCCCGAGGCCCAAAGCGTCACACGCATACAAAAAAAGCGTTATGCAAATAGGAGCGCGGGCCCAACGCGTGACCTTTGACCCCGCCCCCCTCTCCCGCCCGCCACTCACCGGCTTCAGGGCCTCCTCCTCTCCCCTCACACCCCTCTCTCTTTAGGCGCGCGAGGCACAAAGCGGTAGCGGCGGCGGCGGCGGCCCCTTCAGCGACGGTAGCAAGAAGCGGCGGCGGCGGCGGCGGAACCGGAGGGGACGCTGGGGGTTCGGCGGCGGGCAGGAAGAGGCGGGGCTTACCGGGCCGGAGCAACCAATAGCCGGCGGCGAGCGCCTTTCGAACGCGCGGCGGCGGCCAACCGGCGCCTCCGAGACGCGCGTGCGCCGTGCCGCCACTCCCGTTTGTGTTTCCTTTCCCCCTCCCTTTCCTTTTCGAATAAACAAAAACGCAGCCCGGCTTTGGACAAGGGGGAAGGGCGCATGCGCGCTTTTGCGGCTCGGAGGAGGGGGAAGGGGCGGAAGCGAGCTTCTTTTGGCGGGAAAGTGTGATCCCCCCCCCCATCCGGCGACTGCGCTCTGTCTCGCGGCCAGCCACGCCCCCGCTCCTGAGAAAGCCTCGTTCACCTGGGAATTTTGTACATGCTCGGGAGACGGTGACTCTCACTTACCTCCAGCGCCCGCTCTTCCAAGGGGAACGAATCCCCGGCAACCAGGGATTCCTTTGCGAGGGGCAGCAATCTTGACATGCTCAGAATCTCACCCGGTCTGGTGGTTTAAAAAAGCGGGTGGGAAGGAGTATATAGAATACTGTACATTTTTTGGTCCTCAAGAACAATGAGCTGGTTTATGCATAGAAGGACTCGCGCCAGAGAAGAAGGCACGAGGCCCAAAGGCGAGTGGAATTTGCTGGCTCTCTGCACATGCCCAGGAGATAACCAGGAGCCCATCGAAAGCAGGCGCAGAGAGGACTTCTGAACCCCGTAACTTCTGTAAAGGCTGAGAGCTAATAAGGGGGACAGGCTCATCTTCGCTTGACACTTAAATAATAATAAATAATAATAATAAATTTTATTTATATCCCGCCCTCCCCAGCCGAAGCCGGGCTCAGGGCAGCTAACAACAATCAAATAATCAAATGGTCAAATAATCACACATTCTAAAAATAATTCATTATAAAAATTAATTAAAATCAAATTGATGGCAACCGATTAGGCAAAATTCTGTGCAGGTTGCCAGAGGAGGGAGTCAGGTTGTGCCCTGACCAAAGGCCTGGTGGAACAACTCTGTCTTGCAGGCCCTGCGGAAAGATGTCAGGTCCCGCAGGGCCCTAGTCTCTTGTGACAGAGCATTCCACCAGGTTGGAGCCGCAGCCGAGAAGGCCCTGGCTCTAGTTGAGATAAGACCTGTTGTAGCGAAGCAGGGAGAAAGAAAGAAAGAAATGGTTCTGTGGCTGAAGACAAGCTCCTTATAGAAGTTCCAAAGAGACACCTGCCACATGAAATGGAAAAATCCAAGGATTTTATAGAGCAGGCTTAACGGTAGTTCCCAGTGCTTGTGGTTCCTTAGTTGTAAGTAAAAAGCAAGCCCATTCATTACCAACTCATATTCACCCCCCTGTGACAACAGCCTTGCAAAGTAGGGCACTGTCTTCACTGCTGTAGCCAGACATATAATTTGGTCTCTGCTCCTCCCTCTGCTCAGGAATGGCATGCAGAAGAACAAGCAGGACTCCGGGTCTTGGGTACTGCGACACGTTATGCAAAAGAATGCCCCTCCTCACAAATACGCGTGTGAGCATATGCAGAGTTTTTAATGAAAAATGAGACGCCTCTTGTTCCTGCAAACCAGTTAAGTCACAGCCAGGCTCCTATGGTGGAGTAAGCAAACAGTGCATGAAAGGCTATATTTTGATATCCTCAAATGACAGCAGGCACTAAATACAGTGGTACCTCTGGTTACATACTTAATTTGTTCCGGAGGTCTGTTCTTAACCTGAAACTGTTCTTAACCTGAAGCACCACTAACTAATGGGGCCTCCTGCTACTGCTGCTGCATCGTTGTCGTGCGATTTCTGTTCTCATCCTGAAGCAAAGGTCTTAACCCGAGGTACTATTTCTGGGTTAGGGGAGTCTGTAACCTGAAGCGTATGTAACCCGAGGAACCACTGTATATAAAACTGCAACCTTTTCTTTTTGGATGAATTCAAAGCCCTGCCAAGTCTCTGCATCCTATTTCCTGGCCGCTGGACCAACCAAATGTAGAGACCCCATGAACAAGGCAAAAAGGCAGCTAGCTTCCCTTTTTGAGCGAGGCCATCTAGGTGCCTCCAACACCCCACATGAACAGGGCAGGAGTATACTCAAGCCAAGCTGGTACTAAGGTACACTGCACCTGAAAGTGGAGGTTCCATCTCTTGCTCACAGCTGCTGGTGGAACCATCTCAATACCACAGGTACTACTTTGCTGGAATAGACAAGCATCTTGTTTCTATTATCGGACAGCTGGTTGTAATGCAGAAAACCTTGAATTAGAAAATTTTGGAAGGCTGGGATAGGGAGATGAGGTGCCCTCTCCAAACGCCTAACAGCACCTTGCAAGCTATTCTCCGACATTTAATATCTAATTCGTTTTAATATTTCTAACCTCCTGCACTGAAAGATGTAATATGGGGTTTCGTCAATCTGAAAAACAGCCACTACCACACATACATTATTTGGCAGAATTAAGGAGTAAAACCACCCCATGGGCAGCAGAATCCCATCTTCATCTGTTGACTGACTGAGCCATGGCCATTAAAAGCAAACCCTCCCATGTGCAAAGGAGGCAATTTTGAGTGATGTTCTCTCCTTTAGTTGCTTTAAGTGTTTCCCAGGTTTTATTGTAGATTTCTATGATTGTTAACAGAGAGGAAGGGCAAAATATACTTTTTGATAAATCTATTCCACCATCCTGTTCTATTAGGGGCCAACCAGAGGCCCCAAAAGAGAAGCCCACATGCAGGACCTGGGTGCAAAAGCCAGCACTCTCCTCACCTGTGCTCGCTCGTGACTTGGATTCAAAGCCATACAGTGACCACTGACTTAATTAAAACAATCCTCTGCTAAAGCCATCCAAGTTGGTGGCCATCACTACATCTTGTGGCAGTAAGTTCCATAGTTTAATTATTTCTTTTTGTCTGTCGTGAATCTTCCAACAGTCAGCCCCACTGGATGGCTCTTTTTTGGTTCTACTATTATGAGGGACGCGGGTGGCGCTGTGGGTAAAAGCCTCAGCGCCTAGGGCTTGCCGATCGAAAGGTCGGCGGTTCGAATCCCCGCGGCGGGGTGCACTCCCGCTGCTCGGTCCCAGCGCCTGCCAACCTAGCAGTTCGAAAGCACCCCCGGGTGCAAGTAGATAAATAGGGACCGCTTACCAGCGGGAAGGTAAACGGCGTTTCATGTGCTGCACTGGCTTGCCAGATGCAGCTTTGTCACGCTGGCCACGTGACCCGGAAGTGTCTGCGGACAGCGCTGGCACCCGGCCTCTTGAGTGAGATGGGCGCACAACCCCAGAGTCTGTCAAGACTGGCCCGTACGGGCAGGGGTACCTTTACCTTTTATTATGAGGGAGGAAAAACTCCTCTCTCCACCCCTTGCATACTTTTATAAAAGGTAAAGGTAAAGGTACGGGCCAGTCTTGACAGACTCTAGGGTTGTGCGCCCATCTCACTCTATAGGCCGGGGGCCAGCGCTGTCCGGAGACACTTCCGGGTCACGTGGCCAGCGTGACATCGCTGCTCTGGCAAGCCAGAGCCGCACACGGAAACGCCGTTTACCTTCCCGCTAGTAAGCGGTCCCTATTTATCTACTTGCACCCGGGGGTGCTTTCGAACTGCTAGGTTGGCAGGCGCTGGGACCGAACAACTAGAGCGCACCCCGCCGCGGGGATTCGAACCGCCAACCTTTCGATCGGCAAGCCCTAGATGCTGAGGCTTTTACCCACAGCGCCACCCGCGTCCCATTTGCATACTTTTATACCCCTCTATAATTTCCCCCTTAAAATTTTTCTACACTTAAAAAAGCCTGAAATGTTGCAGCTTTCCCTCACACAGGAATTGCTCCAGCCCCTGGATCTTCCTGCACCTTCTCCAGCACTACAATGGCCTTGGGTTCTTCCTAGTCCTACTCAAGAGTTGACCATTGAAGTTTATGGGGCTTGGCCAATTTAGGGTCATTCATTTCAGTGGGTTTGCTCTGAGCCAGACTTAAGCTGGATCCAGCCTCTTTAATAAACAAACAAATTGGCATTAACAAGGCTTCCCCCACCCAACACCACTACTTTCCAGCTTCTGCTCAAGATGGCACATGCCATTTTCACCATTCAAGTGGGTGATCTTGGGCCAGTTGTTCACTCTCAGCCTAACCCACCTCACAGGGCTGCTGTGAGGATAAAATAGAGAGAACTGTGTACACCACGTGGAGGAAAGGTGAGATAAAAATGAAATCAATCACTCTCTGGCCAAAGGCAGCAAATGATAAGCCCAGAAATTTGGCAAAAGCTTAGTGCAGTTTGGGCCAGACCCCTTGTAAAGAGGGGGCTGTATCCAATGCTATTCCTCTCTTGAGTAGGCCCATTTATTCCATCCAGTCTGCTCTAATCTACTTGGAAACTATGACTTTTGTTAGCCGGACAGGAATTGCCAATTTCCCCTCTACTTCCAGAGTGCTTTAATTCTGCTGAAACTGCAAAAGCTGTGGGGAATCTTCCTCAACCCACCATGCTTTCATGCAGAAATGCCACCTGCCTGCTTCATTAGAAAGTTTGGAGGAACTGGAAGATGAAGTGCAGGATTGGGGGGACTGCACCACCCCCATCATCCCTGACCTGTGAGCGTGCTGGGAGCTTGGAGTCTAGCAACATCACCTGTAAGGCTACCGGTTCCCCATTCCTGTTCAAACTCAAGGAGGATCAATTCTGCCTGTTCCCAGCAAGATTTGTAAAGGAAGCAGCTTTTACTTTCATGGTAACAGAAAGCTGGAGTTAGTGAAGAATGTTAGGCAGGGTGAGATTCTTTTGGTGTGCGTGCACATGCATAGAAGCCCATTGTTTATGACGGCTCTGTTGACATCAGTACTTTTCATAGAACCATTTTTAAAAAGGACTCGAACCTTCCTGACCCAAAGCTGCTCTTTCTTTCTCTTTCAATACACACAGAAGTCATGGTTGCTAAGCTAAACCAAAACCCAGAAATGCAGGCTTTAAAGCCAGCTGGTATTAATAACTTTGGGGCTGTAATGCTGCATGTTCTGCTCACTTCTCTATCAATACTCCCATTTCTTCAGACCTGCTTCCTTCACCTGTAAAATTCTAAAAACCAAACAGTGGAGCCACAGGAGGCTTTGCCATTTTAACTGAAGCAAACTGTGCCACTTCTAAAACACCCAAACTGTGCAATAGCTCTAAGTGTTTGAATGTGGCTGTGGCTTAATTAAAATCCTTTCACCACCACCGCCACTGCCACCACCACCACCACCACAAGCAACTTCTATATTTTTTAGCTTCTTGTAATAAGGTGGCTGCCAGCCCCCAGGAGTTGAAAGGAGAAAACGATACAAAATGCTCACACACACACAATGGACTCGGGTTGCCTGAAGGCAACAGTGTGGGAATCCCCAAGGAAGTGCTGTAGAAGACAAATACCTGTAGGTGCCAACTGTGAAATTAGTAAATGTCTGTGACACTCTTTGCAAGCAGCTGCCTGGGTCAGCTTGTAGGCCCTGCTGGAAGCCTGTGCACCTGTACCCCTGCTTTAAATGCCCCAACTTCACCCCAGGGCTTTGCAAGTCTTGGCCTGGAAACCTAACTTCTTTGGGCTTACTGCTTATGAGGAAGGAGAACCCCCTCCTCAAAATACACACAGTACAGTATTTCCAACTAAAAGCGTATTCATTTCTGACCGCAGGTCTTGTGCTTCCGTGGAATGGGCTAAGAACTAGGGCACAGTGCTTCAGATGTACGGTCAGAGACTGCTGGCAAAATGGGATGTTTGCCCATGATATCCAACCAGTGTTAATTATTTTCCAGATCCACAGATAGGGAAAGAATGCCATACAGCATGCAGAAATAAAAAAGCAAGGGTAACATATTCAGAGTAATGTTGGGCTCGAGTGCACCATCTCTTCCAAAAAGAAAAGAAAGAAGGAATATGTATCTTGGTTCTACTTGCATACAAAGGAAAAGTTCACACCCTGCAACTAACAACATGGCATAATTCTGTAGTCTCAAACTGTAGTGCAAAATGACATCTACCCTTACAACATGGCACAAAGAGTGTAGTTTGCTACACCTGTTCCCATTACCTCTGTGGTAGAAAAGTAAAAATAAAACCCACACATACAAAAAACAAACAAACCCCACCCTCCAATCATGACCTCTAACACTTTTGAGATTATATGATGGTTGCAAAGTTCTAAGCCTAGGACTCTCCAGCTAATTTACTTTTAGTCAGACTTTGAACTTAAACCTTTTGTTGCTGTTGCAAGCTTTCAAATTGGCTGTTATTGCAATTGCTGATAGAGCTTCATAAAGGGACATTTCAACCCAAGTAATCTGAGGAAGTGACCAAGTTCCACGCAGCTTGCTTTATGAGAGAAAGAACCTTATTCCAGGCATTTTTGTTACTGGAGTCACCTCTGGATTACGACAATTAGGCACTCCCTTGAATACTTAACAGGTTGAACAATTCCCTTTCAAAGGAAGCGAGTGTGGACCCACTTACTTATCTCCACTAACTTTGCCATAAGAACATTGACCAATGCCAGGCAGGGACAAAGTTGTCAACCTTATTGGAATAAATAACATGCTAGCAGGACTGGCACCTGCTTGCTCAGAGAAAACCAGGCCTTCGTTTCTAACAATGCCGTGAAGAGTAACAGGGACCCTGCCAAGCTCCCAGTGAAAAAGACAAAAACTCTCAACTCCTTTTCTGTTACTACTAGTTTCAGCAGCAAACAATTTGAATCACACCCGTTTTCCATACAGAAGATGTAACAATGCTTCTTCATGCCGCCGCTGCTGCAGTAGAATTTTCATCTTATGGAAAGGTGAACGGCCTTGACCCAGTCACTCCTTGGCTGAAGAAGGCAGGGTCGGGAGCAGAGCTCAGTGTTCCTGCACCATTAAAAAAAAAAAATTAAGAGGGGGAAAATACCGTACATACAGTGGTGCCCCGCAAGACGAACGCCTCGCAAGACGGAAAACCCACTAGACGAAAGGGTTTTCCGTTTTGGAGGCGCTTCGCAAAACGAATTTCCCTATGGGCTTGCTTCGCAAGACGAAAAAATCTTGCGCGTCCCCGTGGGTTTTTCCCGCTCCCCCCCCTTTTCCTAAGCCGCTAAGCCGCCTATCAGCTGTTCCGCTGATAACCCGCTTAACAGCTGATTGCGAAAAGCCGCTAGACCGCCGGAGTGCTAATCCGCTAAGCTGTCAATGGGCTTGCTTCGCAAGACGAAAAAACCGCTAGATGAAGAGAATCGCGGAACGGATTCTTTTCGTCTTGCGAGGCACCACTGTAGTGAGAAGATTCTCTGGAGCCAACCCAAGGAAGAAGGCTCTTGAAACGAACCCCCTCAGCCTGACTTGCCTTAAAGCACGATCAGAGTAAAGCCTGCAGAAGCCTCCCCAGCAACACTTAAGCAGTTTTCAGTTTCCGGTGATCACATGTAAACACAGCAACCCCGTAACAAATGAAGTAAAACAAGGGTTATTTTGCATTTTCTTTTGGAATGAAAAGGCGATGCCATCCTAGACTTCCACAAATTGCAAAAAGCAGCCTGAGGGGTGGCTCATTTAAGAGCAGATGAGCCATCACAGGGAGAGCCAGCAGCTGGTTATCTCAGGCGGCCAACAGAGATCAAACTTATTCAGACAGAGAAGGTGCCTTACAGAGAACAATATACAAATGGAAAAAGCTTCGTGGAGGTGTACTGGGATGTGCGGACATAGCACGCCCCCCAAACTGGATAAAATTGGCCAAGCAGAAATTCTGACACCGCGAACCATTAACCACATTATGTACACTCCTTTCACCTCAAAGGGAGGGAAAGCAACACACTCCCCCTAAGGGCAGGCGGGAGGTGTAAGAGATTTAATAAGCACCTTATTGGAGGATAATGCTCACAAGGAAGCTGCAGCAGTACTGACTCTTCCTGCACATTGTAAACCACCTGCAGCAGGGTGCAAAGGTTGGTGAACATACTTTGGCATGCCGCACAGAAAATCCATCCGTAACAAAACCTTTCCCAAAGAGTGACCCACCTCCTCTTTATTTACTCCTTTAACTTCCTCCCTCCCTGCTTGCCCAATAGATTTGGGCAAACAAGCCACGGGGGGCAGTTCAGGTCAGGAATGTTAATGCCCCCCCCTCCGAGGGAGGCAGCATGCCATGGCTTGAGGGGGCCAAAAGAAGCCACTTTCTTGTGCTTTTAAACTTGCAAGGTTTGTCTTTATTTTGTTCTTTATATTTTGAAAGTGAAAAGAAATAGTATCGAGTCAATTTCTTTCTTTTTTTAAATATTTGTTCTATGTATTTACAAGCCTTAAAGTTGCTCTAAAGGTTCTGAAAGTATCACTAGTACTTTTTGCTGCTTCTTTTTCTTCTTCCTCCAGGATAGCACTGTTTTGCTTTGAGCAAGTTATTTTTCCAAGCAGTCTGGTCCACAGCCGTTTTCTCAAACGCGGTTTTCCTTCAGCTCCAAGGTTATGCTTTGTTGCTTTTGATTTTTTTAAATTGTGGAAAGCAAGCTGAGAGGCAGGCGGAAAAAAACTGATGATTTTTTTTCTTTTTTAAAAAAAGTTCATCTCCCTCATCCTAGTTCATTCCCAAACCCCTTTAGAATTTAATACACAGATACCGTGCTTTGAAACAAAACTGAGGTGGCTCTGAAAAGGGAGGGAAATTTATTTATCTGTTTTTTTTGTCTATTATACAATTTGCTACAGAAACTGCAAATTTAAAAATTACACTGACATTTGCAGTTCTTAAAATAATAAATTAAAGTTCTCACTTTTTGTCTAAAGAGATTTGTTTCTTTTTAAAGTAGGAGTCCTTGTTTAAAAAGGAAAAATAAAAGATTAAAACAGAAAATATTTTTCTATAAATAGATGTATTTTGGTTTAGTGCTCCTGCCCTCAGGTTTGAAGTGGACTTGAATTTTCAAGTACTTTTTGGCCTCCACGATTGCCTTTGTGTTTATATCGGTTTTTTGTCTCCTCTCCCACTCGTGCACATGTGGGGGAAGGGGGGGCTCTGCGCGAGAATTGGCCTTGCTGCACTGTGATTGGCGAAGACGTGAAACTTTTTTTAAAAAAATACTTAAATTGTTTTTTGTGGTTTTTTTTTTTTTTTGTAATTCAGTTTCAATTATCCTCCGACTCCTCTTCGGCTTCTCGTAGCCATGTGAAGAATGCCGTGACCGATTTTAATGCTACGCCTTTCCCGTTCTGTTCCGCTGGGTCTTTGCTGCTTTCCCACTTGTAGAAGGCATCCTCTGATATCACCTCCTCATCATACAGGCAATCAAAAAACATCCGTAACAAATCTGCAGAGGAAGGAAAGGAAGAGGTGAACACTCCCCCCTGGACAGCAGCCAAAGCAGACACGACTGGCTAGCCAGCTCAGTTCAAAATGTGAATTGCAGTGTGCTGAGCCTTCAACCCAACCCTCCACTTATATTTTATAAATTTACTCCGTCTGACCCCTTTTAGTCCTTCCTCAATCAGGGAGCCAATGAAACACAAATATCATTGCTCTTCAGAGCTCAGAGGGCTCTCTTGGAAGCCTCTCCCAGGTGAGAGGCCTTTCTAGGGCTCCACAGTGGGTAGGTTTTTGTTCAGAGGGCATGGGCTAAGCTGAAGGAACATCCTGCATCAGGGCAGGTTTAGAATCCAGGTTCCCAACACTGCAAAAAACTTTCAGATAGATAGATAAATAATATGTGGATGATATAAAACTGAGGGGAAATTGCTATATACTTGACAATTCCTCCATTTCTCTGGATGACAAGGGTAATAGGACTGGAAACAGAGAAAATGGAAACAGAGGGCTGCCTTTTTTGGTTGATGACTGGGAGCCACATTCAAACTCAGGAGGATTTTCTGTGGCCCTTATTCATCCTGAGCAAAAGCAAAATGATGCACCCCAAGAAAATCTAGTATAAATTGGCTTTGGGGTACCAGCAAACAGCCCTACAGCCAGTGACAGCACATCATGTTCCGTCCTATTTTACACAAGCCCAATTCAAGGGACCAAGGCCCAAAGACCACCCTGACCCTGAGTACACTTACTCGGAGGTTGATCAAGTTTTACTATTGATGCTTGTAGTGCGTAAAGTGCTTGTAGTTCCTTCTCTGTGTCCGCGTCTAGGTACTTAAGTAAGATCGGCACTCTCTGCTTGATAACAGCAGTGTCCACTCGCAAGCTAGAACTGTCCACTAGAAAAGAGAAGAGATTCAATGTCAGCATTTGGTTAAAAGCTGGCGAGGAAGGAGGAAGGCAGGCAACTCTTATCTATCCTCTGTCTTCACAGACAAATCTCAATTCGAGGCAAAAGGGATAGTGGCAACAGAAATTGGACATTCTTCAACGTCTGGACTGCATATGCAATTGGAAAGGTTTATTTCACCAGGTCATCTTCCAAAAATTAGAAGCTTTGAAAGAGGCTGTGTCACTTCATCCTACCTCCTGCAATTTTAGGTACCAAAAATATAAAAGATGGAATACATCACTACCTGTATCTGGGATCTAAAAATATTTAGGCTTGACTCTCACTGGGTGGTACCCCTTCACACTACAGGAGTGGGGTTCACATTGTGGAATGCTCTTCCATATCCCCCCCAATATCTCTGCACACAGAAAGCTAGCATGTCAGGAAGGACAGAAACCTGACACACTTGTTTTCTATATGCAGGGACTCATTAGCTGGTGTGTTAATGTTCTCCTCTCCCCTCATAGCTTTACTGAACTTCTGAAGTGGCCACAAGCATGGACTTTAGCCAACTAAATCCCCATTCAGCTACACTACAAAAGCATAAAAAGGATTAATGCACAGAAACTGGAAGGCAAAAAGGCAACACTCTCACTGCCACCCCTGCCCCAAATCCATGGGGGCCACTGCTGGCTAGAATTCAAAGAGCTCCTTACACACACCCTCAAAATGAAGAACTGCCATTGGAACAGTTATCACTTGATATTTTCTAATGGAACAACTCGGGATATAAAACAACTGGTGGAAATGGTAATATGGTAGGTGATTTCTCTTCTTCCAACCATAGTATGCTTCCAAATGATATGGATTGGATCCACAGAAAAAAAGGATCTGGAGAATCCCAGAAATCCCTGGAATGGAAGACACATTAACATGACCTGTTCTGGTGGTTCATTATCTGTGTCTCATCAGTGGGACATTTCATGCAGAGCGCATGCTTAAAAAGAGACTGTGGTGAAGAATTCAAATTCCATGCAAAACAGAGGAAAGATATTGATGGCTTTATGTCTAAAACTTCTGGATGAACATTACTCACCTATAATAGCGGCTTTACAAACTGCTGTCATTAAAGCTCTAAGGAATGTAGGTGAACTCATCTGGCTCTCGTCTAGATTAGCCTGAAATCAAGAGTATTTGCAGAAGTCAAAAAAGCCTACGGGCTGCATCACAGCACCTCTCCCGAAGAACTCGCTGACGAAGGAATCTTATAAGCTCACTCATTAAACTGCTTCCTATCAGATCAGCTCACCCCAAAGTGCTCCTGGGAGCAGGAGAATGGCTTATATTCTCTCCCCCAACTCTTCCTTCTACGGTGTTATTTATTGAGCAGGAAAAACAGTCTGCTGATGAAGAGTCACATAAAAAAGGCATTCTAGGATGGAACTCAGTGCTACAGATCAAAACCCTTTGGCATCTGTTAAAGCAATAATTTCTCTCTAGCCCTACAATGCAGCCGTCTAGGCGAGCAAAATTGTGTTCTGGTGACAAGCAGCAATCCCCAGGGGCAAAACCAGACTCTGCTGAAAGTGAGGGTCAGGAAAGCAGTGTGGAGACAGGTGAGGGCTGTGGTGAAATGCTCCCAACCCCGTGATTCTGTAAGAAGCAAGAGCCCACTCCTGAGAGCTGCTCTTTCCAAGAGCCCAGGCTGCAGGAACTGTAACAGACGGGTTTGAATAACTCTTAACTTATTAGTGTACGGGCATAGATGGACATGGGCTTTGTACCTCTACCCAATCAAAGATCTGCTCATCATTCGCCTTGTCCTCGATAATGAGTTTCTCCAGCTGTTTGTTCAACTCTTCAGCAGAGAGCTCCTTCTTTGAAAGTGCTTCTGAGGAACTGGAACTGTCAGTCTCTGTGAAGTCCAACTTCTGCAGTGTTACAAGAGAAGAGAGAATGGCTTTAGTTTGGCGTGACATGCAGGGTTCCCCGCCCACGCCAGTGAACACCCTGAAGTGGGGTTTAACCATCTATTCTTCCAAAGGGTTAAAGACCTTTTGCAGTGGAGGCTGGTCCCACCTCAAGGGTCAGAAGGGACAACAAAGCATCTAGTCAAACCTCCTCCCCCTATCAGAAGTGAACAGAGTGACCAAAAGGTCAGAGTGACCCTGCTCTGGCTCCCAACTCACCTGCTCCATGAGAAAGGCGTGGACATCCTCCTCTTCAGGTAAGAAGTCTTTCCAACTGAGGCCAGCCTCCCTCCATAAGGCTGCCACTTTCTTATGGCTCTAGAACACAGAAGGAATTTGAAAAATCAAAGAGAGAAGAGCAGGGAGACCCAAAACAGCCACGGTGTTCAAAGCAACCTCCAACCCCACCATGACAGTTCTTTTTCGGGGGTGAGGGGGAAACCTGGGTGAGTGCAAAGTATCACATTCAATATCTCGACTTTAGGATGTTCTTTTCCAACAGGAGGGTTCAATCCAATGCTGCTGTGGGGTCAACGGGATTCAGCAATCAGTGGGGCCAAGAAAGTGCCACCCTTTCTAGGGTAGGGGCCTGCTCAGGTTGGGGCAGCAACTGGGAACATCTCTGAATTCGAAGCATCTTCAGAATGAGGCTGTCCTTTGTGATTCCTGCTCCTGATCAACTAAAGGTAGCTTCAAAACCTTTTCAGGCAAAATGTGAATGCAACTCACTGACTTGGGAGTCTTGGGCAGGCTTCTTGACATTTTTCAATACACTACAGATTCCCTTTGCACACACACATCCAGATCTGCAAGTGGCCTGGAACACTTACCATTTGTTTGCATAGAAGGTGCAATATTTCGGAAAGCAAGATGCCGGCTCTTCCCACAGGGAGCAAGGGTTTGCTAAATTCTCTGCAATAGGAGAGAGCAAGAGAGCAGTGTAAGCTTTGCCACCTGACAGGCAACTAGCACATGGTGAAAGGCCACCATGAAGGGGGCTGAGGGCTCTGGCCTTCACTAAGTTCTACTTGAATCTTCGACCACAGAAGCAACTCTGTTCTGGAGCTGGAGGGAGACCACAGCAGACAAGTTTTGACAGGCAGGATATTTGGGGAGCTGCCACCCTCTACTGGTTCAGCCCTTAAGGCAGGAGTGGCAAGCCTCTGGCCTGCTGGGAAACCCTATTTAGCCTGCCAGACTGTTTCTGGTAAACTGTACCCACCTGCCATCATATGAGACATCAGGTGTGGGACTAGGGCTAGTGTGGCTTAAAATGAGCTCTTAAGCGTTCCTTTGCTGGAGGTAAGGCATGTCCCCACTGTCCAACAGCTGAAGCACACCTTACTCCAAACTCATGATGGCTTTACACTTAAATCTCTGTGAAAGCCCCTGTTTTAGTTGAGGTCTGTGCAAATCCCTTCGTGATCTGGGAGTGTGCCTTAAAAAAAAAACCATTGCCTAACGTCATTTAACTGGTACACGCGACAAATTAGGCCCATGAGGGGTCTGGCAGATTTAAATCTGGCTTAACCGGGGTGTTGAAATTCACTGCCCCAAGCCAATAACAATACAGGTTGTAGCAAGCAACAGGTCTCGCATAGGTCACTGCGGTTGACTATGGCTAGCTTGACCTTATCAATGCAAGGAGTTCCAAGGGCAGCCGGTGCAAGCATCACCCCACGGCTAATGGAGAAAGAGTGCAGCTTACGTCAGAAGTTCTCTCATAGAGATTCCTCCTTCTTTCAACATAGGCGTCACCAACTCAGCCAGGTATAACCATATGTGGGGTATATCGATGGCCATGTCGTCTGCCGTCTCCAAGGTGTCCGCAAACCTAAGGAAGGAAGCAGAGTTGCTCAAGGCACATTCCATCTGGGAGGCAGCTGGTCACTCTCTGCATCCAGCCCAAATGTAACTGTTTGTAGTGAGCACCCATGAAAGAAAGAAAAAATACCCAGAGATCTTGCTTCCTTCCCTGGCAGACTACCAACCCCTTGAAAAAGTCCTGCTTGCTGAGCTTCTCCGACTGCACCAGCTTATACAGCAACTGGCCCATGTGGTCTCTGGTGATCTGACTCCGCTCCAGGGTTGACTCCACGCCCACCTGCACAAACACAGGCAGCACTCCCGGTATGTTCAGCTCCTCCACGCACTGCATCGCTTCCTGTCCAGACAATACAAAGGGAGGTTTCTCTGTAGTCGGTGGGCTAAGAGACTTTCCTTGTGCAAAAGCTCCTCAGCTGACCTTAAGAAAGGTCCTTCTTGCTCTCTGCACTGATATTGTAAGATCAGCGGCCACAAAGCCAGACCTCAGAAAGGGTGGCTTTTAAACGCTTAAGCCCTCCGCCCCAAGAGAAAACTCCAATACATGTCATGATGGGCCACAGCTCTCCTTACCTTATAATCGTTTATGTGCAAGAACTCGTCAATGATTGATTTGCACTTTCTCTCTATTTCCTCTTCTGACAATGCAGGTTTTTCTTGGGCTGGGGATGTGGAAATTTCAGGCTTGGCTGTTAAGACAGTTGAATGGGTAAGGGGAGAGGGAGAGAAAGAGACAGGAAATGTAGAATGCTTACTTCAATGCAATGCCAGAGATGCAAATGCCATTGTCATTACAGGCAAGTCCTTAGGCTGTGTCCTGTCATTCTTCGTAAGTCCTACATGCAGCTACACACTCTAGGATTTGTGGTGTAATTCATCTCAGAGAGAGATCTGCACAGAATACCTCGCTTTAGATCACCACCATTTTGACTCAGAAGGGGCAACAAATGAACGTGGATGAAATGATGCTATGAGCTCAAGAGGGAATGGACATAAATTAGCACCAACCAAATCAGTCACAAAATGTTTCTGCTCATCCAGCAGGAAGGACAGCCCAGAGTTCAGAAGTCCCAACTTGGAGGAGGAAGAGGAAAAGCTTACCAGTTTCCTTGGCCTTGCTCCTCTCTGCCTCTGTGCTGTTCCAGTCGCTCTCCAGCCCCCCTGTCAGCTGCTTCACAGTCTCCAGCATCTCCCTCCGCTGTTCTTCCTGAGCCTGGTTGTCCAAGAGCTGCTCCTTGCTGCTGCTGACCCGCAAGAAGGTGTTGGGGCGTGAGGCTGGAGAGGGGAGCAGCTTGTCGTTCTTCTCCCTGCCTGTGCTCCCCCGACTGTGGGAGCAAAGACATTTCTCAGGGAAATCCCTTACTCACTCATTGCTTGAAAAAAAATTAACCCCCAACTCGGCTATGTGCCAATTAGCTTTCAAGTGACTTTCAAGTGATAGTAAACACAGACATCAAGCGCTAAAAGCAGAAGAGTTTTATCGGAGAGGCAATTAAATCTGTTTTTTTCACACATTTCATTACATGGACAGCCCCCGAGAGCATGAGCTACTGAGTATGTACACACACACACACACACACACACACACACACACAGGGTTCGTAAAGTCAGCTTAATCACATACAACTCATTCAAGGCTATTATTATTATTATTATTATTATTATTATTATTATTATTATTAAATGAAGTGGGAGAGAAGCAGCCATGGGTGGCCTGAGACTTACCTAGTTAAGGCTCTGCGAGAGTCCAACTCTGCGGATGTGGCTGAGGCAGACACAGATGATGCGGGAGGCTGCAGTGCAGAGAATCGGTTCAAACTAGTGGCACTTGGTCGTAAGGAATCTGCAAGAGGATGTTGGGGAGAGTAACAGCTGCCTCAAGGGCTCCAGGAAACCCATCAGACAGAGGCCCAGAAGCTCTTAAACCTAGCACAAGTTTAACTGTGTCAAGTGGATGCCTTGATGATCTCTCTCATCCTTCAGGGCAGAGGGTTTTTGCACTGAGAGAGAGATAGGTCACCTACAGATACAAGAAACCCTTTAAAGCCTTAACAGGCTTGGGTGTCTCCTAAGGAACAAATCCTTCCCTAGAAACCAAGCCTTATGAGGAACAGTTTAGGAAGTTGGGTATGTTTAGCCTGGAAGAGATTGAGAGGAGATAGCTACCTTTAAATATCTGAAGGGCAGTCAAATGGAAGTTGGATTCAGCTTGTTTTCTGCTGGATCCGAAGGACAGGACCCAAACCAATGGATTCCAAATGACAAGAAAGAAGATTCTGACAAAACACCAGGAAAAACCTTTGACAGTTAGAGCTGTTCGACAGTGGAACAGACTCCCTTGGGAGGTCCTGGACTCTCCTTCAGTGGAGGTTTTTAAGCAGAGGTTGGATGGCCATCTGTCATGGATGCTATGAAAATTTGCTCTGATTTCTTGTTCCAGGCATTGATACTGAGTGAATCTCAGCAATCATCCAATCAGGGCCGAGTCTTTGCAGTAGAGATGTCAGCACTGTGGTGTGGACTCCCCAAAGATATTTGCCAAGCTCCCACACTGAGCTTTTTCCGGAGCCAAGCAAAAACCGACTCTTTCAGGAGACTCTCTAGCTAACTTAATCATGCTATTCTTAGCTCTTGATCGGTTTCCGATTGTAGTACTATAGTGTACTGTCCACAGACTGCTGCAGCACTACAGTCGGAAACGGATCAAGCGCTGGCTTGATCTACCAATTCAGTTACTTTGGTGAAATATTTGAATGTTTAAGAAAAAGAAGAAGTAGAACATGGGAGTTATATCAGGCTAAGTTCTTCCCAAAGTAAATCCACTGAATTTAATGAACCTAAGATTGTTGTAACCATTTAACTTTAGTGGGTGTACCAAGAGGAGGGCTAGCACGGAATATGGCCCATTCATAACAGGAAGTAAGCCAAGACTGGAAATTCCAAAAAAGGAGAAATGACAAGGAGATGTATTTGACGAGGAACAGCAACTGCCAGCACTTTTCAGGGTGCACAGAGCAAAATGCAGGGGGGGGGGGGGCTCCACACTCACCAATCTCACTGGCCTTGGCTCCCCCACTGCTGCCTTTTCCCCAGCTGCCCAACTGGGCTTTAGGCACAAGCTGGATCTTCTCATCTATTGTGGGCTGAAAGACACACAGACAGGAGCACAAATCAGGGAGAGCCTGCTGGGGATTGGAACCGCCCCACCCAATCCTGTTTCACAGAAGGAAACAAATCCTCCCGCCCTCCGGCTCACTGCCACCCTCTCTCCCACTTCCCAGTTCAAAATGCCTAGATGCACAGATGGGCAAACAGCTTCCTTGGAGGGCAGGGCAGCAGGAAAAACCAAGATTCCCCAACCAGGAACTCTCCTGGCATTCTGAACTACAGTTCCCACTGGCATCAGCTACTGTAGGTGTGTGAAGCTGGAACCTGTGGGAACTGCAAAACGTCTGGGAGGCCACCACTTTCAGGAAGGCTGATGTTGAGGATTGGGAATGTGGAAGATGACCAACCAAAGGAGAGTTGGTCTCTCAGGATTCCTCTCAGAAAGAGATTCTTCCTCCATACAAACCTTGGTGATTTTAAGGAACTTGGTGGGGTCCAGCACACGGGTATTTTTCGCCCCCTGCACCGTGTTCCAGCCACCCTCCTCTACCCTCTGAACACCTGCAAACAAAACAAACAAACAGGTTACTTTTTAGAATCCCTGCTATGGTAGCTAAAGTGGTCTGGGATGAGTTGTATGTGTAAAGCGAAGCTTGAGAGCCTATGGGAATAAGGCTGCTATGTTTCCTCTGTCGCATCTAGCTGAAGAGTGCATTTCAATTTGCATTTCTGCCTAAGCAATTGTGTGGCAGGTTTAAAAAAAAATATTTGTGCAGTTTCACCATTTGCCTATTCTGTGCAATGGTCCATGCACACGCTAGTAGAACAAATGGCTGGAGGTTGCTCCCCAATATGCTTAACAATAATATATATGCATATATATATGGGCAGAAAGGCATATGGGCAGAAAGAGATATTCAACCTGGACAGGGCACTCCATAATCTAGACACCGGAGGCAATTCTCATGACATGGACCCTTGTTCCTCTCTCCTCCTGGTCAAGCATCAGATGGGAACTCTGGAAACTTACCAGGCCTCCTCTTCTCTTTGGTCATTAGTTGCTGGACTTTCCGCTGCTCCTCCTGTTCTTCAATTTTTGCTTCTTTATGGATCTGCTCTATCGTCTTGGGGCCTTGATCTGCCCTCCGTGAGACCCAGTTACACTGTGGAAGACAGGAAAGCAAGGACGGATGAGGCCTTCTTTCTCCCCTGCACACTGTGGGGTAGTTGTGGTTGATGCAGACAGAGGAAGCGGGATATTCTACTGAGTGGAAAACTGCTCGCAAGCTCCTTCCACAAGCGTGACACAAGTCGACTGTAAAACCACAGCTACCCCATGACAGCAGCCCATGATGCAGGAGACAGCAGCTCCACTGCCCCTCATCAAAAGATGGTCTCTGGCAGCCCTTTAAAAAACCAAGAACTACCCTCTCAAGGTAAGACTAAGAGCCAGGTGAGGGCAGTACCCCTTTTCTCTTGTGGACAATTACTCATCTGCTTCCCTTGCCGGACACGTACCTGCCTGAGGTCTATGACATCTTGAAGCATGAATCGTATTCTGGAAGAGGTTTTCCTCTCTTTGACTATCTTTTCCATTTGATTGAAATACTGGTCCATTCGAGGCTAGAGGAAACACAGATGCTCTCACCATATTTCATAGGAACATGAAAAACTGTCTTACAGGGGGGAATGGGATCCTCTCCAGCGTCTCCTGGGAAACCTTTCAGGGCCTGGAGCAATGAGGGTGACTCTTACCTTTGGATAGGGGCTAATCCCAGCCAGGCAAAAGTAAAGAGGTTTCTACATAGAAATACATAAAAGTCACCCGCCCGCCTCTGCACTTTCCAAGTGGCCTCACATTCCATCCACTCCAGGCGGGTATGAATTAGGGCCAGTAAGGGGTATGGATCTAGCTTTTCTGAACACTTAAGTTCTTTTCAGAACCAAAGAAGATGGATTTGGGTGTTCACTCTTCCCTGATGGCACAAGGGGCAAAGCAACCCCACTGCCTCATCTTCTAGGGGAAAGCACGAGCGCCACTTAGCAGCCCACAGAAAAGGCTACAGCCACCAAGGGTCTCAGTGTGGGCGCCAGGTTCTTCTAACCTTGGCTTTCTCAAAGTCCAAGTCTTTGCCAATGGTAGTCAAGAGGCGGCAGAGGCACTCAAGGGACTCCTCGTCGTGGTTCTTCAGCAGCTTCACCACACAGTCGTGCATGATAGCCTCTGTCAGCATCTTCAGCTTGAAGAGCTCCCCAATGAACTTTATGTTGCCAATGGAGCGCCGCCGGGCCTTGTCCTTGGCTTCTTCCAGTTCATCGTGGAGCCGCGTCCTCTCCTCTGGCTGAGGGGCAGAGAAGGAAGGGGTGGTGAGAAAGGGCTGCCTACCACACCACAAACCCATGGCCTCGCTTCCCAGGCCAGCAACACCACAAGACTCCCATGTCTTGGGCTCCCTGCTCCTGGGAGAGCACAGAGGGTGCTCTGCAGACACTCACCGTTGTGGCAGCTTCCAGCTCCTTCTGCTTCTTCTCAAAGACATCGTCATCAGCTTTGTCCTTTTCAAATTCCTTCTGGCAACGATTCAGGAGTAGCTTCCGGAAGTTGACAAAGCTCCCGGGCTTATCCGCCATGGGCACCTTCAGCTGTGTGCAGTACGTGTCAAAAGGGGCAAGGAGGAGGAAAGTGAGCACAACACAGGCAAAACAGGGCACTCTCATCACTTGCTGCATTCCTAACCAGCATTTTATCATTTTATTTATAAAAATATTTATGGGCCATTATTCATAAAAACATATTAGAGCAAACAGACTGGCTCACAGCATTCATATTGAAAGCAACACAGTAATATATACATATGCATATACCTATACATATACATAATATATATATAAACTTTTAACATCAAAGGTGAACTATTATGGAAAGGTGCTATTATTAATTGCCTGCATGAGCCTGGTTCAGATAAGCATCTTCAGGACAACCTCCCCATAAACCCCTTTTCATTCTGGTGTCTAAAAGGCAGTAGATGACAGACCAGTGCAAACTCTTTGTCAATTCAGCCCAGTATTGTCTACCCTGAATGGCAGAGTATCTCCTGAGACTCAGGCCAATAAGGTCCTTTTCAAATCATCCTTTTAACAGCAGATTGTTGTTGTTTAGTCGTTTAGTCGTGTCCAACTCTTTGTGACCCCATGGACCAGAGCACGCCAGGCACTCCTGTCTTCCACCGCCTCCCGCAGTTTGGTCAGGCTCATGTTTGTAGCTTCAAGAACACTATCCAACCATCTCATCCTCTGTCGTCCCCTTCTCCTTGTGCCCTCCATCTTTCCCAACATCAGGGTCTTTTCCAGGAAGTCTCCTCTTCTCATGAGGTGGCCAAAGTATTGGAGCCTCAACTTCACGATCTGTCCTTCCAGTGAGCACTCAGGTCTGATTTCCTTAAGAATGGATGTGTTTGATCTTCTTGCAGTCCATGGGACTCTCAAGAGTCTCCTCCAGCACCATAATTCAAAAGCATCAATTCTTCGGCGATCAGCCTTCTATATGGTCCAGCTCTCACTTCCATACATCACTACTGGGAAAACCATGGCTTTAACTATACGAACCTTTGTTGGTAAGGTGATGTCTCTACTTTTTAAGATGTTGTCTAGATTTGCCATCGCCTTTCTCCCAAGGAGCAGGCGTCTTTTAATTTCGTGACTGCTGTCACCATCTGCAGTGATCATGGAGCCCAAGAAAATAAAATCTCTCACTGCCTCCATTTCTTCCCCTTCTATTTGCCAGGAGGTGATGGGACCAGTGGCCATGATCTTTGTTTTTTTTGATGTTGAGCTTCAGACCATATTAACAGCAGATGGCAGGGATCAAATCTGGGCTATCCTGCATGTTAAGCAGGAGCTCTGCCATGCCCCGGCTCCCAGTGGGTATTTTCCTCTTCCAACTTCCCACACCACACTTACCGTGACGAGACACCTGCACATGTTTGCATAGGCCACAGAGAAGCTGGGTTCATCAATGGCTTTCTCGAACACAAGGTCGATGACGCCTTTCAACCTCTCTTCCGTGTCCACAGTTAGATCAGTCACTTGCTTCATCAACTGATTGAACATCTGCGGTGTCAACTTATTCAAGATGCTTCGGACCTTGCGGAATAGCTCCTGAAGGGAAAATGCAGGTGTTAAGGTGCAAAACTCAAATGAGGCAAAAGGCCTAGGAGAGCAACGGCCCAAGACAGCTGCTTTCAGTACCCAGGCATGGATGCTTCATTGCGTCGTATGCCCAAACCATCCCAGGTCAGCTTGAACAGCTCCACCCATGTTCACAGCAACTCCAGGAGGAAAGGGCAAGACAGGCAGACAGGGAAGTTCAGACACAGCTAGGTTGAAACAACCAGACTCCAGAGCAGCAAAAGCTTTGTACAATGGCAGCTCAGAACGCAAATATATTCCACACAGGAAGTCTGTCCTCTGTGGGATCCCCCTTCTTTCCCCCCCAAGGAAAGGCAGAAACAATCAAGTAGATAACATAGAGAAAATACACCTGCCAGAGAGGTAGTAGGTTGTCTGGTATCCTCACTTGTCCTTTTAAGCCAGGGAGGCCCAACTTTTCATATCAAGTTGGCCGCAATCGTATTTCAACAAGGAACCCGTGTGTTGTGGTGGGGGGGGGGGGGAGGAGCGAGGAGCGAGCCCAAAATTTGTGCTGCCTTCCCATAGCCGGGTAAGTGAGTCCCTCCCACCCCCTTCCAAAGCAGGAAAGCACTAACCAGGCTTTGGGAAGAAGGTGGCAGAACTCCAAGACCCCGTTAGAGCACACACACCCCCAGCCCAGCACATCACTTGCTCAGCTTGGGAAGGCAGCATGAGGGCTGCTGGGGAGGTGGGGTTGTCAAATGTTGCCATATGCGGCCTTTGGGCTGCACGTTGGACCACCCTGTTCTTAGCCATGCAAATCTCGCTACAGCTAAGGGTGGGTGTTAAAGTGGGGAGAAGGGCCAGCCCCTCGGCAGCCCAGCCAGGAGGCTCATGTTCTTGCCTCACCTGGGTTTTGATGCTCTCAGAGTCTTCCGCTTGCGTCTCACGCTTCAGACTCGGCTTCCAGGCATTCTCAGCTTTCTTCAGGTGTACATCCTCTTTGACACAAACCGTGATGATCTTCCTGGGCTCCCGCCTCTGGCCTGGCTGAGATCTCCGCTGTCCAACGTTTAACAGCTAAGAGAAAAACCAGTCCCTTGAATGTTAAGTCCCTTTTAACACAAAGAGGCTCAAACAACACATACGTCCAGCATCAAAGCAACCCTGCTCTGCCAACACTAGCATCTACTTGGGAATTTATGCAGGTGAATATAGGAATGTAGCAAACTGCCTTATACAAAGTCCGTCTTCAGGGTTTCAGACAGGGAAACTCTCTCAGCTCTACCTGGAGATGCCACTGAGGACTGAAGCATGGAGTTACAGACCTTTCCCACAGAGAGAATATGAACCAAGATGGAATGCTGCCGGCAAGCAGTCCCTGCCACACAAAAAGGCTGAGCCTTCCTGACCATGTTTCACTGTGGCTGTGATAAACAACCCCAAGTTTTCAGGACTGTAAGAAGTGAAAAATCATGGGAGACGAGAGAGGCAGGTGTAGCTAGAAGGGCCATTGTTGATTCTGGTCTCAAATCTTCTGTGACAGGAATGCTGGATGGAATAGCAACTGCTTCAACTGCAATCGCCCAGGTCATTTTGCAAAAGAATGCAGAGCACCTGGCGGTGGGGCGCACAGGAATGGTGATGCCAATAAGGCTAAACCTTCCAAGAAATGCCCAAAGTGCGGTAAAGGCTATCATTGGGCAAATCAGTGCAGGAGTTCGGGAAACTCCTTAGGGGCCCCACTCCCGGGCCAGGACAAATAGGGAGCCCCCCCCCCGCCGTTAGTCTCCACTATTAAAACCATCTCAAAGGATACACGCTCTGATTTTACCATCGACTTAATTAATAAAAAAACCAAAGACACTGTTTTACCTGATGAAATTGTGCTTATGACCACCCAATTACCTCCTAAAGTCGCAGGCTTAATCTTACCCAAATTTTCTGCGGCAAAAGAAGGAATCCAGGTTATTCCTGGCGTTCTGGATCCTGACTATGTAGGCACAATAATGGTTCAGTTTTGGAGCCATATGCCCATGCAATTAAAAAAGGGTGAGTCTTGGGCGCATTTGGTGGTGCTCCCTTCTCATCCTACTGCTTCCATTATGGATATTAATTTGCATGAGCTTTCTTTTATCCCTCCACAGCTTTTAACTGTAGTCCAGAGGATTGGTGAGAAGAAACTTCTTTGTAAGTATAAAATCAATGGAAAAGTTCTGGAAGGCTTGATTGACACGGGCGCAGACATTTCTGTAATTTCCAGTGATTGCTGGGACCCCACGTGGCCCCTTGAGTCTGCTTCTGCAGTCTGGGGCGTGGGTGGCCCCCAAAATTCTTCTAAAAGCGTACAGTGGCTGCCTGTTTCTCTGCCTGATAGTTCTGAAACCATTGCATACATCCAGCCCTGTGTGCTGAAAATCCACCTCAACCTGTGGGGAAGAGATTTATTCCAACAATTACAAGCTACCATTCAATTTAATGAGCAAGCTTGCACTTCCCCTCAACTGGAACTCTTCTGGTTGTGTCCTGGCTATACGTTTAATTACATTCCAGCAAACATCAGCCATGGCACACCTTGCTGTTTAAGCCATTTGTCCATCATTTTACCCAAGAAGCATCATTTATCCCGCTCTCGAAATCGCCGCTCTGAAAAATTGACTAACAATTGTGATGCTTTTGTTTCTCTTCTCAGTAGGTCTGAATATATCTCTTCAGCTTTTTCTCTCCTAGGAGTTCCTGGATTGGCTGTACGCAACAGTAGAAACATTAATTCTTCAGCTTGTTCTGCAGCAAAAGCCCTGAATTTTACTTCTCAAGTTCTTCATCTTCTGAATAAAGAACAGAGTGGACTATATAATGGACTTTTACAAAAATCGTGCTATCGATTATTTGTTCATGTTTCATCATTATGGCTGTGAACAAGTGGCCGACGTGTTGTTTTAACATCACAGATAATTCTAAAGCCATTCAAAGCCAGATTTCTCATTTGCAAAATCTTACACACCACATTACACAAGATGTTGGACTTTCTGGCCTCTGGGGTTCTTTCACCCAGTGGCTTACTGCTTGGCTACCTAATCTTACTTGGCTTCGTAATCTCTTTCAATATGCCCTTGTCATTATATGCATCTTAATTTTGTTATGTTGCTTCCTTCAATGCGTTCCTGGCCTCATAAGCCTTTTCTCTCGGCTTCTCTCTCCCCCCCAACCACCTAATAAACTTCTCGCCACCTACTTTGCGAAATGGCAACACCAACAGTAAACCTAAGGTGAGATGTGGACGGGCTTATTGTGGGCATGCGCTGGCAAACCACGTATCCTGAAATATTTCTGTCCCATCGACCCTGGCGAACTTATTTTGGGCATTTGTTGGCACACCACTAATCCTGAAGTATTTTTGCCTTATTTACCCAGAATGCCTCGCAAACAAGAAAAGAAAGGGGGAGATAAAGGGAAGTCTTCTTTCTGCACATAACTGTTAGTCTCTTTCTGCACAAAACTGCCCCATTTTGGGGAAGCCTTGCTCCTCTTTTCTCTTGCTTTCTGAGAAGTCTTGCTCGTAGGTTTTTCCCTGCTTTTGCACACACTGTACGAACCTGCTCTTCACGCCTAGCTGACCACATCCACAGAACTTGATTGTTACATTGTCTTATGCTATGATCAATCATTAGTAACAGACATCCCAAGCTCATGGAAAACAAACTGTACCTGCTCTCCATGCCTAGCTGACCGCATCTATAGAACTTGATTGTTATATTGTTTGTGCCAATTAATCCCTAGTTACAATTCAATTAGGAGGCTTCATGCCTGTCTAGTTCTAGCTCCGATTCCTAGCCTTCTCTCCATCAATGATAAATGATCACATGTAATCCCCACCTTTCACATGTAATTCCCGCCTTAGTACTTATGTTAACCAATTACAAGTTTCTGTGTGTATGTATCAACCAATCAGCCACAGGCCCACCTGTGGCAATGCTTGCAATATTCAATAAAATAGGCTCTCAGGGTCCGCCCAGACAGACGCCTCATGTTGCACCCGCCTCTCTCGTCTCCTGTGATTTTTCATTTCTACACAGGACACTGCACCTTCTGAGGTACAAGAGAACCAAACGTTTAAGAAGGGCAAGGTAGGAGGAGGAAGAAAGAGAAAGAGTGGGGTTTTTTTTTTTAAGGTGCTGGAGAACACACTTCCCCCCAATGTCTGGCAAGTGAGCACAACAGCCCCAATCCTGCAACAAGAGGTCCATATCCAAGCAAATAATCAGGACTTTGCCTGAGAGGCACACCAGAGTACACAGGCCAGTGTGATCCAGAGGCAGCTCCAACTGGCCCACGGTGCTGCTGAGGAGACAGTGCCAACAACAAGCCTGACTGGTGGGACAGAGCAGCAAACCACCAGCTCGCTCCTCCTGAGGTTTCACCATTCACACATGTTCTGCACCAAGTAAGGCTTGCACGCAGGCACCAGCACCACATCAACTCCTTCGAGAATCCAGCCCTTGACATCCAAAATGCAGCAAGGAGCTTCTCTATGTGCTTAAATTCTACACCAGCAGCTTGAGCTATAGCACCTGCTACTGTAGGTCCCTTTCTACTAATCTTGGGGGAAGCAGTGATCATTATGGGATACCCGAACAGGCAGCAGGATACATTGATTTTTGGCATTTCAAAAAGTGTTTCATGGACATCCCCCAGCAGGAGTCTCTGCTCAACACAGAGCAGAGCAAAATCATTTCCCAGTCCGGGCAGGAATAAGCAGCAAAGGAGCTGTACTAAGATCACAAACTTGTGAAGTTCATGATGCCGGCCACATCAGGTCTGATGCAGACACAAGATCTTCGCTTCTGTCCCCCTGCCCCCCCTCCCCATACCTCTCTCTCCCAAACACCACCCAAGAATGTTTAATATTTTGCAATCAGGCATAAGGGCTGCCATTTCATGGTAGCCCTCAGCCAGCATTCACCTATCAGCACCACAATCAACAATAATTCAATCCTCTATCTCCGGCATCTTCTGTAACATAATGTCCCTTGCATTCTTTTCTAGCATTAGAAAACTGAGCCACTGAGTTAGATTAAGGCCTTCCTCCTGGTGCATCTGGGGTGGCTTTTACAGCACAGCAGCTGGCTATTTTTCTTAAGCTATTTGTACCTATTTCTACTTCACCTCACCCAAGTCCTTTTTGAAAATAAGATGCATTTTTTAAACTTGTTACCCGATTAACTGTGCCACCAGGTACCAAGGTTAGTGAAAAGCTGTTACTTTCCAAAATGCAGAGGGGGGGGGGGGAGGTGCCATTCAGCAAGGCTGAGATGGAGCATCCACGAGCTGCTAAATGCTCAAAGCCAAAAGAAAAACGAAGACAGGCCAAGCAGGACTTACCTGGTCTCCCCCTCTACACAGGACTGCGAAGAGCAGCCCTAGGGCAGATCCAGCTCAGGCCAAAGTCCCAGTATGCCCTCTGCTGGTGCTGTCCCACCCACCACTGAAGAGACGGCAGCCTAGAGAAGAGTACAAGGCAGGGCTGGTGCCATTTCCATTACAGGCTTGTGCTCTGTGGGGTTGTTTGCTAGCTCCTCTGAAGACAGGAGGGCAGAGGAGAAGGCTTTGCAAAAAGACGCTCACAGTGAGGGAGGAAACTGGGGGCGGGGGGCAGGATGGCTTACCCCTATGGTCAGGTTCCTCAGCTGTGGGTGAGATGAGACCAACAAAGGGCATGCTGGGGGCCCACACCGAGCAAGGGGCTGGAGTCCAGGTGGGGGCTGCACTTTGCAGGCCTGTAAAAAGAAAGAAAGGGGTGGGGGAGAGGAAGGTATTATCCACAGGCTGTCACAGAAAGACCTGACATGCCCAAGTAGGCGTCTGTTACAGCAGATGGGCATCACAACTTCAGAAGGTAGGTCTTTAGCTTAAATTTAACTCCACCCCCCCCCCCCCATTTTTTGTCATTTCCCATTAAAAACCCATTAGCTGGATGGCTGTTCCGCAAGCCAAGAAGCAGATGCCACTTGCAAAGAACTTACTTCTTTTTCTTCTCCCCCCCCCCCAGCCCCATATCGCCCCTGCTTGGCCTCCTGCTCCCTATTTCCAGCCCCCCGCTATACAGAAACCAAAGGAGCTCAAGAAGCAGAATACTAAGCTGGTGGCCATGTTCCTCCCCACCTGTGTCAACAGAACCAATTGACTCATTAAGAGGGGAAAACACTATTTTCCAGTCAAATAGAGTCAAGGAAGCACAGGAGGAGCCTTACAGGCGATGGAAAGATGCGAGAACAAAGTAAGGGATGGGAAGGAAGACAGAATGAGGAAAGGCACAGATCAGCGGAGGGAGGAGGAAAAGGGAAGAGGAGGAAGGAAAGAGAGAAAACTGAGAAAACGTGACTGCAGAAGAGCTCCCAAACTGGCAGCTGCTCCAGATTCTGGAGGGAAAAGGCAAAAGGTCATTTCTAACTGTGGGTGTATCTCTGACACTTACAGGTGCGCCCCGCCCTCCAGGGATTTGTCTTCCGAAATCAGCAAATGCTGGTGTGAAATCTGGACCCCGTGCCAATATCCGAGGATCCAAAGTTCGAAGAGGCAGTTTTGGCTGATTGATCTGTATTAGTAGAAAAATGTAAAGTTACGGGTAGCCATGCAGCAACCGTCTGCACAGACAGCAGCATTTGGTAGATACTCCCAAGTAGCCTCAAGAGCTGCAGCTGAAAACAAAACGCACAGCCAATGACTCATCCTGCCCATCAAGATCCATTTCCCTTCTAACTTGACCTCTGAGGGGGGTGCCTGCTAAAGCTGAGCAAACTGAGGCATGGCAGTTCAAGGCCATCTAACTACCCCACCACCAGAAAGCAAAGCTTCTTCATGTCTGTTGACAGAGAGGCAGCTCAGGGGAAGAGAACTGGGGGTTTTCTGCTTCCTGAGGCTAGAAGATTGTTTTGGGGAAGCTGCATACATATCATCTAGTTTTAAACCCAGTCCAGTGGCAGCATCTCCTCTTGTGCCTTATTAAATCGAACCAAGTCTTCATATGTTGCAAAATCCAAGTTCTCAGTTTAAAACACTAGGCATACCTTTCTCTCGACCTTCAGCCGCCACCACAAACTCACTTCCTCTGCCTACACACTAGCCCCATACCTTGTCAAGGACCACATCGCTGATGGGCGGCAGCCCCTCCGGCTTCTGGATGCAGGCAGGCATGAACTGGAAGTCTAAGAGGAACTCCCGGTCGTACTGCTTCTTCCCTTCGGAGTCCTGGGGCTTCCACTGCTCTGTAATGACACCACCAGCCTCAGGATGGGGCAGTTCATTGCGCCATGTTTTCCCACCAAGGCCCCCTTGCTCCAATTAGAATTGTGGTCATGGGGGGTCTTTCTCCTTTGCCTCACCCTGTCCCCATTTTGTGGGGAAGCCACGAAATGGCCAAGGGAATGAGTGCATGGCTCCGTGGAAAAAGAATGTTGCACTCTGGTAGGGGAGGTCTGGCTTTGCATCCATTTGGTCACAGAGAGCCTTGCTTGAGCCCTTTCTTGACTGAGGGGACCCCCCCCCCGCATCTCTTTACATAGGGGGGGGGGGGGAGAAGGGTTTGATGCTGAAGGGGAAGAAGCAGGATCAGGACAGCACCGGGACAGCCGTCCACAGGTTTTGTAAAGGTAAAGGTAAAGGTACCCCTCCCCGTACGGGCCAGTCTTGACAGACTCTAGGGTTGTGCGCCCATCTCACTCAAGAGGCTGGGGGCCAGCGCTGTCCGGAGACACTTCCGGGTCACGTGGCCAGCGTGACATCGCTGCTCTGGCGAGCCAGCGCAGCACACGGAAACGGCGTTTACCTTCCCGCCAGTAAGCGGTCCCTATTTATCTACTTGCACTCGAGAGTGCTTTCGAACTGCTAGGTTGGCAGGCGCTGGGACCGAACAACGGGAGCGCACCCAGCCGCGGGGATTCGAAACGCCGACCTTTCAATCGGCAAGCCCTAGGCGCTGAGGCTTTTACCCACAGCGCCACCCGCATCCCCTACAAAACCGTGCAGGTTTTGTAGCTTTGTTCTAAAGAACCCTTGGGAAGCACAGTACAAGCAGCAGCAGTGCATGCAGCAGAGGGACAGTTGTGCACTCTGCTCTGTGCAGATGCACCTGGAGGCTCAGGGAGCATAGGTTGCCCAAAGAGCTACAGGTGGTCACTTTTATCACACAGAGGGGCAATGCAGCAGAGATTTGTAGAGAAGATGGTAGTCTAGGCCCAGCAGATATTCTATAAAGAATTTATATGTTTCAGTCTTTCAAAGGGTCATTTTCAGGAATTAACCACCAATGAAGTGCTCTTTAAAGGGAGGCAAACATCTGTAGCCACAAGTTTGACATCCTGGAAACGAGAGCACTGGCACCACATGAAAAATTAAAAGGCCTGGAAGGGAGTTGGGAGGCGTAAGTGCAGTGACGGCTGCCAGTTAGGGCCCTGGAGGTGCCAGCGTGGGCTCCACACGGATTCAGAGTCAGAATTTCAGGGAACCAAGCAGCAAAGGCAGGTTTCCAGGCAGGAAAAGCATTGACATGGAGTGATGCCTTCCTCTCCAGAAGTCATAGCCAACTGTCCATTTCCGGCTCGGGTGTACAAGAAATAAGGCATGCTTGCCAACTGCATGAAGCAGCCCTTAAACTCCGGAGGTGGCCTGGAGATCTGACTCAAAGAATCACCCTGAGTCCAGAAGCTGACACCAAGCCCTCTGCTAGGAAGGCGCTCTCTCGCTCTCTGAGTCAGCTTGCTCAACATTTTCCTGGTTACATAGGAACATAGGAAGCTGCCTTACTCTGTTGATCTAGTTCAGTATCATCTACACTGACCGACAGCAATTCTCCCTGCCCTGGAGATGCTGCCGAGGGCTGAATCTGGGGCTTTCTGCATGCAAAGCAGGTAACTCTGCCACTGAGCTAAGGCCCCTTTCCCATTACTTTCTCTCACCCCTTTGCTAGGAGAAATGCTGTTTCCCCCCCAAAGAGGCAGAGGAGTAACAGCCCATGCCACGGAAAGGCAGCACTGCTGAGTATGCCCCAACCTCTGGGGTAATTGAGCAGAGGGTGACTGGGACTTACCTGGCTTATGCTGGCAGGCCGGGGTTTCACTGGGACTCTCTGTGCAGCCTGAATTCCCCTCACCTCCTTCCCCCTCGGAGACGTTCTCAGCACCGTTGCGAATGGGCTCCCCTTCCTGCTCACCATTCTCCTCCGCAGCTTTCGCTACCTTAAGGTCAGAGTGGGAGTCCCTCCTAGGGCAAGTCTTCTGGCTCATTGCCTCTTGTTCAGATTCAAGTATCCTGTCACCTCCAGGTTCCACTTCTGCTTTAGGCTGAAACAGCAAGCAAGCCCCAAATGAGCGCCCTACTCTCTGCCAAGCACTCATTAAACAAAGCTCCGCTGCCTCTAAGCTAAGGACTGGAAGTCGCATGTGGCCCTCCAGACTCCTCTCACTGGTCCTTGGGACTCTTCCAAGGAAATGCCCCTTTCCTTAGCTCTGCTGCTGCACACCTGGTTGGAGCAGTGAGAATACTTCTCACTTGCCTAGATAGAGCAGCATGTAGAATCCTGCATGACTGTACAAAGGGTGGGAGTTGCATCTACTGCCCTGCCTACTTTTTTATGCCCATGGCCCTGCCCTCCACTGGCCCCTGGAAGGTTGCCCATGAGGGAGAAAGGCTCTCAGTCTGAAAAAGGGAAACACTGGCCAAATAGAGATTATGGATTTCATTTAAAAAAACAACAACAGGCATTCTCCAGTTTCTATCATTTTGAAATAGTTTCCAAAGTACTGACAATGCTCTGTTGCTGTAAAGCGTCCAGAATGGCCTAAATGATTTTTAAAAAAGGATTTTGTTTTTCAATTGACACCCCCCCCCCCGCCAAATCAACACTTCCCCATCAGAACTGATTAAAAGCTCCACTAGTAAACAATACTGCAGCCTCTGCCAACCTGCTGCCCTCTGGATTCCCTGGACTGCCAGTCCTAGCTGGCTAATGGGAGTCTGGAGAGGAGTCTGGTGAAGGTTGTAGAGCTCTTAACATTTTCCTCAACTTATCCCTCTCTACAAGGGCAGTCACTCAAAATCAGAAACTAGGCAAACTTCTGGGGCTCCCTGGCTTAGTAGGTTCACCTCAAGGGCCAGAGAATCCCTTGAAACTTGGCAGCACGATGGCTCCTGAGCACCCCACCTCTCCGCCCTCCTGCCCGCCTTACCTCGGGTTCGGCCTCCACCCCCTCCTCGGCGGCCTGGCTCCGCTCTTTTGGTTTGTTCCACTTCTTTGGTGCAGTTGCAGCTGTTTGGGCTACAAGATAAAGTTGGACAGGTTATTTGCCAAATCCGGAGCCTGCTTGGAACAGAACAGCCTTGAGCACGGGCTCCCCTTTTCCAGTAAGCTTAAAACTATGGGGAGAGGAGAAACCTGCCTCAGCCTCACAGAAACAACCTGAAGACAAGGGGAAAAGGGTCACGTTGACAGCTGCCATTAGGAAAACAATTCAAGAGATTCTAGAGCTGCAAATGAACCAAGAGGTGACACTTCTGCCCCTCACTGAAGTTCCTCTGACTTCCCTGGCCCTGTTGCCTCTTCCTTGGTCCAAGGCAAGACACAGCAATAGGCAGCTGTGGGGTGCAGTGGGGACACAAAGCTGCCTATGTAAGTCCTCTTGTATGAGACTTTGTAAATGAAACACTGAGAGCAATTGCTTTTTGCAGTGTAATTTTAAATGCCCCTTGAAAAGATGATTCATTGTGCTTCCAACCTGGAAGAGCAGATTCCTCCATCCCAATTATCTCTTTCTCTCATGCACACCCACACCAAGTCAAAACACAGCCACCGTGCAGTTCTACACCTCCAACACCAGAGGGCAAACACCAACAGGGCCTATATAGAGAGGCGGCTTTGGAGAACCATGAGTGCCCATTCTTCTTTGCTTAATATTGTTTCTGTTGGCAACAAGAGTAGAAATAGGTCTGAGCACCTTAAAATGTGCCAAAGGGTTAGCAGCTTGTTAGCAGCATCAGCTTGGAAGAGATGGTGGACCCAGAGAGCTGTGACAAAGCACGAGGGGACAAAGAACCTGGCCAGCTTTGACCCAAGGAAAATAACTTAACCCTCAGTCCTGCTGTTCTTCCCCAGCGATTGCTATTTAGTGAGGATGGGGATTCTCAGAAGCCAGGTCTACCGACTGAAATGCATGGGGGTTCCTGGTCTACTTGCAGAAAACAACAGAGATTTTGGGTGGCCTGTTTTACCCACTCGTATTCAGAAGCAAGCGGCCTCTGAGCTGGAAGGAAGCACACAGCCACTGTGTCCTATTGGTGGTCTTATCCTTCCAGGAATGAGGACAGCATTTCAGCTGGTGAAATCAGTCAGACCCATCTCATTAGAAAAAAAAACTATCTACAAAGAGCTCACCACCTACTACCTCTGGAGGCTGGAGCAAAATGTGCTCCCCACACCCTGCCCTGCTGCAGCCACAATGGGCTTAAATTCACTTCCGCCAGTTCAGAAAATGGTCAGGACTTTCTATAGAAACTAGTTACTGGTGGACACACAAATGACCTGCATAACCGTGCAACAGGCAACTTTTCACCTACTCCTCAAAACAAGCCACAAAGCAAAAGTTACCTCCCATCTGTGCATTAAATTGTAATAGGCTTAATTACCCTAAACCTCCCTCCTTCCTTCTAATTGCAATATTTAAGCTTGATAGAAACAGAGGATAGTGGAGAGGAGCCTCCTTGTGCGGTGGCTTCTTTGTACGCCCATAAATAAAGGCAATGAGGACTGATAAAGCAACACAGGATGCTTCCGAGCTGCACCTGACAGACCAACCCAAGATATTCTGGACTTTAGCAATTCAGAGCCAGCCTAAGTAGAAGTCATTAGAACCGCAGAACAGCCATTCATATGCCTGGAGTCACGGTTATTAAAACATTCCCAGATGTTTCTCTTTTTAACAACTGATGGCCATAAAGCCCAGCCAAGGTTCCTCTTAAGTGTTTTCTCTCTCCCCGCTCCCCTCAGAGTCCCCTTCAAGTTAACTGCAGAGTTCAGTAATGAACCCAGTGCTTCCTCCCACCTGGGGAGATGCCCAGAAGACAAACGCCACTGCTTAGAAATGCTAGTGGTGAACTGCCTTAAGCACATACCTGGGATTCTCCCACCAGGACAGGAACTGCAAATTCTGTGGCCACCCCACAAAGCAGCCCACGGCCTCCCTTTCCACTAGCACTGGCCACCTATGACCAAGGACGAAAGGATCGCAGGGAGGTCTGAGGGATGAAACTTAAGGCTTGACCGGAGCATAGCCCTGTTGCCGTGTCATAATGCGATGGCAGAAGACTATGACATACTGCCCTGTCAGGCAAGGCTCAGGAGGAACCCTGGGAGGGGTGTGTGCAAGTCCAGGCCATGCCCATATGAGGCACCCCATGGCACTGGGTGAGAGGGGGGAGGAGCTACCATCTACTTCCGTCTGTGGTGGCAGCAGCCCCCATGTTTGCAGAGGAGGAAGGAATGGCACCAGCCTTCAGACAATGGCAGTTGGGTGCGAAGAGCCATTTCAGACCCCCAAGTCATGTCCTGGTGCTGTCAGCATCTCTGCTGGCAAGGAGGCTCCACTGCCAAACCAAGTCCTTTGCAGCATTACAGCAGCTGGCTTCCCTACTTTCCACCACTTCAGCGCATGCCCACGCAGGGAGCTGCAACACAGATGGGAGGGAAAGCTTTGCAATCTTCCCCAGATCAAGAGAGTGATTAAGAGACGTGATTGTGAAGGGCCCAAGTCTGAAAGGACAACAATCCAAGCACACCTTCTAAGGCACCCAAGCACCCTGGAGAGGCAGCTTCCAACTCACACAAAATATTGGTAAGAAGCAGGTGCTACACTGACACAAGAAAAAAAGAGGGGCTTTTCCTACTTCCCATCTAAACTCCACACCCCATATGCTGCTGCTGCTGGCTGACTTTCCTCAAATCCTCACAAGCCACCAACATCCCATAATTGGCTTCTATGGGGGGGAGAAGGAAAAGAGAAATTATTTTGGCAAAGCTGTGCAACTCGAGAAAATTAAAAGAAAACTACCTCAAACTGGGGCGATGATCGCTTTGATAAGAAATGCAATTCAAATACCATACATATTTCTCAGAGACACAGTGAAACTTTTAACATTAAAGAGGTGTTGGCAAGTAATCTCACAAGTCATTTGTGAGCAACTCTGGGGACTGCTTGGGTTTCTTTTTATGTAAAAGGAAAGGGAACAGTGCAAAGGTAAAAAGCCCAATCCTAAAGATGTAGGATAAATAATAATATGGGAAGTGATTCTGAGGCAGAAAAGAAGGTGGGTTTTGTGAATTATTTTTTTACGAGAGAGAGAAACAGCAAATGCCAAGCATTTGAACCATCCCAAGTCTGCCACCCACCCACCAATGCAGCTCTCCCTAAATGGTTGTTCTGCCTGCTTTCTGCTAGATAAAGCAGGAAGCATAAAAACAAACCACTTTCACAGGCGGTTTCTCGCTTTTGCTCATCATACCACAGAAGCCCTGTTCATTGTGGGGAAGGAAACAAGCCTACCCCGTCCCCATCAGTCCCTGTCTCCCCTTCAGGATTTGAAAAAAATCTAAGGAACTGGGCAAATTTCCCACCCATCCAGTCTCCTCTGGGCCTACTTAGCAGCCCTCTGAAATACACATCTCTAGATCCTTTTCCAAGTTGCAACCGAACAAGAGAAAGCACACACTCACACATGGAGTTGAGGCAACTGTTCCTATTGCCCCTGTGCAGCCAACCCCAACCCCGCAAAACTGTCCAGGCTCTGAATAAACTGTACCACAGACTTTTAAGGAGTTGGGAGAGACCATTGTGACCCTGTGAGGACACTCACCTGCTCCAGGGCCCTTCTTTGAATTCAAGCCCTGAGAGTCTGCATTGTCCTCCGGTTGCCCGTCTACCTCCACCTCTTCTTTCTCCAGATTTTCCTGGGTGTCTTCGCCAAGGGTAGTTCTTGTGGCCTCCTCTCCTTCTAAATCCCCCTGAAGAGCAGGGAGGGCACCAGGTAGTGGGAGAGGAGAAGCAGATGGTGGCGGAGGAAGAGGGCTCGTCGCTCTAACAGTAGCAGCGGCAGAAACGGGAGGAGGGCTGGGAGGAGGAGATGGAGGCAGAGACGGAACAGCCGGAAGAGCGACGGAAGCTGGAAGTGGCACACTTTCTGCCTCGTCCAGAGGTGCCTCTGGGCTCTCCAGATCCACAGCCAAGGGTCCAGCTGCCTCTGGTTGATCTGGTTCCAAGATGCCATCAGTCACTGTGACCCTTTCACTAACTCCGTTCAGTTCAGTAATTAGATTAGTACTAGCAGTCACTTGGAGGTCGTTGGGGACTATTCTAGGGGGCTCCCTGCCTATATCCGCGCTGGCGTCATCTGTTGGGGGGCAGACGGGCACTTCCAAGCAGGGCGCAGCACTGTGAAGAGGTGCAGCTTCCTGTTTCGAGGAAGCAAGTTCACATCCATCCTCTGAGTCTGGTGCAAACGTTGATTTAGGAGGCAGAGGAGTGGCGGCGGCAGCAATGACCACCGCAGGGGAGGGCAAAGCCATGAGAGGAAGCTCTGTTGAGGTCTCGGAGGAGGAGGTGGCCGGGGTCTCTGCTGTCAGGCCCATTTGATCTTTCCTCTCTCCACTAGGCTCTGGTCTGAGGGCAGGGGAAGGAGATTTTAATACTGGATCTGCTTTAGGCTTCTCTTCTGGGGGAAAAAAATGGAAGAGTTAGAAAGGGCCATTTAACTCGTCAAATCAGAATGAATTTGCATCAATTATCCACGCACTCCCACTTTCCAAGAGGAACTGCAGAAACCCCCACGCACCTCCCTGCCCAGAGTCCTCAATTCTCAGCCCAGAGGTTACTGAAGGAAGAAATTGGGATTAAGCAAGCAATGTGCTGCTCTTTTCTGTCAAGTTTGCTTGCCACCCATTCGGCAATACAAAAGGAGTCTGAGCCCCCAAACCCTATCTGTTCCCTTTGGTGGTTCCTAATAGGGCAGTTTGGCTTCAAGGGCCACTTGCCCTGGCACTAAGAACCACCTCCTCACAGAGGAGGGGACTTTTTGGAGCCACAAAGGGCTCCCATGCGCAAGCAGTGTAGATGTGAAAAAAGTGAACTACGGGCCCTTTGTGGATTTCTTTGCCAAGGTTGCTTCGAAGACGCTGATTAACAACATGCATATGCATTTACAGGATAAATCAAAAGACAATGTCTCAAGTCCTGAGAACTATGTTGGAGCTCCCTCCGCCCCACAGCATTCTTTTTTACCCTAAAGAGTCTTGTTATGTGCGCATGAGGGGTGGAGATGCAAGATGTACAATGGGAATCTTGGGATGCAAGCCCAATTCAGCAGCCAATGCAACGAGTGGAGCGCATGCATCACCCCCACCCCCACCAGCTAGGCGGAGCCTGGTGCCTCCTGTCACTACTGTCAAGGGACCACCTGAACTTCCCCCTTTGGACTCTTGGTGCCTTTCTAAACTCACAGTCAAGAGGGCCAGTCGCTATTTACAAAAAAGGTTTTGCACTAATATCTGAAACCCAACTGTCTTGCACAAGTCAGTAAATAGGGGACTGAACACTAGAAGACCACCTCTGCTATAGGGTCACCAAAGACAATGGCAGCAACTGAGGGGATTGGTTCAAGGGCACTGAAGCACCACTAGGAAAGAAGAGGACTAAACTTGTGGGAGTCGCAAGGCTGAGAAATCTTCTGGCTGCCATTTACTCAAAGCTTTTGCAGCCCCCTCTGACTTTCAGATCAGCTATCATGAACTGACTGAATGCAACATCTTCATTTTTTATTTTTTGCCTCTGGCCAGACATAAAGCAGAATGTGGCTCACTCCCAGTAACTACAGTCTCTCACATGAGGTCTGGACGTCAAGATTTTCCAGAGGGGCTCTTCTTTCTGTCCTGTGAACACCCAAAGGACATTTGGTGAGCTCCTAAGTGGGGAGCCCCTTCAGCGTCTGCTCCCAATGTCTAGAGCTCCCATATCAAGGGGAGTCTATATAATCCCTTCTGCCAGCAAGAAAATAAAGGTAGATCACACCTTAGGCTGATTTCACTTTCTTGATCATACCTTACATGGATCACTAAATTTTTTAAAAAATAAAAAGGGGCAGGAGAGCAAGAAAAAACTCCTGGAAGCATTGTCCAAGATCTCATGAGCGCCCTTGCAAGACCTTTATACAGCTTAGTGAGAACGATGAGGTGTCTTACATGGAGGGGCAGGGGCAAGGCCTGCTCAGCACTGCTTTTGGACAGGTAGGGATGGTCTTGCGGGACCATTCCAGAGGCTGTTCTAGTTTTACATGTTTTTGCCTTTGCACGTGACAGGATCATAACCCCGACGTAATGTGAGATGCACCTGTGCATTTTTATCCTGACAGGTGTTTGACCCCAGTACCTATAAATTGTTTAAATTTATTCTAGTGCCAGTGGTATTTAATTAATTCTCTAGAAGTGATTTTACCTGCTTTGTTTATTGCCATTATTATTATTATTATTATTATCCAATGTTAACTGCCTGGGGCACCAGATGGGTTATGTATTTAAGAAATAAAGACTAAAAATTGCCCAGTCACCGTTACCTGCTCCACCCCCTGCCCAGAGTCTTACCCCAAGGTGACCCTGCATATCCCAGAAGGAGGAGTTACAACCCAAAGCCCCATTGTACAGCTGGGGGAACTCAAGAAATGTCCAAGGTGTTCAAAGACCAGGTTTAATTTCTAATCTTGACATCTACAAGCACAGGCTGTTTCATGGATACATCAAGTCTCAACAAGGCTCTTAGATATATTCTAAGTTATATTGCAAAAACAGAAGTAAAGATGTGTATTTTAAGAACATTTAATGTTGCAATGTTTTTATAACAACCAGAAAGAGAACAAGCGACAGCCCACCCATGCATAATTAAAAACAGCGAAACAAATATTAAATTAACACCATCATTATTAAATTAAGAGCAACAACTATGAATGCCTGTCAGCCCAGGCAGCCCTACAAACATCCCCCCCCCCCAGACTCCTCCCTACTTGGCCGAGAGAGTCATAGCAGCTGCAGTGACTCAGAACCCTGCCAACAATGCCCCTAAAATGTGAGTATCATTCCCCCAATGTCCTCTCCATCAGCCACCCCACAGAATACCAACAACCTCAGCTACACCTGCCTCCCTCCTCAATGGAGAACCCTAAGAAGTGCAGCTGGGTCCCTCTAAGCACTCAGCAGAGCAGCAACTGGGCAGCCACTCCAACCTGGCAGCTGCTGCCCTCCTTCCAGGTTCAGAGTGGCTGTGCTGGGTCACAACAGAACTGGCCAGAACTGTGACCATGACCGCTCGCTGCTGCAGCCACCTACGTCAACCACCCCTGCGGAGGTGTTGGCAGCAAAGAAGCACTTGGTTCTATTGAGCATTCAGTGGGGAGCAAGCGTGAAAGGAGCTGCCCAACGGGCCAGCAGTCAAGCTGCGGGGGTAACTGATGGCTCTAGGGTGCCAAAGAAGGGGCTTCGTTGTCACAAAGAATTCACAGCTCATTTAAGCACTAGCTTGAGACTGCCTTTGCCAACCAGGTGCCTTCCAGGTGTTATGCTTCTATCAGTGAGAGGTCATTCACGACACCTTTCCCCCCTAGTCTGTCTTGGTCAAAATTCAGAAAACGTGTTAACTTCACGTGTTTTTGGGGTGGGGGCATGGCTAGAAAAAGTGCCCAACAGGCTGCTTGTGAAAGCACTACAGAAACCAGCAAGGCAGGTCAATGTTATCATCACCACCAACTTGCAGATGGCAAGCTGAAACGTGGTGCTTTCCACAAGGTCAGAAATGATTCAGTGTTCAGGCTCACAGATTCACCAGCTCTCGAGGCTCCTCACAGAGAGAGGGAGAGCACCTCTCAAAACTGGGACAAAGAGATCCGTCCACCCACCTTGCTTCAGGTCGCTTGTCACAGCGATGGGGGTGCTGGCGGCAAGGTGAGAGCTCTCCATGGCCCCGAACGCCACAGGGCTGTGCTCAGGGACCTGGCTGGGCAGCTGCTGGGATTTGAAGTACAAAAAAGGGTGATAATGAGCATGCGAACATAAAAACTAGCAACATGGAACACAAGCGAGCAAGAGGGGCAGAAAACCCAGTTGGGTTCGAAAGAAAAAAAAATCAAGAAAAGGAAGAAATAAGATATACGATCATAAAGAAAAAAGCGCATGGGGAGGGAGGGAAAAAAGCAGCAGGAGGAGAAAGACAAATTACTATTCACAGCAGCGAGAAAGGAGAAGGCACAACCAGTTATCTGGACACCCCCCATGCCATGGAATTTGGGGGGAAAGCATGCCTCTCCCCAACCCAACGATTTAAAGGTTGCCACAATTCAACTGAAAGCCTTTCAAAGCACTTTGTTTAAAAAAATGAAGTGTTGAATAACAATAAACCGAGAGGACCTACAATTGGGGCACGTTCCACAACCCAAGTCCTGGAGACCCTCCCGCCTGAAGCAGCCAAGGTCCTTCTCCAACTTTCCTTGCCCTCAGAAGCTGGCTCATCTCTGGCAAGAAGCCTTTCAAAGACGACTGGCTTTGCCTTGCAGCTGATGAGCAGGAGAGGGTGAGGGCAAGAAGCGCCACCAGGATACAGAGGCTGCGCAAGGAGGCTACAGCAGAGAACGAGTGGCAGCCTACCACCACCATGTGTCCACCCCCACACAGTTACCTGGGGCGGGGTGGGCGTGGACGAGGGCCTGACCGTGGGAGGTGTGGGGTTGCGGCTTCCTCCACCAGACATGATCTCTTCCGTTATGTCTTTGCCCCCTTGGTTGGGATCTCGGATGCGGATCTGGAAAGGATGGAACGAAGCACCCGCTCAAATCACCTCCCCAAAAAGGT
Source organism: Podarcis muralis (assembly GCF_964188315.1). Taxonomy (NCBI): domain Eukaryota; kingdom Metazoa; phylum Chordata; class Lepidosauria; order Squamata; family Lacertidae; genus Podarcis; species Podarcis muralis. Next base: position 7,378,675 of record NC_135661.1, on the reverse strand, counting down.
GGCTTGGCTGGAGGCCCAGCCTCATGCTGTGAGGGGAGCATGACACTCGCGACTCACAGTTCAGAGGGCCGCACCAAGGGCCACAGCAGCACATGGTGGAAGGAAACCCCACCCCAAGAGGCGCCCCTTTTATAATGTTACACCCCCACCCCCAAAGGCACCCCCATTATAACGCCCACTAAGGTGTTGCCAAGAGGCATTTTTGTTCCAAAAAGCTTTCTTAGCTGGCTGAGGTCTCCACAATGGGTCTTTCTTTTTAGGGTTTTCCCATTCGTTTGCTGCTATTTTAAACTGTTTTGATTATATTGCGGATATGACCTTAAAACACATCCGTGGAAGGTGAGTAAATAACAACAAAGGCTTTAAACAGAACACCTGTGAGAGAGACTCCTCCCCAACCTCCCCAATTTCCAGCTTCTCCCTTCAACCCACAGGGCTCAGCATTCAGCTGCAGAGCTCTCTTACCGTTTTCTTCTCCCGCTTGGCTGGTGGGATTGGCTGCTGCTGCTGCGTAGGCACTATGATGGGTGTGGACTGATACACCGGGGGAGTTGGGTAGAAAGGTGCCCCTGCAATGGGTAAAGGGGGACAAGGAGAATCTTAGGCTCACTCCTTTGGCTGCCTGCCTGTGGCAAAGTGCTCAAAGCCACGTCCCTTCACCCAGGACGAGCTACCTCAAAGTGTGACTCCTAGTTTTCCTCTTTCAAGGTCAGGGAAATGAGGGGCCACTTGCTCCCTCTGCTTGGGAGGCTTGCATGTGTGTGTGTGTGTGTATATCACAGCAGCTTACTACAATGAAAAGCCATACAGTAAAACCATAAAATTTGTTAAAAACAAGCATTATTAGACCACTGTGGAAGGATGTACTCTTAACTGCCTGCACAGGCCTAGTGGAACAGAAGAGTTTTCAGTAGGCTTTTAAAAGTTGGCACAGAAGGCGCCCGCTGAATCTCCAGTGGCAAAGAGTTCCATAGGACTGGGCCAATGACATGACAGGCTCAGTTTCTTTCCTGGAGGAACAAAGCCACCTCCTCAACCTCTGCATGCATGCACACACACGCCCACGCGCCCACACACACACAAAATTGCCGCCAGAGCCAATGAAGCAAAGTGCACCCTCTACTCCTAAGAAAGTAAAGACCTCAGAGTCTCCCATTTGCCAAAGGTTCTAAGCAAAGTGATGAATATGCCCCAATTTCACAAGAAAGCTGGGCAGACTCCAGCTTCCAGAGATTTTCAGCCCCCAATCCACTCCCATACCTCTTTTTTTAAAAGACCATTTTACGCCTTCTGATGGCAAGGCAGGCCCTGACCTCAGGTGCCAAAGGAAGATCTCCAAGCAAGCTCTCCAGCAGTTAAGTGCTTTGGTTGTCCTTGCCTAACTCTCTTCCTGCCCCCTCTGCCCCAGGATGACCAGAGCGCACCAGTAAGGCAATGCAGCCAAAGTGACAGAATTCATTCATCAAAATTAAAGAGGAACATCTACTCAAGTCACAATTTAGACCGGCAACTTACATGTGATTTATTTGCACAACTGCAGCTTTGTGCAGATGGCAGGAAAATAAACGAACTGGAGGGGGCAGGCAGCCATAAGGGGTCATACAAGATCTCATGCAACCTTCCCAGATCTTGATAAGCAAGGCGAAGGCTCTGGGAAGGCTGCGCAACACCTCTGGAAGACTGTGTGAGACTCCAGCAAGATCTCACAGCTCCCCCGCCCTGTCTTCCAGAGGCCTCGCATGACCTTCCCAGAGCCCAGTAAGACAGGGACAGTTAAACGGGGGTGATTCTGGGGTTTTTCCTGGCTTTGCATGATTTTGCATTTGCATGTGAACCCCTGGAACATAACCTGCAGGCCTACTGTATATTCATTTTAACACAGAGAAGCCAAAATGGGAATGCTACAGTGCTGAAGGTGTGGAATACGAACACAGGAAGCCTGGTTTGCATAAAGGTCGGGCTACAGGGTGAAAAGACCACGTCAAATGGCCCTTGCTCTGCTACCCATCCCCCTTCAAAGGAAACCTCTTCTTACCATAGGCGTTGGGGAACTCTCCGGGTCCCGGTCCTGGGTAAAATGGTCCAGGCCCTGGCGGCTGAACGGGATATTGTTGTGGGGGGCCCACATACGGAGGGCCGCTATGACGATACTGAAACAGAAATGGCACAAGAGGCTCAGGAAATGGCGCAAGGCGCTTTATGAGCAGGAAAAGCTATCCTGCTAACTTATTAATGATGCCATTAATGCAGTTCCCCACTCGGCCCTGCAAATGCCACCTCTTGGCCTCATGGCAAGTGCTGGGCAGTTTGTGGCCCACTTCCTGACTCGCTGGTCCCTTGGCAGCAGGGACTAAGTCCACAATCAATACAGTTCCAGACTACTTACTGGCCTCTCTTCCCACACCAGGCAGAGCAAAGAGGGAAAAGATGCAGCAGTGGAGGGCAATACAAAGGGCGCAGCCACCTACCTCACAGGGTTGTTGTGAAGACTTAAAAAGGGGGAGACTGAACATCATGGGTTGTATCCAACAGTAGGCCTGCTCAGAGGAGATCCATTGGAATCAACAGACTTGGTTAACCTAGGTGTGTTCATTTTGATGGGTCTACTCTGAGTAAAACTTAGCTGGATACAGTCCCATGCGATGCTGCTCTGAACACCATTGAGGAATGCTGGGAGCTAAAAAAGCAATCAATAAATAAAACAAATATATTGCAGATTCCAAAATTCCAGGGGAAGGGTCTCAGCAAAGTGGCAGAGCCCCTGCTTGGCAGGCAGAAGGCCCCCAGGTTTGATCCCTGACAGCATCTTCACATAGGGCTGGGAAAAGACCCCTTCTCCTGAAACCTCAGAGGGCCATTGCTGCCAGTCAGTGTAGACAATACTGAGCTAGGTAGGCCAATGGCCTGGGTAAGGCAGGTGCCTGCATACCAAGTGTCAGAGATTCCTCCCAGACCTGCCCCGATTCCCCTTTTCCACCCAAGGACTGAAAACTCAGAGGAAGGAGGGAAATGGAAGCACACCCGTGATTTAACTTGCACCCAGCTGAGTCACAAGAGGGCCGACATTGAACACAACCTGCAGGCAGCTACAGATATATCGTCACCACCAGCCGAATTAAACAACAGGAGCACTTACATGCCTCCCTCCCTGACTTGCCCTACCTGCCATTAATGGCAAAACTTTACAGTCAACTCGCAACTTGCGCCGCGGTTCCTTTCTGGGGATGTCACATAAAACCAAAATTGCTTATAGTCAAAACAACCCTGGAAACACCCTGGCATGAGCATCGCTACCTTGCTGAAATGCCAGTGCGCTGTGTGGGTCTTGCCCTCCCCATGCAAGGCAGAGAGCTTTTAAGCTCTCTCACTTGCTTACCAGGGACTGGGAAGCTCTCACACAGGCTTAATGAGTTCTTCACCTTGCGTAGGTTTAATTTGTGCCCTGTTAGCTGGCTGGGTGCCAAGCCTGTGAAGCTGCGATTGTGCAGGTTAAGATGCAAGTCAACTGTATCATTTTAAGGGTGCTGTGACCTTACCTGTGGTATACAGTACTGGGGGCCCTGAGGCATTGGATACGGCATAGGAAGGTGGTTCACCATCATGATGTGCTGATTAGTCTGATAGACAGCGGTTGGCGTCTGTGCACCAGGACGGATGGAAGGGCTGCTATTCTGGATCGTTGCTCTGGGAGGCTGGATTTGAGGCCTCTGGAAAAACTGGAGGAGGGAAGCAAGGAGCCCCATATTTTAGCCGGCCATCTCCTGGAAGAGCAGTGCGCCGCACTCACTGTGCTTTCACCATGCACCTGGTCAACAATTAGCTGGCCCTCTCTGGCCAAGGGTCTTCTGCCTCGGAAGCCCACGTGCCCCACGTGCAACACAGGTGGGGCGGGGGAAAGTGATGAGTCCGACCAGGATAGTCTTTGCATCTAACGAGTCCTGCCCTGGAAGCGAGGGGGCAGGGCAGGAATGGTGATGGGTGTCATTTGGAGATAGACGGTATAAGGCCACTTCTCTAAAGGGGTTGCCAAGAGGAACCTGACACCTGCACTGGCGTTCAGTCCTAGGCCAACCACACACTTACCTTCCTTGACCTGCCTGAAACTGGGGAAGCTTCTTCATCACTTCGGGCATGATCTAAGTAGACGGCAACCCCTTCCTGGATCTAAACTTACTTCTCCGACCACACAAATGTCAACCAGAGGACTAGGGACATGTGACGACGACATCTCCCAAAGCTCAACATTCAATGTGCGAAATGATGCGTCAGGCACTAAGACACCTGGCCGCTAATGGCGCATGTGATCGAGAGGCAGTGAGGCCATGCAGAACCAGTAGTGAAAGTTACCTGGATGGGTCTGAATCCTCCCTTCAACAACGGAGCAAGAAAGCAGCAGGAAATAGAAAGAAAGCCAATGGAACAGCTGACAGGTCAACAACAGGAGGGGTGGGTGGGGTTCCAGCATGCAACCTAAGGCCCTCCTTCTGCCTAGCCCCTCCAGTAGGCATCGAGGACTCCTCCCTGGCCCGAGTTACCATCATGCAACAGTCTAGGGCTTTCTAAAATTAGTATTTGTTTCACTGACATTAGCTTTCCTCAAAACACAACAAGGGACTAAAGATTCAGTGGGGAAAAAATGGCTAGGAAAAGTTGCCCTGACGACAACTACCCTTTCCTGGGGGTCCCTTATCCTCTCCAACAGAAACAGGCCAATGATCATCAGAACCCTGCTGAAATCCTCTTGATGGTCTCAAAAAAAGATGAGAGAAACCAGCCCCAAGTTTAGTGGTTAAGCAGGAAGGAAAGGGAAGTCTCCCTGCCTCATAGCCACAGGTTGTCTGCAGAGGACAGAAGGAACCACCTGTCTGAAGAAATCCACCTCTAGGTGGATAGGGAGGAGGAGAGATGCAGAAGACAACCCCTGGGATGCGACTACAGGCAGGGACGGACAGCTATGCTGGCTATCAAGAGCAGCCTTTCTGGCTGGCGGCTCCAGGTTTAGATGGCCATGAGGCCTCCTCTTTCAATCTTCTGCACAGAAACCAGGACACACAGCAGGCCACTGACAAATTTTGTCCTGCTCTAAGCAGTGCAGGGGGGTTGAGCTCAGGGTCAAGTCAAACCACAGCCACCAGGGATGTACCAGCTGGCCTTGGACAAGCCTGCCTCAGTTCTCCCTCCTTGGAAAGCAGCCTCGCTTACAGAGAAATCTCAAGGCTGCACAATACATCAGCTGGAAAACTCTCCAGGCATGTAAAACTGGCACAGAGGGGATCGTAAGGAATTCGGAGACTGTCTGGGCCACCCCTCAAAAGAACCACTTTTGACCTGCTGGGACAGCCTGTGGGGCGGAGAGAAGGAAAAGTGATGCTTTGGAGCTTTGCATTTTGTTTCCTGTTTGGAGAGCAGACCAGGTCCAGCAGCCGCTCAGGGACTCAACTAGCCGAAGTCTCTTTGATGATCAAGCAAACACAACAAAGTACCTGACCAGCTTCAAGAGCTGGAAAGAAATCCCAATATGCTGCTCTGAAAACAGCACCAGAAAAGGGTCTGGAAGGGGAACATGCAAGACTCCTGCAGCTGCTACTCCCCTCTCAGATCCCAACTCCTGCAACTTGCAATACTAGCAGACTAGTGAAGAAATTCAGAGATGAATTGGTGTTCTTTTCTCTGATTTACAATCATTCTGTCAAACAGTTCAAAATACCGGCCCCTGTTCCAAAACCCACTGGAGGAGCACTTTGTGCCAAATCAGGAACACAAAGAGTCAAGGCCAAGCCTATGCAGCAGGCCCACTGGCTTGTCCCTGGCCCTCATGGCTGGTGCAGTTAAGACGCAGGCTTTGTGATGGTGGTCATCAGTGGGATGTCCAAACACACCCAACTTCCCAAGCCCAACGGTTTCAGCTGCCTGACAGAGCAGCCTCCGGATGAGAGGATGAGCAAAACTGCTTCCATTAGGGAAGAGGTAGGGGCCTCAGACCCAGGGCCTGAACACAGCTCTCCAGGCTTCTTGATCTGGTGGCCCTCAGGACTCTAGGCAGCACCAATCACTAGCCCTTGCTTTGAACCCCAAATGTTTTAGCCTTTCTGGAATGTGCCCTTGACCACTAGTCACACTTCTTGTTTGCATGAATGGAGGACGGAGTGAGTGTGTGAACAAATAGCTCATTTTCTTCCAGCATCAGAGGAGGGGTGGATCTGGCTCAAGGCACCTAGCTGCAGTTTGAGGACAACATCTTGGCTGGGTGGTGGGAAGGTTACTCCCCTGCTACTGCTTTACTCTCTAACATGTTATCTTGGGACCCTCAGGTACTACCTAAGGAAGGGGGGTGGGAGAGAGAAAGAGAGGAAAAAAGAAAATAAATAAAAGTGGAAATGGGAGCTTGAAGAGCTCAGAAGAAACCCTGCCCTTTGGAAGGTGACAGAGCCAATCTGGGGGGGGGGGGGCAGGGATTGTTCCACCTGTGTACCACACCAGAAGTGTGTAGAAGGGACCAAGCCTGCTGGAGAAACAAGACTGGCACAAGAATCCTTGCTCAGCAGTCCCGAAACTAAGAGGCCTGACAGAATTCACAGCATCTGCCCAGCGGGAACTAAAATAGAAATTTTCTTAAGTAGAAAATGTGATTCCCTAATGAGGCAGGAGTCAAAGGCTGCCAAGGAGAAACCCCTCCCACTCTAAGGCAAACCTCAGTTCCTGGTAAGCAGAGTGTTTTCACACCCTCCCTCCTTTCCTTGACAAGGTTTGCTGCTCCTCCCCACAGGGGAGTTCACAGTTGCTTCCAACAGCTTCGTGTTGCACATCTTTGTGCAAACACTTTGCGCTAATTGAATGAGCGCAGAAGCAAGAAGGGCCCCAGGAATAGCGCTCCTCCTGGAGGAAGACATGCCCACAGCCCCCTCGGTCTTCAAATAGCAGTTGGCAAGTTCAATGAGCCTCACCAAGCGTCACAGCAGCTGGGCCGGAGGAGCTGCCAGTTAATGGCACGAGCACATGAGTCACACTGACCTGAACATCTTATGACACAATAACTGCAGGAAACGATGCCTGTGAGAGTGCTCTGCATTAGACTATCAGAGTTCCTGTCATTTTCAATGGCAGCAGGAGAGAGGGAAGGAACCTCAAGTTGCACCTGACAACCAAGAACCTCTCCACAACTCTCCATCAATCCAGTTGCCTCCTCATCACCCATTTGCTTTGAGCCATTTGGTACCACGTGAAGTTAAGCTGAACTCTGGTTCCAAGCTAACCCTTCATTATTTTGAGTTGGGTTTCTAATCAATGGGACACCATAAAGGTTTACGGCAAGTTACAACACTTTTCAAAGTAGTCTCTAAAGCTAAGTTAACCTAACTGTAACCGCGCCCAGCACTGAAGATGGTAAAAGGATATTTGAAAATCTACAGCACCAGCCAGGAAGCCCAGTACTCCCCTTCCCCCAATGATATGGACCCTTTTAACAGCCACAGAAAATATGGGATCTGGCGTCTCCAGCATGTAGAACTGAAGAAGCCACAACACTGTCTCATTTTAACCAGAAACAGCACCTCTAAAAGCCACACCCCTCCACACAGCAAGTAGCAGCCACAAGAGTAACTCAGGCTGTCTGTTCTTGGGGGGGGGGGGAGAGGAGAGAAGATGAGCACATCATAATTAACTTATTCCCTGACGATTTAAGGCTACATGGGGAGGAACCCCCCTTCTATGATGTGACTTGTGTGATGGGCTACACAGACCTACACTTTCACCACTCCAGTATGCTTCGGCTCAGATGAAACAACAGTGCAACCCCCTTCTCATGAGTTGTTTCTGAACAAGGACGGGTTGTAGAAATGTGGCGGACAAATAGGTCCATCCAGAGCAGTCAACCTCAGATGATGAACACCTCCCCTAGATGCTGCCTTGAAGGTGGCATGGAAGGTGGGCTGGGCCAGCCCCACAAGACCAGAGAAAAACCCCTGAACCCAGAATCCGATTATTATTCAAGATTTTTCTCGTGTTTCCAACTTAGCATGGCTCTATTTGGTAAAGAAAATCAAGCAGTCTCCTGACTTCAGTGGACGTTCATGGTATTTTTATTTCAGGTGGAATGTTGCCATCCTCAGAATGGAAAGTACTTGGGAGTATTGTAATGTGGCAATTGCTCCGGGCAAGTCTTTTGGATTCTAACCCTATTTCCCCTGGTGCCCAAGAGAACTAGATAACCAAACTAAGCACACACACGCACACGCCCCCCCCCCCCGAACAAGCAAACATCAAAGATCCCAGACCAACAGCCATCAGAAAGCTTTGTGGCAGCAGCAAAAGCCAGGGAGCACAGTTAGTGGGGTTGTTAATTGATGCAACAGAATTAGTAACCGTTAGAAGATGAAGCTTGACTGTGCCATGGGGTTAGGGGGCTCTTTAGAAGGGGGGGGGGGTTCTAAGAAAGCAAGGTGCAGGACATGGCCTGCGGAATTAGTGGAGGGCCAGCCAAGTAACATCCCCCCTACACATTTTCCTCCCAACCAGTTGGCAGCAAAGGGGAGGCGTAGTGAAGAGGGGCAAGGAGGGTACTGTACCTGATGATGATGGGCAGGTCGAGGCCCCGCTGCAAACTGAGGAGAAGCAGGAGAAACAAAAACACAAAAAGGAAAGGCACAGAGAGTCAGAAACACCACAACAAAAGGCAAAAACTGTCACACTGTATGCAAAAGAAACCCACAAGGGGAAATCAAACAAAAAACCCAACACACATACACACACACACACACACACACACACACACACACACACACTCTCACACACACACACTCTCACAGTCAAAGCTGTGCTGCAGGACAGTGACAGACAGGTACCAAAAACCCAGAAGGTAAAACTCTGCTGCCAGGTGAATGCACTGCTCAAAATGTGGGTGGTGGGGGTGCCTGCCAAAGTTGTTAGATAGCCAAAAGGCACCCTAACACTGACATAGTTGAAAGAGGGCAGGGGGAGAAGGGTTTGCTGAAAAACCAACCGCTAAGTTATTTTTTTTTTAAAAGCAAGGCAGGCCAGCCCTTGCTGATGCGCATCAAAGCTGAGTGCAGGATGGAGAGCCCTGTCTGTGGCACAGCCACAACTTGAAAGACAAGTCAGCCTCACCTAGGGATGCTGATATCTTGGCATATATGAAGCTTTCTAAGTGCAGCTGTAGAAACCTCTAAAAACTTCACTGGGCATTCCTTCCTTTTTTAACGGAAAGCAAGCAAAATCCTGTGGTATATTCAGTGCAGCTGAGCGTGTGGGGACGGGTAGACCTGCAATGCTGTAGAATCAACTCAAGATTTCTCCCCTATCCACTCCCACAACACACAGGAGAAAAGCCACACTCACTATTCCACCCCCCCCCCAAACATTAACAGAAAATCTGCTATGAACAATAAAGCAAAAGAGGAGACTGCAAATGAGTTCACAACAACAACCAACAAGCAGATAAAGTGTCTTCAGAAATCAAGGAAACTACCAGAGCCTTCAGATCAACTGCCACTACCTTGCGGAAACATCTGGAGAGTTCAAGCTCTTTCTCAGCAGAAACCAGCTTTCCTAAGTGCCAAAGCTTACTGTGATACACTTAAATAACCTACTTTCCACACCAAATATAATATTCAGAAACAGAAACGGCAGACAGTCTCTCACTAGCATACAAACCTACAGAACAGGCTGCAGCGTCTATTTCTGGCAGAAAGAGATCACTTGTTTTCCATCAAAATGCCTAACAGATAAATGTCATTTTTTTCTCAAAACCTCAATGTGCTTCTTGAAACTTCCTAAACACTTTAACACAGCTGAACGGACAGTTTCTGGCCCGTTTGCTCAACTCTGCCATTCTACCGATCCTCCAGCTGTTGAGAAACACACAAATTGAGAGCAAGAATTGGCTGCTAGTTCTTATATTAAATTTGGCACAGAAATATGGTTCAAAATTTGCTCTGCCTCTAGTGTGAAAAGTGGGGGCACAAGCAAAGTAGGATGGTAAATATCTGACCTGAGAAGCATAAAGCATTAAGCATTAAGCATGTCTACTTCTGGTTAAATAGGCTGAGGGATAGAAAGTCTGTATTCCCAGAAAATCAGCAAATGCACACCAGTAACAGACCAAAACAAAAACAAAAAACTGGTGTTCATCTGTCCAAAAGCAAAAGTACCTGTCTTATCACTGTTCCACAGGAAGTATCACTTCTAAACAGCTCAGAAATCAGAGCCAGATAGTTGCAACTTAATAAAATTATGTGAAAACCAACGGCCCAGGAAACATGTTATATGAAAAATAAATAAAACTTCAAAGTTAGTGGGAGGAAAAAAGAAAGACCCTAGTCTATTTTGCACTTGTCACCATTGGCTATTGGCTGCATAATTCCTGCGGACAGAATTCTTTCTCTCTGCCTCTCTCTCTGCCCCTCTCTCTATTAGGTAACTGTAAGCAACAGAACAAACTGTAGTCACTGCTGGCTCAGATTAAAAATAGGTTTCCTTTTTCCCTTTGCCTGGAGTCACAATTTTTGCCTGCCAGATGCTGGTCTTGCTTCCAATTCCTTCTGTGCATATTTGGCAGGGGGCCCCCTCTCCCGCCATGGGTTAAAGCTGCGTTGTGGGCACACTGGCTGTGGCCATTTGAAAACAAAACCTCCCACTATAGCTCTTCTCTTCCCCACTTCAGCATTTTCGCTACGCTGGCCAAATTGCTTTAAAAAGAAACAAAAACCTGTTGCAATTTAGAAATTCGCTGAAAAGTTTTTAAAGTCTTCCCAACTGGAATTAGCATGCACAGTGTGAGGCACTGGCCCTGCTGTAACAGAAAACTTGCCTGGGAATGACACCAAGCTACCTGAATGGCAAAGGTAGCCGTGTCCAGGCAGAGGCTGTGCAATTGCCAATGGCCCTTGAATGCAGAAATAGATTGGAGTAAGCTGAAGGGCAGCTATGGGAAGAAGCAGAACTAGGGTCCCTTCATTTGCCAGCACAAAAACAACTCCAGGGCCCACCAGCTCCCTCAGCTGGGGCTCTGGTGCCATAGTGGGTGGGGGGCTGTCTCTCTTTCTCTCTCTCTCGCTCTCCCTCGCTCACCCTCCCCCAAGCCTCCCTTCAGGGCCACAAAGGGGGGACGGGGAGAATAAACCAATGGAAACCAAGCCCAGAACGAAATGCAAGAGCTGCTCAGCCTAGCCCATTTTGCATTTGTTTTGGACTTGTGAGGGGAGGAGGAGAGGTGAGTGGGGGAAATGAAATGTTATGTGAGCAATTTTTAGTCATGGGGTGGTAATGATCACAAAACGTGACGATGGCAGAAGACTGCACGCAGGGTAATATTTTAGAGGGGGGATTGTTCATGACCACAGAAAAATGGCTGACGTTATAGGTAGCTTCTTCCATCTTAAGGTTTCTGCCAAAATTGGGGAAAGTTCCTGTTTTGAGGAGTTCTTGCCAATTTCCCTCGAGTGACCAATCCAATCAAATGCAAATCCCCCACAAGGGCTAGAAAAGTAAATCTCAGGTACCTGATCACTCAGACCACCTGAAAAATTTGTAACAGGGTTATTGGGTTGTGGCTGTTGTGGGGGTTTTTTTAGGAGGGGGCACCCTGCCTCAGTTTCTTCCTGCCACCACCTTCGACAGCCTTGGCCCCTTCCAAACTGCCGCTGAGTGCGGCAGCCCGCAAGACACAGCGGCTTAAAGCAGAGATCGGATCAGTGCTTTTCTGTAGATCAGTCAACAATGTGGTCAAAAAATGAAACCAAAAAAAGCAACAGAACTGAAAGGGGTGCCGCGGGGGCACGACTGCCTGCAAGAAGGGAGTACAGTTTGTTATATTGCTTACAATGCAGTATTTTATCCAGCCTCTTCCCGCCAAGGACCTGTAAACCGGACTCTGTTCCAAAACCTTCCTCCGCTTCCAGTTGTCTGGGCAATGTACTGGCACTGCTCTGCTGGGCTGTCAAGAAAACTGGTTTAGAGACACGGCTCTCGAGTCAGACTCTCCCCTCTCGTTTTAGCCATGAATGTTTCAGCTCTTGCTTTTTGCGCATCGTAACAGGGAGGAACATGCCCTACTACAGTAAGGGTGGCTGGGGATGGAAGGGTGTCCCTTCTGCTGCTCAATACCAGTTTGTCATAGAGCAGGATTGTGGCCAACTACTGGGGCTGAGTGAGGAGGGAATGAGCTGGAGGGTCCTTTTCTAGACAAAAAACAAGAGTGTGCAGCTGGAACCAGCAGGGCTGTGAGCAAAGGAGCCAAGAATTGCATTGGCCGCAGAAAACAAGTTTCTCCTTCCCCACTCGCTACAAGCCCTTTAAAGAAGGGGGCACTAAAAGGTAAAGACACAAAGGGAGGGGGTGTCCATGCATCTACAACACAACAGCCACCACCAGAAGACACACCCTTGAAAGGCACAGGTTATATCACTCAAACTTATGATGCAAGGTGATGTGGATCAACACAAGAGATTGAAGCTGGGCTCAGGTAGAGCACTCAAAGCAAGACCTGCAGCAGGAGCTGAGGAGAGAAGGGTCTGTGGAGGCAGCTTGGGCCAGGGGCCCCTCTGGCAGCAGGGCACCAGTACCATAGGCAATGACAGAAGTGCCCAGGAGTAGGCATTTACAGGCTTCTGGAGAGCAGGCAGGCATCTCAAAAAAGAATCTGACTCTTCATCTCTGAGAGCCCCAGAGGGCTTCAACACTACATCACTTGTGCCACCTGGAAGCAGAGGGGAAGTCCTTCGGGTGCCTTTTTCTCAGGGAAGCTACTCGCAAAAAGGTTCGGAAGTGCAATGCAACGGCTTTGCTGGACGGCTGGACAGATGCAGCACAACACACAGGCAAAATAAGGGCTCCCTTACCGGCGAGCGCGTCTGAGGCTGGGTGCTCATCGTCTGAGGGGCCTGCGGGTACACCAGTGTAGTCGGTGCGGCGTTCTGTCCAGAGGGGTAAGGAGCCTGCCATGGGAGAGAGAAGAAAGATGGTTAAAGACATGACAAGCAACGGCAACCGGGATGGAAACTGCCTTCCCGCTGCTGCCTCAACTAGACTCACACTTTGTACCTTCAGACATACGTCATTGATGCAAAAGCCCGGATACAAGGAACTAACCTTAACTTCAGATTTCAACAGTTCTATAAGTTAGGGGGTGTCTACTATCTCACTTAAAAAGCAATGGTTATCTTGAAGGCACTTAACTGCAACATTTGCCATGTTGGGTCAAGAGCAAGAATCTGTCCAGCCCAATGTTTCACCTCCTGAATGATGCTTGGGGGGGAGGGCTGAACCATGGCAGAGATAGCTGTCCTCTGCGTCTGCCTGGCCCCAGCAGTGCCTGTAGGCCAAACCATTTGCTTCTGAGTCTCTATACACCAGGTACTCCCACCCTGCTGGCTTGCTCACCTCACTGGCACAGAATCTCACACACCTCCTCCTCCTCCCTGCTGCATGGCTCAGTGGTACACTTAGCGCCAGAAATGTTTTGCTAATTCATGCCAAGAAGCAGCAGAATATCCAGCCCGTTACAATATTCATCAGGAGACTATTTGGCTCGAGAAAAACATTTCCGGATTTATGTCACAGTGATGCGCTTGAGGCTTAGTGCCTCTTTATAAGACAGGACAATGGCAGCTTGCACATCTGACACCCACACAGTTTTAGAAGACTTTAAAAAAGAAGCTCTACTGTTGCCCTTTGACTCTATGTGGCCAGGAGTTAAATGCACCTTCCTTCCTGCTCCCATTAACAGTCCAAGCCTCCTTGTAAGACTACAGCAAACTGCCCAGTTCCCAGGCCCCTTGGTTGCTCCAGGGCCCTGTAGAGGAGGAGGAGATAAGGCCCTTTGCAAAAGGCAGCAACACAGATAAAACAGGTAAACCTCTTGCAGCCAGTTAAGTCTAAGCAATGACACCTCTTGTCATTTCACAAGAAAAGCAGTGCCTTCTCCTAACAGGCCCCTGCGTAAGGCTAGCTTGTTGGTAGGAGGGGAAACCTGCCCAGCAACAGAGCTCATAACACAGGCTGGAGGACCCATTCACATAAGCAAGCAAACTCCCCATCACCCCATTTCAACAGAGACAGCCCACTCAACAGTACACCACACCCTGAGCCCCGGAGCAGTCCTACAGCTTAAAGCAAATTGCAGTGCCAGAGCAGCATACCCTTCCTCCATAGCCAGTATTGACACACAGGCTATGAAAGGAAAAGTTCTTCTACCAAGCAGACTGGCAGAGGAGGCTCAGTTATCTATCCTGGTTGTGGAGGATAAAACCTTCCTTCCACTGCAGCTAACACAGGACTGAAATGGACCGATGGTGGTAGAGAAATGGAGTGATCTATCCCTCCTCTGTTAGTCCATTCACACGCCTGAACAGAATTCCCTGTCACTTATGGCTACCAGGCTAGTGCTTAACTGCAAGGCTGGTACAAAGGGTAAGCCAACTGACAACTGTATGTAGGTTGCCTGTGCACGCCAGGCTCCATCCATAATTGGTCTCTGGGTGTTCAAACAACTGCCAGGTTTAGAGCAATTCCTGTTGCCCTTCCATCAGGGCTCACCAACCCATATGCCCCCTAAAAGATGCTATGGACACCTTCATGAGCCATTGCTCAATTCTGCCCATCCTTCAAGGCTCTCACTGAAACATGTGATGCTTGCCTTTCTTCCATCCCAGCTGAATGGGATAATTATCTTGCCTACTGATCTCTGCTTGGCACAGAAAGATGAATGCACATGAGAATTTTAATCGGCTTATTTGTCTGAAAAGTGGTGGATCATTAAAGTTTATTCTGTTCAGCATTTTACGATTTGCCTACCAGATGCAATGAGAGAACCAGGGAGTGGATCATTCTAAAATTCAGGGAGATAAAATACTGCTGTGCATATGTGTGTGCGTATGCGAGGTGTGTGTTTTTTGTGCAGAGAGGTACTGTATTTTTCGCTCTATTGGACGCACCGGACCATAGGAGGGGGAGAACAGGGGGAAAAAATTCTTGTTCTCCCCCTCTAAAACAAGGTGCGTTCTGTGCATTCAAGGTGCATTCACCCGAAGCCTCTGGAGGCTTTGGGTTCCTTTCGACCTGCTCTTTGGGGCTGGCGGGGGGGGGGGGAGCACTGCTTTCCCCCACTGCCAGCCCCAAAGACCAGGTCGGGGAACAGCGGGAAGGCGGTGCTCCACCTTCCCGCTGTCCCTCAAGCTTGTGGGGCTGGCGGTGGGGGGAAGCGCTGCTTTCCCCACCGCCAGCCTTCAAACCAGGTTGGGTTTGGAGGCTGCTATCCGCAAGCCTTGGGAGCCCGGCGGGAACTCCCACCAGGCTCCCAAGGCTTGCGGATAGCTTCCTGAAGCCTGGAGAGCGAAAGGGGTTGGTGCGCACCGAACCCTCTCGCTCTCCAGGCTTCAGCGAGAGCCTGCATTCGCTCCATAGGACGCACACACATTTCCCCTTCATTTTTGGAGGGGGAAAAGTGCATCCTATAGAGCAAAAAATACGGTACTTTTTTAAAAAAAAGAGTCTCTTATCATCAGGTACATGTGACTACAAACACTCAAAGCAGGGCATAAGGCAGTCATTTGGCTCATATTGAATGCAGAATTCCAAGATGGACTAGGCTAGGTTTCAAAGTCAGCAGCTCAAAACTGTGAGATCTTGGACCTCAAGAGTACACAGCTGAACAAAGGTATCAGTGGCAGAAATGTGGTAAAACACAATTAATAACACCCTCTTAGGTCCCTAGTCGGAACCCATTGCGAGGTTGCAACCTAGCCTAAAACAAGTTGTAACAGCAACAGTACTACCACCATACAAATAAATGGCAAAAAAAGAAGTGGGTACCCTAATGCCATTCTGGGCTAAGGATAGGTGCTGAATCTGAAAAGGTTGAATGAAAACTCCTTCTAAAAGGGGTGTGTGACAATAAATCATACTATCCTCCCCTTATTACAGTCAATAGATTAAAGTCAAGTGCAGCTTTCTGAGACCGGGTGGATTTTGGTCCCACCTTAGCACTGGACAAGCCCAATACTCTGGAAGGGACTCTGGAAGTCATCTAGTTTAAGCTGCTGCTCAAATAGCACCTTATTTAAGAAAAGTTACTACAGGGTATGCACAGATACTCAGAAGCAGTTTGCGAATTAAAACATGCCAGAAAAACAATCACTACTGTAGTGATTCACCTTTGACAGAGGCAAAATCCAAAGCAGGCACCTAACCACCTTCCAGGCTGGTGGAAGGAAGGGGCAAAAGTTCTCTAAGGGCAGCCTGAAGCAGCAAAATAGCATTTTTCAGGAGCTGTTCAGTTGCATTGCTCTGGGGATGACCAGATGTTTGAAGCCTGCAACTGTCTAGTTTGTTAGGTGGAGTGAAATGGCAAATGAGACAAAGATGCAGCAAGGTCACTTAGGAAGCAAAATTTGGCTTCAGTCAGGAAACATTCTGCCCATGAAGCACCCCTAACTTTTGCCAGCCTCGCTGCATCAAGCCCACTGCAATGACTCAACAAGCCAATCTCTTCTCCAATTCACTGTCTTTGTCTTGGAGTACATCAGCAAGCGGCAATTAGCAGCCACATTTCTGAGTCCAATTTCAGAGCCCAATTAGCTGGCCCAGAAGGGCGAGATGGAAGCTCCAATGTAATCCTGGTGAGCCAATCAGGGTCTGGCCTGGGGTGGGAAGAAGTGCTTCTTGCCATGCACCAAGGGCATTCCCTGCCACAACAATCTGTATCCAGGTTAACTCCAATTCTAGCCTGTCCAACCTCAACATCCGAGGGTTGGGACATGTAATTTATTTATTTATTAAAAGCAGTGATTATTTCTAAACTTTACAAATGCTGTAGCACCTTGAGACACAGCAATGAGTGATGACTGCAATTTGCAGAGCACTTTCCTAGATCACATTCACACCATACATTCAAAGCAGGATTCTTTGGGGGGGCATATGCTTCAAATGCATGGTGCAGATAAGCCGGTGAACATGTGGACTTAAGGAGGTTATTTGTGCAAATAAAAGCAATTACTAGACAAAGTGTCTAGCTCTCCTCAACCTTTTCACGGGAGGCAATATGAACTTACAGCTTAAACCTTTAAGAAGTTCTCTTCTCCTAGCAGCCAGGCTCATTAACAGCATCATACTGGAAGAACTTAGAGGGGGATTTTCTGACAAACTGGAACAACAAAGTGTGGCAAACTGTATTTGTGGAAAAATTAAATAAAACTGACACAAGGCCTGAAGCATAAAGACTCATTTGGAATCAAATGGCACAGCTTTGTTTATATATATGGCTACAAATGAAAACAGAGGCCTTTCCTCAAGTTACCAAACTTTGGTTAACTTAAACGGTTTATCACCTTCTATAACAAACAGTAGTCTGGGGTAAGAAGCTTACATTATTTGGTAGTTATCTTGTATGTACTGCTTCAACTCCAGCATTCAGATATATGTATGTAGATGTTATATGTCTGAATGAATTTCATGAAGAAAGAAAAGAAGCAGCAGCTGCCTCTTCCGGAGTCAGCCAGCTGGTTCATTTAACCCAGGGCTGTCTCCTCTTACTGGTGAAGACTCTGCAGGGTCTCAGGCAGAGAAGGGTGACCCCCAGCCCTGCAAAGAGTCTGGTGAATATGGGGCTTGATGCAGGCAATGGGTGTTCTTTGCCACCAAGCAATGGCACTTCCTCCTTCCTACATTATCTCAGAGTGAGAGGTAGGATAAAGGAATCCTTATGTGTTTCAAGTTGTCAAAGAATCCTCTCACCATGGACCTTCCCCCTCATTCAACCCCCACCCTCTGTTCCTGCCAGCTGAAATAAGCAAACAACAACAAGGGGAGGATTATTTTTATCTGCATTTCGAAAGGAGTTAGACCTGCTGTGCAACAAGATCCCTCACACACACTCTGCCCTTGCACTAAATGTGCCAGGAATAAACAGGCGAAAGCCAGGCTCACGTCAGGGGGAGGCTGAGAAAATGCTGAGTCACGCACAGCTCTTGCGCTTCCTGCTCTGAGCAGCTGAGTGGAAATTTCTGCCTCAGCGCTGTGAATTCTTTCAGCGCCCTGAGAACTTTCCGTGCCCACAGGAAGTCACTTGCCAGGTTAAATGCTGGGTGCATCCGAAGGACCACCAAGGAAAGACATGACAAGACCAGCAACACCTCACACCCTTACACAATCCCAGCTCTGAAATGTCCCATGGATGAGGACAGACTTGCAGTCCCTGTGGAGGCGAAGGACACCCCTGGCTTGTTCAGGCCAGGGATCACTCTCACAGCAACCCATGAGCAGGCTGGACCCGGAAAAGGTATGGTTCCACTCTCACCACCTTAATGCATTTGGCAATTTAATCCTGCTTCTAGCTACAAGCAACAGGGCCCCTGGGTATTTCATGCTTTCCTTCGAAAGCCAGCCGTGACCTAATGACACTTAAAATAACTGCCTTAGATTTCAGAAGGTCTTTATGAAATTGTTGCCAAAACAGCTCGTTGGAAAAGCATCCATAGTCCATAAGATGGCTTCAACGCTCCTTAAAGCCACACCTTTTCCATCCGTCTACACAAAGTTCCACGGAGAGCCCTCTTGCTACAATGGCTATTTATATAAAATACAGATATTCTCTACATTCTGCATGCAGAATGTAAGCCAGCACTAGCAAATGCTTCATTTAAGGTGCTCAAAAGAGGGATTCTTTTTTCTTTTCTTTTTTAGGGAATGGAGTGGACCACATATCAAAATATCAGTCCAGCTGCAAGAGTTTTGCTTTTTGAAAGAAGCAAAAAGAGGAAGGCTGCATCCTGTGACTGCAGAGCTAAACTTCTCTGAGATTATTCCTCAGCCTAGCAAAGGACACTGCTGGTGATCCAGGGCAAAAAGGAAGAAGACTAGCATGTCCTTACATGAAATGGCCCAAGAGACCTTGGCTGGCACTGCTGCACGTTCCCATCTGCAGAGCTTCCTTCTAAACACAACATGCTTTTGAGTCACATTATGAATTAAAGCAAACCCCCATCTCCTCCCACTCCATTGATGAATTGCTGCAGCAGGCACAAAACAAAATGCTTTTGGGCACTGGGGACAAAAGGACAACAGTCAACATGACTTTTCCTCAAAAGCCCACACTGAAAATGACATCCCACATGCTGTTTTCTATGACAGCACACCGATGACAGCGTATTACATCATGCCATATTTACATGTGATATGGGATCCAAGACACGCTGCTTTATTAAAGCAGAGTCGACCATCAGGAAGTGCTGAGGAAGGCTGAGCAAAGAATTGGAAGAGACCCTGAGGATCATCTAGTTCAACATCCTGCAACACAAGAATATGCAGCTGTACCTTACAGGGATTGCCCCTGCAAGCTTGGCGTTATCAGCACCATGCTCTAACCACACTGTTACAGCCAAGAGGGAACCAAGCTGTAGAGAGCTCTGGAAATGCCTTGCAGGAAAACATGACTCACTTAAGGCACCACATAGGAGAATGCTACTCACCAAAGCCTATGGCCCAATTCCTAATGCCGTTTCCACTACTACTAGACTTTACCCAGCCAAATGGGACAGGAAGGGGACAATCCTAGAGTAAGCCACATAGGAAAAGGCAGCCAAGGTCACAAAACTCCAGAGTCCTGAGCCTGGGTGTGGAATTTCTGAAATTCAGAATCTCTTCATTTGAGAAGGCAAATTGCTGGTTCTGGGCTACCTGAATATTAAACAAAGTTTAACTACATTCTTGGGAGTTAAATAATGAACCTCCTATTCGTGAAAGCTTAGAAAACTGCAAAAACCCTTTCAAGTAGGACAATAAAAATATATTTCCAGAAAAGCGTCATGTAGATAGGGGACGTTTTATTCTCTGCCACTCAGAGCATCATCAGTTGGGCCAAGAAAACTCTAAATCAAGGGGTAAAACACTCAGATACTCAAGAGGGACACCTTTGCAAGAACTCAACAGGGCTGCACGACTATGTTAACCACAGAACAGCTTTGTTACAAAAGTTAAATGTCTTCTATGACCCATTCTCTGTTAACCCACTTTCCTCCCTGTCCATGCCTTACAGCACCACTTCTCTATTCTCCCTTTGTGAGCCTCTCTTTTCCCCTTTATGTGCCACGCCATGTGCTTCTGGATCCAGGAAGACAAAAGGAGCAACACAGAAGTCATGATGCAAGCTGCATTTTCCTGTCCCCACCCCTTTGGATCGCTTTCAGTGGACCTTGGATAGCTCTCTGCGGCTCCCACAGACCAACACATCATAAAGGTTTGGAACCGAAACTTTCCTTTTTAAATTAAACACCTTCCTAAAGGAAACATTTTGAACCTGAGCAATGAGTGAGCGCCAAACCAAGTATAAGCGACTTTCAATGCAAGACCAGCTCTCCCTCGGCACTGCCAAACTGAGGTTAGTGCGGAAGGCTTCACTTTCTGACCTCCTCACATGCAAAATCCCTTATAAGCAATCCTGAATAAAGGGTATGGAGGGAAAATGGAATCCCTGCTGTTTGAGGGACAGCCCAAGTAGTCAAGAGGGTGGCACCCAATGCTCATCCTACTCAGAGTAGACCCACTGAAGTTAATGGGTATGACTAATGATAATTAATTTCAGTGGGTGTACTGTGTGTAGAACAAATGTTGGACACAACCCAGAGTGTATGGGGGAGGCAGATGTGGGCCGACAGGTACAGCGACCGCCAATGACTGGGAACACAGGTGGACCTTTAAAATGCTAAGCCACATCCCCAGACTGGACACGAAGCTAAGACTCTCACCTTGCAAAACTACGCCTACTCCAAATTTGAAACTTTGCCATAGAATTTAACACTTTCCAAGACAGAGCAACAGCTTTGAAGCAAAAACTCCAGATGGCATGGCAAGATGCCTCAAGGGCAAAATACTGAACGGAGCTCCTCCATACATCTCAAGTTCTCAACGTGTTTTTAAGGCTCCCCATGAACATTCCTTCTGCCCTGAGCCTTCCACGCCTTTGCAGGAGGGGCCTCCCCTGTAAGCCACAATGGCCCCACCCTAAGTGAGATCTCCACCCATTAGAAAAACAAGAGCCAGACTTTTCCAGCGGGGCATCACTTAACCTTTTTTTTCCTCTTGTCACTCACCATCCCACATCCCAGAATCCTTTGCACCAGTTCCCTTGGATCTTCAAAAAGACTGCTGGCTCTTGGGTGGGGTGGAAAGCTTCTGTCCCTCCTCCCTCCTGGCTGCTGGAGCGAGAGTGAAAGAGAGCGACAGAGTAAGAGAGAAAGAAAGAGAGTGACAGAGAAAGAGACAGAGAGAGGGGGAGAGGGGAGGACGAGAATGATGGCGGGTGGGTGGGGGATGGACAGGGGTTGGCACATCTCCACGTCAATGCTCCGTTCTCTCTCCCCTTCTACCAGGCTGATGGGAGAAGATGCATCCCCTCCAACTTCTCAAAATACTTTCTACACACCTGGATGGGGACGACCTCTCTTTCTACCTGCCTTTTTACAATGGGCTAAATGAACAAAAACATCCCAGGGACATTTCTACCCATTCTTCCCCTCCTCTAGGACTAGGGAATTGTCGTCAGCAGAGCTTGGTACTCTAGATAAAAGGGTACCCACTAGTAGTGACCTCTCCTGTCATTATGCTCTCAGTGGCTTCAAGTGCAGGACTCCGCTAATCTCAAAACAGCAATGTGAAAGGTCTGTAGACCAGTTGCCATCAATTCTCAACGCCCCCTGCAGGAGACCAGCTCCTTTGTTTGACACCCCCCTCTCCAAGTCTCCTGTGAAGCTGCAGGGAACTGAATGGGGAAACCGAATGGATCTATGCAGGGAACCCTTTTTACAGAACAAGCTACTATGTGCTTCAGTAAGACTGCCTCTCCAGGGGGGAAACGAAAAAGTGGAGAAATACGATCAGTTATCAGAGACAGGTGACCAATACATTTTCCTATGATCAGCACGCTACACTCATGACAACATCCCAGAGATGAATGTACAAGACTTTATATATTCTTATGCCATGTATCAAAAATGTGAATTACTTTTGGTAAATTTAGGCCTGTGCCCTGGAAAGAAGCAAGGGTTCATATCCTGTTAACAACTGAGAATACGGGCAAAATATTGGTTAACAATTGCCTTAAGCCCTGAGTGGGTGAGCAATGGATCACCCCTTTTTGTAAGTGGAGGAAGCGGTGGCATTCAAAATTATCTGGACCCATCAAAGAAAGATCTATAACAAATGAACAAGAAGTGCCTTTTGTTGGCAGACAAAGACCTTCTGAGGCGAGGAGGACACCCCTTGCCTTTGTTTAGAATCAAACTAAGAAGACTAGCAGACTCTGTGCAGGGCTGACCTGCCAGACTTGGCCGTGACTTAAGTTCAGGTAAGAAATCTGGAGAAGGCGCTACACAATCAGAGGTGCAACATTCTGGAGCAACTTTCTGTGGAAGAACCTCACTGTACTCAGGACTCAACTGATAAATTCGTAAGGAATATTTGCAGTTTATTTTTTCTGATGCCTCAGCAGAAGGCCTGGAGGTGGGAAAAGGTCATGGCTTTCATCTCTCTTCTGGAATATTGGGGATTGACACAGGAGTTGGAGGTCGTGGAGATGCAGCTAGACAGGGTAGCTATTTCTGATGCCCACAACAGTTACTACAGCGGCCACTCCACAACTTTCAGAGCACTCTTTGTCTTCTTTGGTTAGGCTCTTAACACACAAGACTGCACAAAATCCTTTTCTATCAATAAACTTGGCAGCAAGTTTTGAGCTGAACTGGTGGGGTGTCATGCCTACTGTCACATGATGCACATGTCAAGTCCACTGGAAAAGGTGCAACAACTTGAGTGACTCATGCACTGTCTGGCTGGAGGAAACAGATGCAGGGGGCTCTCTCATGCCTGTATAAAAAAAGCTTAACCTCGCCTCACCCCCAATTCCTCCTTTACTAAGGAACCAAAATGGGGCCCTGCATCACGCTTGAGGGTCTGGAAGTTATCATGGGAATCAAAGCAGCTGACTATGTTCCAAATAGGATTTCAAGCACCAGCTCATCTGTCCGAGAACCAAGACTCCTAGTCTCATGCAGGAATCTACAGAAACAAAGAAGGAGCCGCTGCCCCCTCCACTTGTATGCTTCTGAAAGCTCCCACACTCTCTGCGTTGAGGCATCATTGCCGAGGAGGCCTTGGTGCTCAGCAGCTCACTGCCTCAAGCTGCCACAGGTCACATTGCCTAGGCATGAGGCCCACCCTTGGACAGCGCATCTGCCCTACCTTTGCTAACTACAAATACATTCCTCCTCTCCTTTGCCACATCATCCCTCGTCTCTTGGAAACGTTTTGAGGAATTAAGTGATTAAAAACAAGTTATGGTTTTCAATTATCTAAATTCCTTGTCCATGTGTATTATTTTTACTGTGTCCATTTTCTCTTTCAGCACATGCAATGAGTTCTGGTCAGAAAAGAAAAATGTACCTGCCTAAAGGCATGTTATTAAAATCACTGCCACTTAGCAAAAAAAACGCTTAGTCTGACACGAGAGGCGTCCCTGCCAATGTCCAATTGAGGGGGTGGGGGTGGGGAGCGCCCTAAAAGGAACCCCTTTCCACTTCCCCTATCCTTGGCCAGCAAGAGGAAGAGCAGCTCAAGTGAAAGTAGCATGCAGACCAGGGTTAGCACTGCGCAAAGCCAAGATCTCACCCACACCCCATAAACTTATAGAAAGGCAACTCAGACCTGAGAAGCAGGCGCCAAACCTTACCTGGGTGAGGCTTGGGGAGGAGGCATGTCCTGGTGGTGTTGCAGCAAGGGATGGGTGCCCCTTGCCTATTTCATGTGCAGAGTAAGGGGAGGGGGCAGGAGGGCCTGGCTGTCTCGCAACCTGCGTGACCTGTGAGGAGATAAACTGTTAGTAAAACCAGAGATTAGTAAAGCTCCCTCCATGGGGGTTCATTCACATGCTGAGGCTACAGACCTGGGGAGGAAAAGGAAGCGATCCATCCTTTGGCTCACAATTAGCTACTACTGGACACACTCACCGTCTCTCTGGCCACCCGTAAAAAAAGGACAGGGAGAGCAAGAGGCTGCGGGAGCAGAGCTTGTTCACACGCCTTATATCTTGCATCTCAGAACTTGAACACAGATGAAGGGTACATCTCCAATGGCAAAAGGGCGAGCCTTTCACCTGGTCAACATTGCCTTGCTTTGAGAAATCTTTAGTGCTTCAGTAATGAGAAGGCGCTTATCTTTCCTTGTAAAACTTCTCAATATTTCCCAATGCATCCCCATCCTTGGCACATGCTCGGTCCGCATCAAGCATCCAATGGAAACAGGTGGCTGGCAATTATTTTGGAATTCTTAAATTCCTATTTGGCCCTGAGACACACTCAAAGAGGCTTCCCCCAAAAAAGATAAACCCTACAGTTTGTAGCCAGTGCTAGTCCTACTCAAGAGTAAAGCTAATGAAGTCAATGGACACAACTGATTTAGGTATACACTGAGTGAAACTTAGCTGGATGCAACCCCATAAAATTGCCCTGAAGGAGCACTAAACACAACCCCCATTGCAAGTCAATCAGCAGCACTCTGAAGCTGAAAGTGGGCACAGAAGTCACTCAATGCCTGGTAGAGAAGAACGACTGAAAGCAGGCCTGAAGGTCGTCTCCTTAAAAGGAAGTCCTAGGACACCTGATGATGCAGGTGAAGAAGCTTATCTTCCAAGAGGCTACAGAGCTGGCAACAGCAGCTCTCTCCATTTGATCTTTCACTCGCGGACTGGAGGAGCAACTTGGGAAAGGTGCTGCTGGAGAGATCCAGAGCCCAGGCTGTGCAGGGCCTGATTGGTCCAAACAATTGGAACAATTCAATATGAAGACATCAAGTTTTAATATTTTAAATCCCCAAGGAAAGAGATACTAATCTGAAATCACTCAGTTCAACTAGCTTTCCCAAATTTTACTTTATTGTTACTATTTACTAGATTCTGAGTAACTTACAGTATATTTAAAAACACAGGGTTGTCTCCAACGAAGTCCTACCCAGAGTAGACCCACTGAAACTAATGGCCCTAAGTTAGCTGTGCCTATCAATTTCAATAGGTTTACTTTGAGTAGGACTAATATGGGATACAACCCATAAGCATTAAGCAAAACATATTGTACTATCAGCACATTCACACAGAAACATGTGCAATTCATTAAAAAATAATCATAATATATGAACCCACCCTTCCACAGCAGAAACAGAAAGCTTTGGCAGCACGCTAACAGATTTTGCAAATCATGCAGTTGCAATCAGTGGCTGTGAACTATCCTTTACCAACCAGATATTTAGGACTACAAATCCCATTTTCCACAGAGAGCTCCAGCATGGCACAGTGCTGGATGGGGCACACAAGAGCTTCAGTCCAAAATTTCTAGAGGGCACAAGGATGGTGACGGTCACTATAAACAAATTAAAGCATGTTGGTTTGCAACTAAATGAAACTTTTAGACTACCTACCTAGGAAAACCTTTTGTATCTGCTCAGAGGCAATAAAGGCGGGGAGCAATTGCAAAAACACTGTGATTTCTGTTTGGTTCTATGTACACAAGCAAAGATACTAAGGGAGAACACTGAAAGGCCACAAACCAGTGGAATGAGATGCCCTGGATTGTGGGCCAAAGTCCCAGAACTGCACAGTAGCAAGGCAGGTAATTACTGAACAAAAACTGCTTTTCTCCACAACATTTGGCTACTAGAGAGTCATAAACACACATGAATTTACTGTAACGACACATTACTTATTGAATCATGCTTATAATGCTTGGCCTGAGAAGTCAAAACACCCCACCATGGAGTTTCCTTTTGCACAGAAAAATGGGCTTTAATTTAGTGTATATGAGAGAGGGTCATGGGCTCCAGTTTTAAGAAGGTAGGGCACAATTTAATCCCACAGCATGCAAAACAAGGCAAATGCCTGAGTCCTAAAATTTCCGGTTTGAAACAGTTGTGAATATTAACCTAAAGCTGAAGCTGACAGAAAATGCACATGGCCATAGATGTCATCTGATTCAGGAGTGCCCTTAACCCATGGGTAGGCAGCCTAAGGCCCGGGGGCCAAATGCGGCCCAATCGCCTTCTCAATCTGGCCAGTGGACAGTCCGGGAATCAACGTGTTTTTACATGAGTAGAATGTTTGCTTTTATTTAAAATGCATCTCTGGGTTATTTGTGGGGCACAGGAATTCGTTCATTTCCCCCCCAAAAATATAGTCCGGCCCACCACATGGTCTGAGGGACAGTAGACCGGCCCACAGCTGAAAAAGGTTGCTGACCCCTGCCTTAACCCATGAAAATTATTGTCAGAGGAAGTGTAACATAATCATAATGCTTTATTTTATATTTTTGTAGACTGCTCAGAGGTTTTCTTACAATCAGGTAGTATATAAATTCTCTTAAATAAATAAATATCTCCAACACAAACAAGAATACGTAAGTCTGTTCCCCATATCCAGATCAATGCGTCATCTTGTCTGGATTCAGTTGCTGCTTTGAACACTGAAAACCTGTTCAAAACACTGCTGTAAATTTATGTTATATTTTTCATAGCAGAATGCAAGTTTAGTAAATAAGTTGTTCTCTTATTGTAAGATTATTCAGTTAAATTAAGTGGCTAATTAAGAAACTTGTGCTTGTGTTTTCTGTAATACAGAACCTTACCTTGAGCCCCCTTCCCCCCACTGGAAATATACTTGAAATTAATTCCACAATAAATACAAGATCGGATACATTAAAGTGCCAGGAAGAAGGCATTATCCTGAATGCCACCCTTCATTACTTCGTGGATCTCTCTCTTTCAGCATTTTCTCTCGGGGGAAAACTCCACCCACCTGTACCAACACCAGCTTCTACCCAAAAGGAGAAGCAGAATTGATACAAATCCAAAAAGGACAGAAAAACACTGCTGAGGGTTTTGCAAATGCCACTTTTATGAGTTAACTCCGCACCGTTTGCCAGTAAAAACAGGCTTTTCTCCACTGGGGGAAGGCTGCAAATCTGTAAATGGGATCTTAACTTTGCAGCTTTGCAGGGACAAAGCAAGACTGGGCTGCCTTTCCTGCCAGCCGGCCCTTTGTGATCTGACAAAATGGCTGTCTGTGTGGGAAGTCGATGCAGACTGGGCCAGAGGAATAGTGCGGCGTGTCTGTCACTCTTGATTCCATCACAAAGTGCGAGAGATTCTTCACCTTAGGGATGCTTCTGCATTCTACCCTGAAAACCTATTTCAACAGCCCTTTAAACACCCAAACCACCTAAGATTAGAAAAACAACAGCTGAGGGGGGGAAGGCAGTAAGGAAGCCCCACAAGAGAGAGGCCCTCCAGTCTCAAGAGCCCAGCAGGAAGCAAGAATTACCAATAGTTCTATTTCCCCAAAGCTGAGGCATCACAGGAGCAACGGCTGGAAATGGTCCCAGGAGCTTCTCTCTGTGTGTGTTTCTATGCTGACAATACCTAGGAGAACAAGAAAAAGGACACAAATCCCAAGACCCTCATGGAGCTCAAACTAAGGAGCTAAAGGAGCCCCTAAAAAGATACCCAGCCTTTGGGCCGCATCGCCCAATCTCCTGAGGCAGTCCTGGCTCTTCCCTTCAGAGTCATAGAACTGCATAGAACTGACTGGCTACCAATTCATAAAAACGAAAAGTGCTTTTTGATGGGAAAGGAAAGCTGCTGCTCACCTAAGGGGCTCACTGGCCACAAGCAGAAGCACTGGCAAAGGTGCTCTTTGGGGAGAAATCATAATGGGGAGAGGTTTCCCCCCCTTTCGCTTATTTCAGCTGTGTCAAGGTGGCTGATCGGAAACAAGGAGACCCAAGACAGGAGGCAGAAACTCTTCAAGAGACACTTCAAACAATGCCAATTAACACATCGGCTTCAGAGGCTGCATTGCCTTTGAAGAGAGGTGCTACGCTAAATGTTAGCACCTAACTTATGTGCCTCTTTGATCAGAAATTATGCACATTTTGCAGGCATAAAGAAAAACCTAGAATCCAGCCAACATACAAACTGGCCCTTGCTTTTAGAGCACAGCAATGCAGTTCAGTAGCAGCAGCAGGAAAGGTCTCCTCTGTTCTGCTTATGAAGTGGCAAGAGCTGCTTAGATCACAAGAGACCAAAGTTTTCAAGAGGATGCTGGAGATTATTGCTGTGCCTTTGTTTAAATGACACCCATCTCTGATCCTTTGGCTCAGATCTTCAGAGCTCTACAACAGTGTTTCCCAACCTTTTTTGGGCAAAGGCACACAGAGGTAGGCTGGTGTGCCGTGGGAGGGGGGCGGGCGAGTCGGGCGGCGAGCGAGCTCCCTCCCACATCCCATCGCCGCTCGCTTCGGCCGGCCTACTGGGCTGTCGCAGGCAGAAGGCCTGCGCATGCGCGAGGTTTTCGCGCCTTCCTCCAGTAGGCCGGCCGAAGCGAGCGGCGATGGGATGTGGGAGGGAGCTCGCTCGCCGCCCCGCGTGTGCTCGCCGCCGCCGCCCCACCTCTCGCCGCCCGCCTCCCTCCCACGGAACACAAGGCAACGTTCCGCGGCACACTAGTGTGCCGCGGAACACCGGTTGGGAAACACTGCTCTACAAGTCAGCTGGCTTTACCAGTTACCTTCTACAGTAGGTGTGGGGGAATTCTCTGCATCTGCTCAGGGAATAAGTAGGCTGGGTTGGGAGCTGGCAATGGGCAGGGCCTACATTCAAAGTGGGCAGGGCTAAAGCAGCATTGTTACAACACAGTTGCTATTCTCATCTCATTTTTATTTACTGTATACATTATTTATATAACTGACTTTTCTTTTTCTTTTTTGTTGTAACTATTGACAAAAAAAAATATGGAAGGAAAACTGAAATCTAAATACAATAAACACTGTAGTATTCTGGTGAGGGAGAACCCACCTTTCTATTTCTGTCTTTATGCTTTGCAAAAGCTATCTAGACTTCTCAGGCCAATAATTATAAATGATACAAAGTCATTGGTTGCCTTGATCATTGGCCTCAGCTCTGTATACCTGAAGGAGCATCTTCACCCCCACTGTTCAGCTCAGACAGAGGTCCAGCTCCAAGTACCTTCTGGCAGTTCCCTCACTGAGAGAAGTGGAGCTACAGGGAAGCAGGCAGAGGGCCTTCTTGGCAGTGGTGCCCTCCCATCAGATGTCAAGGAGATAAGTAACTATATAACCTTTAGAAGATATCTGAAGGCAGCCATGTATAGGGAAGCCTTTTAATGTGTAATGTTTTATTATGTTTTTATATATGAAGGAAGCTGCCCAGAGTGGGTGGGGCAGCCCAGTCACATGGGTGGGGTACAAATAACAACAACAACACAGTAATAATTACAATTAATAATTACTACTACTACTACTACTATTTGCTTGTCATGGGACCCACAGACTGACAAGCTGTCAAAGATACCAGAAGCCAAGTGACGTATTTTGCCAGGATTGTTCAAGGTGCCTGTATGGGTGATTGTGTACTGTATTCCTAAATTGCACCCTCCAGTTACCAGAGCTCTGCCATGTGTTCAGCTCTCAAATTATGACTATTTATCATTCTACCAACCAAAAAGGAAGGAATTTCCTTTCCATCTCAACAGTGGAAAAAACAATGGCCCCCCAGTAACTAACACCCCACACTCTGTGTATTTGTAACACATGCATGTTTTCTCAGAAGTTACCGTATTTTTCGCCCATAGGACGCACTTTTTCTCCTCCAAAAATGAAGGGGAAATGTCTGCGCGTCCTATGGGGCGAATGCAGGCTTTCGCTGAAGCCTGGAGAGCGAGGGGGGTCGGTGCGCACCAACCCCTCTCGCTCTCCAGGCTTCAGGAAGCTATCCGCAAACCGTGGGAGAGCTGCACGACTTTGTGCAGCTCTCCCACGGCTTGCGGAGAGCTGCCTGCACCCCGAAGCCTGGGGCGCGCTGAGCTCAGCACGCCCCAGGCTTCGCACAGCTCTCCCACGGCTAGCAGAGAGCTTGCCTGCACCCAGAAGCTTGGGGCTTTTGAGCTCAGCATGTCCCAGGCTTCCGACTTCGCGCCGGCTTCTCCCACAGCTTGCGGATAGCAGCCTGTTCTGGGGGCTGGGGAAGCTCGGGCTTCCCCCGCCCCAGCCCCGCACCTGGGGGGAAAATAACAATTTTTTTCTTTATTCCCCCCCCCCCAAAAAAACTAGGTGCACCCTATGGGCCGGTGCGCCCTATGGGGTGAAAAATACGGTAGTTCCACTCTTGTCAATGGACTTCCAAAAAGGTAAAACAAATGGTTTGCACCCCTTAAGAATTGTAATAAACTACCGGTAAGTCCTACTCTGAGTAAACCCACTGAAGTTAATGAACCTAAGTTAGGGTCTCCTCTGGGTAGGACTACTGTTGGATAAAACTATTAGCTTTCAAGTTAATGCTCTTACTTAGTATCCTTGTAAATATGCAGTCCTTGAGAAATATGCCTACCAAAGACTTTGGACGATCTACTTAAGTTATTTCTGTATTTTTTCTAAAATGCAATTTAGGCAATGCACAAGGATACAACATAGATCACATTCACACCATCCATTTAAAGCACATGCCCCCCCCCAATAAACATGGGAACTGTAGTTTACCCCCTCCCAGAGCTACAATTCCCAGCACCCTTAAACTATAATTCCCAGGATTCCTCAGGAGAAGCCATGTGCTTTAAATGCATGGTGTGAATGTGACCTCTGTAATGAAAAAATAAACAGTGTTGGTGGCCATCTGGGCTAGTTCATTAGCAGTGGGTCTCACTGCCTTGATGCTCATATTGTGCCTTTTAAAAATGCAGCATTTTTCTCACAGCTCAGCAACAGTCACACAGCCAAATAGCCCGGCCTCCTGACCCACATTTTTGGCATAAACCCGGAGTGGCTAGATCAGCTAATCCTTCCTAATCTCTTTTCTGGAAGAGTCACTTCACTGTGGGCTACCTGTTCAGAAGCCAGGCACAGAAGACACCTCTTGGGCATCCACCTATTATGGGCACAGAAAGGCAAACACACACACACACAGAACCCACAAGACACGATTTGAGGAGCAGCCTTTAACTGAGCTCCAGGACTAGAAAGATTTAGCACCACAGTCAATATGTGGCAGACTCTTTCATTCTTGCCTTCCGTAAGACCTCATTCCTTTTTTAGTGTAACTCCAGCAACTATGTTAAAGAGCATCCAAAAGACTATAAGAACTTTTGCAGCTTATATCGAGGAGTTTTGATTGCACTGCAAACATGTTATCTGAATCAGGTCTCACCTGCCAAAGATACTGGGCAGAAGAGGCCTGAATGAGGGCATCTTCCTAAACCAGCAGTTTCTGTTGAGAAAGTTCAACTCTGAATTATTCATTTGCTTATTTTGAATTAAACAAGTGGTTTTAAAACAGAGCTGCTTTTCTAAATGAAGATTACACACTTCATTTAGGATTGTTCTGTGGCTGGAGGCAGCTAAACTTTCCACACAGCCCCACAAAGCTCTAAGAGCTCATATCCAGTTGATTAGCTGCAGGAGGAAAAACAGTGTTACTTAAGCAAACCACAACTACACAGGAACCAAAGAACTTGGCAAAACTGCTGGGGAATACTTACAGTGCTGTACACAGCTGAGACGGTTGGAGTGAAGATTCGATCCTCCAGGGGCTGCTGCACAGGTCCCCGGGGGATTCTGTAAAGCAGCAAATCAAGGAAAACACAAAAGGCTAGAGGAAAGTGTATTTGGCAGGAAAGAAACATGTGAAATCCTTTGCCCATACTAGCATAAAAACAAAAGTTTTTCCCAAACGCCAGAAACCACAATGAAAAGGGGCTCACATTCAACACTGCAGCTGGAATAATTTCTACGGCCAAAAACTAGCTTCCCAGAAGATGTGACCAGATACAGTAAAACAAAATCAACAGACCTAAGTAAATGAGAGATCTAAGCTGAGAGTTGTAACAGACGACCCAATTTTTATTTTCAATATAAAATGGCCACCCCCTTTCAGTCACCCAGGAAAACAGCTCGTCAGCTGCAGATCCGTCTGACGGAGGCCAGGCCTGAGTCTCCAACAATGCAGGAAGAAAGAGAGAGAGAGAGAGAGAGTGCATTTATGTCACAGGTGTCGAGAAACCAGCTCGACATCAGTAAGAAAATCAGTAAGAAATCAGTCTCACACCAAGATGACTTGAAGAAAAAGCTTTGGCTTCAGCCGTGCCATGTTTATTGTGTGCAGTAAAAAATAAATCATCCTCTCTCCTCCAGCACTGAGCTTGCTCTGCCTGGTACTCAAAGGTACCAAATCAAAGGAATGTAACCTTGCTTTTGCCCACAGACAAAGAGAGTGTTATGCTACGTGAGCCAATCATTAGTCTAGCATGAGGTGATCACGTGCTCATCATGCTCTTAGCAATATCTCGTGCTGTAAAATCACTCTGCAATAATAAGAACTCTGCTCATGCTCTTATGTACAAGCAATCATTTTCCCACATGCCCTCTTTTCTTGTTTATATTATAAGAGGAAATCTTAATCAGAATCGTATATCTCATTACCTAAGCGTTTATATTTCGCAACATAAATTCCCCTTGTAACCCCTGTGGTGGGCCTTGGTCGAAACCACCATGCAATATATTGGGAAATAAAAAAAAAGCAAGTATTGAATACATAATAAAACCAACAATACATGCAATTACAATCAATAATATTTTTCTTAACCATACTCCATTAGGTAACCAAAAAAATAACCAATCCCATGGATCAAAACCTTCAGGTGGATTCAAAGGATTATGGGTTATCATTTGTTCCATATAATCAATAGTAGCGGAGATATTGGTTGATTGATCAGTTATATACATGCAACAATGAAAATGAATTAAGGCATAAATTCCACCTTTAGAGGCAAGGATTACATTTAAAGCATAAAAATTTTATAAAGCAACTTCTCTCATTTCTGACCTTTTTTTTGTTTTTTGTTGATTATTTTTAAAACAAAGATGGTAGAATTAAAAACAAAGCTTCGGTCCAATTTGCCACAGAATAACCATAAATCAGATTGAAGTAAATATGCAGATTTACTGCTCTTTCTCATCCAGTCCAACCAAACATAAAAATCTCTACACGCAGCTTGTTGTTCATAGGTCATGTAGGTTGTGACATTATCAACTGAGGCTTTTGGCCTATCACTCATAGTGGTAATAAAATAAAAAAAAACAAAAAGCAAAAAAAATCCATCAAAATACTCATAGGTCCAATTACAATATGGATAATGACCTAAAAAGTTATTGCTATTATGATTAAAACGAAAACAATAAGACACTGTTTCTGCAAGCAACAAAACACAGGCGATAAACTTATACGATTGTCCTTTATATTATTGCTAATCTTAAATGAAGCATTTACTGGAATACTAGAATACCATCACCAAAAAAAGCTCAAAACTTCTCAAAACTTTTTAAAATCATTTTTCTCAGCAGCTAAAAAGGCACTAGCGAAGCATATTCCGCTTGCTGTAACTAAAAAGATTGCAACAAGGTCGAGAACAGAGCCCATTGTCTTTGCAGGTCCTGTTAAAGAACCATATTGCAACTTGCTTTCTGTCCGGGAACCATGCCAAAGCACAAGAATGAAACAACTGGAACACACTGAAATCCCTTCACCCCCTCCCTTGCCAAGAGTCCACAATAGTTCCAAGACAGCCCTCTGTACATGCTCAGGGGAATACATCATAAGGCAGGACTCCTGAGGGAGGAGAAAAAAAGAAGTGATCTGGGGGGTAAAATCCAAGTGATGTCAATAAGGATGAGAATGGTAAATTAGTCCAATGGCCACTTCCGAGCAACCTGTGTGATATTTCGTGGCTCGATTATTGGCATGTAAAAACCACAATCCAGAAGAAGTCACACAACCATTTCTGCAGATACAGGAGCCCATTTGCTGTAAATAAGTCTGATGTATTGCTCCTTGTACTGCTGAGTCAAAAGTCCAAGCCCAATGAAGCGTGATGACACAGATGGGATGGTCGCTATTAGGAGGCAGCAAAACTGTAATGATGTTTGGTGGTTGAAGTGGCTTCCCAGGGAAAAGGGGGGCCAATGCAGTAGGGATGAAGATGGCCTTTCAGCGTGCCAGGAAACACTGGAACAGCTGTGGAAGAGCCTCTTCCATTGCAGAGGTGATTGTGATCTTGTCTGCTGGATCCTTATGTCCTTTAAGGGCAGAAAATAGTGGAGACAAAGTGGAGGTGGGCAGGTCCAAATAACTCTATCCAATTCAGCTGTCCAAGAATTTGTTGTAAATCCACCAGTTTAAGATGATGAGGAAACTGTAGTTGAGGCGTAACTGGAATGGCAGCAGATGCTGTCAGCTTGTGTCCCAGGTACATAATGGGTAAAGTCCGCTGGATTTTTTCCTTAGCCACTGTCAATCCAACAGGTTTTATCCTTTGCAGGATTTTGGGACACGGCGGAGGACAGAGCCGTGGCTAGCAAGCGAGCTTTATGCATCTCAGTGCCCACTGACTGGCAGGCTTTAAGCATGTCTGCAATGGCTATATTTGATGTTGCCATCAAAGGGCGCAGCACTTGCTTACAGTCCTCATGTGCATGATAAAACGCAAGCTGGCAAACAATCGCTTCTTGTGCTGCCAGGTCCTGAACTTGCCACTTGAAGGTATTGTACAAGCGATCAACAAATTGTCCATAGGGCTTTGCAGGGCCCTGTCTGATGCTGCCCCATCGGCCATTGCGCTCATTCCTGTCATCAGGGACAGAGGCCAGAGCGTCTTGGGCTGAGGCTGTGGTGGCTGCCCAGTACATAGGATCAAGGGCCAACTGTTGGGCAATGGTAAGAAAATTGCCTCCTCCCGTCAGCCCATCAAGAACATCAGTTTGGGTCAGCATGACGGGGGCTGGGGGTGCAGGAGCAATCACAGGAAAGAGATTTGGAGTATCAGAATCAAAAGGCAGCAACGGAGCAGTGGTACAAAGAGTCTCTTCTTGGAGAGGAATGGTAGAAGCGGTGCCAGGTGCCTTGGGCGGAGGAGGTGGAAGAGCGGGGGGTGCTGAATGCGAAGATTCTTGGAGAGGAGTAGTAACGGGAGGCGCAGGAAGCGAAGAATGCAGAGGAGGGACGACAGGAGCCGAAGGAGAAAAAATGTCTGCCTGTTTAGGAGGCTGATAAGACGGTGCTTCTGAAAACAGCATGAGGACTGGGAGGGGGGGCAAAGGAGCTGAAGCAGCGGCCAGGAGGAGATTTGTAGGAGTTAGGCTTGAGATAGCCTTATAAACCTTACAGCAGGCATGCAAAACTTTGACATCAATCTGAGGGTGGTTTTGGAAAAATTGTCCTATTTTTTCCCAGTCTTTTAAACTATAATTCCCATGCTGAGGAAACCAGGGACAGTGAGTATCCAAGGCTTCTATAAGCGACTTGATGTCAGCATCTGAGACGAGAAGGCTGTTGCTGGCCAAAAGAGATTTAAGGTCTTCAAAAAACTTTTTCTGTGGTGGAGAGAGAGACTGCCCCATAATGGCAAAAGAAAGGGGGGGGTTGGGAGCACTCACCAGGGATCCACTAGGTGGATGAACGACGCGTCTGCAGCCCTTGCCGGGCGAGATAAGTGCTGATAAGTCCGTAACGTAATCCAGAATCACATACACGGGGTACCAAGGGAGCACTCACCGGGATCCATAGCGGATGAAAGACGCGTGGTGAGCGCTGAACGATGAGAAACAACGTGGAGTCCGAAGGTAGTCACACGGGGCACCAAATGTCGAGAAACCAGCTCGACATCAGTAAGAAAATCAGTAAGAAATCAGTCTCACACCAAGATGACTTGAAGAAAAAGCTTTGGCTTCAGCCGTGCCATGTTTATTGTGTGCAGTAAAAAATAAATCATCCTCTCTCCTCCAGCACTGAGCTTGCTCTGCCTGGTACTCAAAGGTACCAAATCAAAGGAATGTAACCTTGCTTTTGCCCACAGACAAAGAGAGTGTTATGCTACGTGAGCCAATCATTAGTCTAGCATGAGGTGATCACGTGCTCATCATGCTCTTAGCAATATCTCGTGCTGTAAAATCACTCTGCAATAATAAGAACTCTGCTCATGCTCTTATGTACAAGCAATCATTTTCCCACACACAGGCATTTCACTCTATTAATCCTTTTCCCTACTTAAAAGCAGTTCTGGGAACTAGAATTCACTTCCTAACAGGCTGACAATTTTGTAGCTTAAAGGAAAGCTGCCTTTGATTGGCTGCCCTAAACTTGCAATTAAAAGAGCTGCAATAATCCAGAATATCCACACTGTAAATAAAGGTGTAGCAAAAAAGGGTTTTTTTTCTAATGCCACAGAAGGATAACAATAAAAGGTTTGGTAAAATAAAATATATGTGATTCAACAATTAGAATCCTCTGCAACAGGATTAAGCTCTCTCATAAACTACTAGTTTCCTTCTTAAAGCAGTGTGGTCACTTGCTAAGAGGTTCAGAGGATGAATTTCCGCCAGCTTATAAAGAACTTCCTATCAACACAAGGAGGCTCCCACACTCATTATGAAGAGAAGAATGGTCAGGCAAGAGAGGAAGGAAAAAGCGTGTTGTCCCTAAAATTGCCTCAACTTAAACTGAGCTCCAATTAAAAACCAAAAAAACAGGCAGCGTTTCTCTCTAGAACACCATGCTTCCATCAGAGTGTGGTTTAAGAGCTGGAGATCCAGGGCAGTAAACACCAAATTGCAGATTATCACTCTTTTGAAAAACACCAAAAGATAATATTACTACTCAAATGCAAGCAGCTAGACCACTCTCCCATAAGGTGCTTGTCCTGTCCTGCTGCTTCTGTGTCTATTCTCCCTTAAATTTTATCAAACCACAAAACCAGAACCTATCGAAGGCATCTGAAAATCCCTGACAACAGCAGCAGTTGACCTCACACAACTGGAACTGGGACCTTTGCACTCAGCTGAGAGACAATGCTGGTTTCTACACACCATCCCCAGGAAAAAGAACCTGACAGGGAGGAACTCTGTGGCTTGGAGCTTACTGAGGTGGTGGTAGCTGTACGAACAGTCTACTACAGTGGAGAGAAACCACACTTACAAACCTTCTAGAAATAGTTAACAAGCGAGGAGTCAAGTTTACCGGAGTGTAAAGAACACATCCTGAAGGATGAAAGCATGGGAGACAATTGCTCACCCTGGTTGCCCATGAACATTCCTGCCACAGCAAACAAACAAACCTTCATGTTGGGATACCACAGGACTTGCTGACTTATGTGGCAATGACTGAGCTCTGCAAATCTTGTGGGGCTCCCCTCCCACCTCCTGGCATGAGATAAAGTCAGGCCCTCATCATTCCAGAACTATGAACATGCAACATTTCCACAAAAGCTCCACTGCAATTTGAACCTCACCGGGCAAGGGGCCAGAACTTCCCTTCTGCCCCCGCCCCTCCTGCATGCTGGCTTGGACTAATAAAATACACCCCTGAGATCTTGACAGCAAGCCAAAATCTGCTCTGGCTTGTTTACACAGCTGCATGCCCCGTCCAGCACCACAGGGCAACAGACAAGAGGCAGAAGCGTCACCTAGCCATGGCTACTTTGCAGGAGCCCAGCCAACAGAACCCTTCCAAACTCTGCTTGGACATGGGCGTCTACCTGTTTGTGGACAGGAGTCACAAGAAGCTTTAGGCAGCAACCAGCAACGTCTGTTACCAAGGGGGAACACTGAGATGCCACCCACACGGGAGGGCAATGTGGCCATTTTTCAGCACAAAACACCTCCCAGCTCTGTTGGGATAGCAACAGCAGTGCCACCCCTTTGTCTCTCCCATTTAGATATCTGAAGTCGCCAAAGAATGTGGAGCCTTAACCCTACACAGTCCAAAATTTAAAGACAAAGCAGAATATAATGATCAAAGAGAAGCAGAGTGAGCGGCAGCCTTTCTGAACCAGGCGCCTTTCAGCTGTTTTAATAAGACCATGCCCATCAGCCCCAGACAGCAAAGATTCAAGCCAACTCACCTCATGCACATTGCACTGGCGACCTTCAGGCTGTGAGTTTGGAAGAAATCTGAGAACAGAATCCCAGGCTCACCTCATGAGGTTCTCAAATACAATCCCACACAATGGTGAGCTGGATTAGAAAGTTCCATGCCGGTCCCTGGTAAGGAAGTCCCTTTCTGACGGAGCGACCGGTTCACTGGCTGCCTTCTGATCATCAAGAAACAGTAACTGGAGCCGACAAACAAGGCACATGCCTTAAAAATAAGGAGCCCACCATGTGACGTATCACATCACAAAAAGCAGGGCAGTGACAGAGCAGAACACGTGCCCTCTGTATTTTGAAATCCAGGCTACATGATCCTTGCTTAATGTACACTATTTATTAGGAAGTCGAGAAATGGGCTGAACAAAACAGCCTCTTTCCCCTGCGGCCAAGCACTGCTCCTGTTTCGTATTCCCCTTGCATGAACTTGCATTACACCCACATACAAAGCAGCCTCGGCACTGACCAGCTTCCTTCTTTCTCTGCTCCTTGGAGCAATTTCCAAGCTACAAACACTGGCAAGGTTAATAATCAAAGTCGTTCCAACTATGAAGACAAATAACCCACAGTTAAGCTTTGCTTCTTTTTTTTTAAGGCAGGGAGCGCCTTCACTGAGAAATTCAGAATACATTTAGCAAACTGTCAAAAGAAAGTGGAGCTCAGATACATGTTACAATGCAGCAGCAGCAGCTGGAGCTGTTTTTCCAGAGGTTCAGGACCCAGGAGGCCTACAAGCAAAGGGAGGTGGGGGGGGGAGGCGGTAGGCTAGCTACACAGACCCATTGTCAGATGACCATCCCTGATTTGACCAGGCAGCACAGACTCAAGCAGCTACAATCACCTACTTGGCTGCAGGTCTTTAGCAGCGGCACCAGAAAAAGGGGTGGCAAAGCACTGTCTGGGGGTGTGGGAAGCATGTGGAAAGAGTCTTTCTAGCAACAAGGAGGGGGCAAGCTACCTATCTTCTTCCCCACTGGTGCCACATATGATAGGATGAACCCACAGAAAAGTGGCTCTCAAAGACCTATTACAATGTGTGAAGGACACCTCAGGATACTGCAAAAGCAATATGGCCCTTTTTAGGGATTTTAATGCATTTTCACAAAAGCAGCTTCTAAAACTGGGGTTCATAGCCCATGGTAACTTCCCGGTGTAAGCTGAGAAACACAATTGCTGGAGCATACCAGACAGAGGGGTGGGTAAACACTTGAGTCAGTGCAGGAAGGAGGACTTCCTGCTTCCCACTAGCAACTGTTCACCTCGCACTAGAAAATATTGGGGCTTACCTACATTAAATAACAGAATTTTAAAAACCTGAGAATTTAAACAACTAAACACTAGAGAAGGAACAGATGATGCAAACCCTCTTAAATTAAAATGGTTTTAACCAGGCACCAGAAATTCAGCAGGGACAGTGGCTGCCTTGACTTCTATTGGGAAGGAGTTACACCGAGCTCAGCCCACAATACTGAAGAGATGGCTTCTTGCTGTCATGAGTCATGCTTCTGGTCCATGGGGGACCACTAACAGCATTCTTCCAGATGATCTCAGTGACCAACCTGGGATGTATAGGGGAAGGCAGTCCTTAAGGTATTGTGGGCCTAAGTTGCCCAGGGCTTTATATACTAGAACCAGAACCACGAACCTGGCCCAGCTACACTTTCAAACAGCACCTCCCCTGCACTGATCCTATGTTACTTCAGATGACGCCTGGGAGAAACATATTTTGTCAAAGGATAGGAGAGTTCTTGCTTAAAACAGGCACACACCTGCTTAACAAGGCTTGCCATGCCCAGAATACCACACTAAATTCACTTCCTGGATTGTGCACAAGAGATTTCATTTCTATACCAGGGAATTCAAAAAGAGATGGCACCTTGCAGAAAGTGAACTGTTTTTCACATAGCAATCATTTCTAGTCATTAAATACTTGCCAGCCATAAAAGATTAAACTACATTCTAGTACTGTTTATTAATTAGATGCAAAGAAAATTAATTATTAAACTGATGGATGGTGTCATCATTCATGCCCCTGCATTCTTCCACAGGAATATAACAGCCTGGTAGATCGGGCCAGCGAATGATCAAGCATCCTGTCCCCTACCAGACACTGCAATGGGAAGCCTGCAAGCAAGACCTGAACACAACAGCAAATGGTATCAGAGACATGCTGCCTGAAAGAGTGGAGGTAAAGCATATCCATTAGGGCTAGTTGCTGACTCACCAGCAATCTGTTACTTGAGGACAGAGAGGAGAGGGACAGTAGCAAAAAATGGCAAGCTGCACACATGGGAACTCAAAACACACACAAAAAATTGTTTTGCTATTTAGCAATCCAAACTAATATAATCAGAGTGCCAGGCCACCTTGGCTACACCACCCTAGTACTGCAAAAGCCTACAAGGAGCAGACCTATCAGAATGACTTAGAAGATCCTAGCACTGCTTGTGGAGATATCTGCCATTCAAGTCTGGGAGACTGGAGGCTAGTGATACAAAGGCTCAAAGGAGTGTCACTCCTCAGCTACCATGAAGCCCTGGGTTGGGGTGGGTTTTATACCCACAAAAATTAAAATGACAGCTTTTCAAGCCCATCATCCATTGTGAAAGGGCAGAAGCACATTGTCCAGTGGAAGTCACTTAAACCAGCAAGCACCTTGCCTCCGTGGAGAGGATTACTACTGATCAGGGCATAGACCTGGTTATGGCGAGATCAGCCAAATATCTGTTCAAGAGCACCGTTTCCTCTCCAGAAGGATGCAGAAATATGAATGGAATATACCCCTGACTCTTGCTACAACTGTGCAACATTCATTAACAATCAGAGGAGGGAGCAGGGAAGGGAAACTTGGGAGCATTAACAAAAGCTCAGGGCCTGAAAGAACTCTTTGTCTCCCTGGTCAATGCCAGTCTTTTGAATGGCAGAGCACAGAGCAGAAAAAGAATGAGGGAGAAAGGGAGGGGAGGTAGGGAGGGAGACCCACTGGGCCAGCTCTTCAGGGGACATCTCCTCAGCTGCCAGGCAGAAAAGGACTCTTGCATGAGCATCACACGGCCTCCCAAGCAGCCAGAAACGCAGGCATTGTCCACTCACAAGCACAGCTTGATAGAACCAACACATTTTGCTCTTGTTCCGCTAGGGAGCTCACATTCCAGGAACAGAACGCCCTATCCTGCATCAAGCCACAAAGTGAAAAGTGAGGAAAGCAAGTGACAGGAAATGTATAATCCTGACCTTTTCTTCATAACCTGGGAACGTTTTCTTCATCTCCTTCTGGAGAGATTTGTTAAAATACATAATGCAAGACCCCAAGAGTTAAGTGCCATTTAGAAGCAAGTTGTGGTGTTAACAGAGATTGAGTCTGACCAGAATACTTTAAACAACAAAACATTGAGATCGCCGAGTGTCACCACATAAACCCAGGCCTTCTAGCTCAAAGAAATAGCTTCAAAATAATGTCAAAAGGCAACGTGGAAGTCTAGTTTCTTCTGATTAGCATTCACGCCCAAGGGTACCATTTAAAAAACCAGGTCCCTGCAATTATTTGACTGCATTCCAGAGGCTCTGTTCACAGCCAAGAGAGGCTTAACCCCAGGCCATCCTAAGAAGAGCTTAAGGTTATGAATTCACCCCACAATTTCTCTTCATGACCTCACCACTAACACCTTCAGTTAAGAATGATAATGAAACCTAAAATAATAAGTTCCCCATTGTCCTGGGTCTTAAAATAAAGGAGCATGCTAGGCAAAGCCAGTTACGAATATGACTGCAGTTCATTTCAAGGCACAGCCTTGTGGCTTCAGCAGCAGTTGTAAACATCTATTGGCCACATCTGGACTTCATGCCAAGCTATAGTTTAGTGACCTCCAGGTTCACATGCTCCACTGCTGCTCTTTGTCCAACATGGTTTTCCCTTCCACTTTTGCTTATGAACTGATGTTGCTCTAGACCAGTGTTTCCCAACCTTGTGCCTCCAGCTGTTTTTGGCCTATAATTCCCATCATCCCTTGCCACTGGTCTTGCTAGTCAGGGATGATGGGAGTTGTAGGCCAAAAACATCTGGAGGCACAAGGTTGGGAAACACTGCTCTAGACAGACGAACAAACTCGACTTCATGTTAACTATGGTTTGTTTCAAGCATGCCTCCTCTTGGCCACATGGGGGTGGGAAGAGGAAAGGGGAGCATGTGAGCCTCTGGCTCATTCACATGCTCTTGCAACCAGTGTTAGAAACTGAGATATGAAAGATGGAGCTAAATGGCACCTTAAACCTAGGTTATGGGTACAACGACGGAATGTTTTTTTAAGAAAAAATAATAATAATACAAAGCTGAAAATGAATGAACTGAAGCTAAAATATTATGTTCATTTTTCACATGGTGTAGTCCTTCCCCTGCCCACCCTCCTAATATTCTTAAGAGGGTCTTTCTCCAGTCTTCAGAAAATAGCTGGAAGTGGGGAGGCAGAAAAAGGCCCTCCCTTCCTTCCACTCTGCAGTTTTAATCTGAAATCTTAGGTGCAGTCTTAGGTGCAGCCAGAAAGTGCTCATGCTAATGGAATTCCTTGTCGCAAAATACGCCTAGGACAATGTGAGTTTCGAACACTGCTTCCAACTTGTAGCTGTCCA
Source organism: Podarcis muralis (assembly GCF_964188315.1). Lineage (NCBI taxonomy): Eukaryota > Metazoa > Chordata > Lepidosauria > Squamata > Lacertidae > Podarcis > Podarcis muralis. The sequence goes on along the minus strand of NC_135661.1, from coordinate 7,336,022 downwards.
GGTGTTCTTGAAATTCAGCTTCCATCATCCCTTATTATTGGCATGCTGACCAGTACAATAACTGGAGGGTGGTGGACTTAGTATGACTCTCAAACATGACCACTGTGCCAGGTTCTAAAGGTAACTTTTCAAGGCAAGTCCCAACCTATTTAAAAATACAGCATTACAAGAAGTTTAGAACAAATTAGTCACAGGAACAGGTTCTTGAAAATCTCTCTCTCTGGTGTCAAAGACCAGGTAAAGAGGTGTATCTTCACACATGACAAAAACTACATAACGGAGGAACCAGGCACACCTTGATGGAGAGGGAATTCCATAGCTTAGGGGATGCCACAGAGAATGTGTTCTCTTGGGTTGCTACACCCAAAATGGATGTGGATGAGAAAGTCCCCTCTGCTGATCTTAACACTTGGGAGGGTGAATGCAGAGAATGCATCAGAGCTAAGGCATGAAGTGGTAACTGTGAGATCTGTTGGTTGCAGTTGTAAGACATGCTCTTGGTTGATCAATGCCTCACACCAAAGGCTTATGTTATTTGGGTAAACACAGCCTTCCAATCAATGCTTTCCAAATAACTCATTTTCTAATTTTGCAAACTGTACTCAAGTCCTGTATTGTGCTGCTTCTGTACTCCTCCTCAGAGTAGAAAATGAAATTCCAAAAAACTCCGATTTTCTACCAAAAAAATAAAAAGTAAAGCTGTGAACAAGGGAAGGATGCAAGTCCAGTCTCCTACCCTTCACAGTGCCAATAATACCCTGACCCTAAGATTCAGATTACAGTTTAAATCCCACTACGCCCTCACCTTATTAGAAATTCACCAGGCACTAGGCTGTTTTGCAACTGTTGTGGGTCCAACTGCAACCACATGGAGATCTCTGGACGCCAGGTTGGCGACTGACATCTCCATGTGGCTTACCCCTCCAGCTTTCTTAAGCAGGTAAGCAGAAGAGCTTATTCACTGCATTTATATCCCATCCTTTTCTCCAGTAAGCACATGGTTCACCTCTCCCCGCCCCCATTAATCCCTACAATGACCCTGTGAGGTAGGTTAAGAGGCTGTGACTGGCCCAAGGTCATCCAGTGAGCTTCATGACTGAGTGGGGTTTTGAACCCTGATCTCCCAGGTCCTAGTCCGACACTCTAACTGCTACACCACACCGGCTTCCTAGAGTACTTCTGCTATTGGGCAGGTAGGTAAACGAATATGGGGAAAGCAAAATGTCACTCAGAGAAGGATCTGAACTATTTTCCTTGAAGCTTGAATTTTATTCCGGATTGGTTTATACTGTATGCTGCTTTAATGTGTTGTAAACTACTTTGAGGATTTTTCTTTAAAATATAAAGCGGTATAGAAATAGAAATAGAAATGAAATGAGTAACAACAAATATAAAAATAAGCACCACTAGGGGGAAAATGGCACCTAGACATTCCATTGTGGCAACTGCAACCTAGAGTTAAGGTGCCATTTGCCAATTAGCTTATATATCTGAGTTTCTAACACTGGTCCAGGAAATTACTGTACATTCAACCAAATGTTTGAGTACCAACTGAAACTGAACAGGCACTGAGCACCTTGATATTTAGGGAGCTACTATAGACATCTTCGCTTAAGAAGGCTTTCCCTGAAGTGTGGCACAGCCATTTTATAGAATAGTAATTGTCCAACTGTAAAAACAACTTTACTGTTTTTAGTTTGCATCAGTCTCTTTTGTATTTCATCTTGTTTCATCTTATTGTACACTGCTTTGGTAGGATATGGCTGTGGAGTTTTTTTTTTACAAATCTAAATAGCAATAGTAGTAATAATAATGAGAAAAAATGTCTGAAGATGATAAGATTATGCTCAAAATGCACCTCAGATATTTAGTGCTACAGCAAAAGAGGCCTTCTCCAACCCTGCTTTTCTTTCCAAATAAGTCATTAATACAGATCCATGGGAAGAACATGTAAGCTCAAATGGATCATGCCCAGAAGGAAATGATTTAGCAATGCAGCCGCTGTTTACAGGATCAGTTTATCAAAGCTGCAGTCTGAGCCTAAGCTTCATGCTAACAGAGCAGTTGCTTATTTGGGAATGCAAAACCTGGGCTCTCCCAAACATACAAAAACCACCTCAAATTGAAGAATTTAATTCTCATTTCAGGACTCAGAAAGAATACTCCCTCTCTAGCCATGAGGTCTTCCCAATAAGTGAGCGGGGAGAAAAAGGTACAACTCTTATTCCCAGAGGCATGTATCTGCAATATGGCTGAAGTTCCAGTAGTGCTCCAGCCTGCTGGCAAATGCAGAAGAACTGCAAAAGAAAATAAAAACGACATCAAAAATCCTCAACCACTAAATCAGGAGACCAAGCAAATGGTCTCTGGAACTCTGTGACAATGTACAGTGGTACCTCGGGTTAAGTACTTAATTCATTCCGGAGGTCCGTTCTTAACCTGAAACTGTACTTAACCTGAAGCACCACTTTAGCTAATGGGGCCTCCTGCTGCCGCCGCACTGCCAGAGCACAATTTCTGTTCTCATCCTGAAGCAAAGTTCTTAACCTGAAGCACTATTTCTGGGTTAGCAGAGGCTGTAACCTGAAGCGTATGTAACCTGAAGCTTATGTAACCTGAGGTACCACTGTATCTTCGATTTCTGCCCAAGCCAGATGGCCACAGAATTACTGATGCTTTCCAGATCAGAGTCTATCCCCACAATCAGACCAAAGCCAATACAAGGCATGAGAGCAAGTCCATCAAAAATCCCCAAAGCAACTAGAATGCCTGTGATGGTGCTGAAGGCAACCATGCTGCAACTGACATGTTGAGCATGGGGATGGGATGTTGAGGAGATGTGAGCAAGTGGCGATAACTTCCATCTCACAGTGTTCTTGCCATTTTTCTTCAGGTGAAGTTTTCTTCAGAGTTGCTCTGCTGCTCACTTTCAGCATAAGAACATTAAGGACAGCCATGCAGCTGGGTCAAGCCAAACAGGGCCCTCCTGGTCCAGCCTCCTGTTCTCAAGAGTGGCCAACCAAGTGCCCCAAAGGGAAGCCCACAAGCAGGACCTGAGCACAACAGCAGCAACCTCCCCATTTGTGATTCCCAGCAACTGGGATTCAGGGGCCTACTGTTTCCGACAGTAGAAGGAGAACATAGACATTGTGGCTAGTAGCCACTGCTAGCATCTAGCAGAGAGAAAGCATGGGGAAACCACACTCAGCACCATCAATTAAGAATATGAAAAACAGGAATCCCCAAGCTACAGCTGAAGGTGTGTGAACAGATGACGAAAAAAAATACAGGTGGACTGCCACTCTCCTAGTAAATAATTCTTGGGGGCCACAATAGGTGATAGGGAAATAGGAAGTGACTTTGACAGGTAGACCCATAACTAGTGTCCCCTTACAGCTGAGGAATCAGTGATATACTACTACATTCTTTCTCCAATTCTCATTCGCTCTTGCACAGACATTAAGCTATAATAGAAGACTGAAAGGTAAAACAACTCCTGCAGATCTGTACTTTTTTTATTACAACTAGATGTTTCCTGACCAACCAAGCTAGAACTATCCCTTGAAGAGTTAAACTAACACACCATTTTGCTTTGGAATGAAGGCATTCACATCAGAGACTATGTTTGCGTAGCAGTGAGGAAGACTATGTTTGCGTAGCAGTGAGGAAGTACTTCACAACACAACCACAAGGAACAGAAGGACAAAAAACAACAACCCTGTGTGGTTTCATCGCTCCAATTATGGGTATTTAAGGTCCCTTATGAGTCTGACAAACTAATGTATCAGGGCGTTTTTTTCAAAGGAACTCACAGGTACTCAGTTCCAGCACCTCTCAGGTGGGAGCCATTGCTATTCTAAAAGAACAAGGGAGGTGTTCATGCTGAATTCCAGCACCTCTTTTTCTAGAAAAATAGCACTGTATGAAGGAGCTCAGGGCCAAGAGGAAGGCAGGCGACAAAATGTGCAAGAAGAAAAGAACTTCCAGAGGGTTTGCTTCATAAGCTTTGCAGGGCAGAAGTTCCTTTCATTAACGCTACCAAGGCAGTTATAGCAAGACGTAGGGCAGCACACCCACCCACTAGTAGCAAAGCAGAAAGCACATGTGTTACATGCTTAGAAACCATTCTTTGGGTTTGAAACTATCACAAACCGTAACTTGGAGCTATGCCTCAACTGAGTCCCTGTACCTGTTAACTAACTGTTGCTGCCTAAGGTCCATCAGGTATCATTTTGCATGCACTCAGCAGGCTCTAAACACAAAGATTTAAATGGAATCCAAAAGCTCAAAGGGGGTAACCTTTGAATTGCCTAGAAGGAACAGGAGGAGATAACATTAGGAGCAGATTCTTTTTCCTGATACACAAGTTCAATGCACATCAAAAGGCTCTTAAAGGTCACATCTCATGTAAGTTTTCAAAGCTCACCTGTCCTGCAGGACATTTATTTCCCCAATATCCAACCACCCCAATGCAGGGGTGGGCGACTGTTTTTGCACTGGGGATTAGAGATGAGGCTTGTGCCAGGGGCCACTAGCTTCTTTCTTTTTCCAGGTCCTTCATTTTTATATATGGATTATCTGCTTCTAAAGCTTCTAAAGCAGAGAAGCATTCCAAATGTCATTGGATTCTAACTCCAAGCAGCTCCAGCTACCAGCATTTTAACCATCAGGGATGATGGGAGTTGTAGTCTAGCAACATCTAGAGGGCACAATGTTGGTCCTGAGCTGTTTAAGGCTTTATAGGTGAAAACCAGCACTTTGAAACCAGAAACTAACTGGCAGCCAGTGTAGTCGGATCAGGATTTGTGTTACATGCTCAAACTGTCTTGCCCTGGTAAGGTACCTGGCCACTGAATTCTGCACAAGCTGACTTTTTTGAACTGTCTTCAGCGATAGCCCCATGTGTAACTTGTTGCAGTAATCTAACCTAGAGGTTAACAGCGCACTCACAACAGAGCAAAGACTCTAATATTTGTTTTTTCGTTCACAAGTCAAGTCACATCAACTCAAATCAGCCTCTTTCAACATTAAGGCAGAAACATAACCTTATTACCAAATGGCACTTTATCTCTAGGTTGCAGTTGCCACAACGGAATGTCTAAGCGCCATTCCCCACCCCCAGCGGTGCTTATTATTATATTTTTATTGTTATGATAGTAATTATTATTCATTACATTTCTACACCACTTTATATTTTAAAGAAAAAAATCTCAATGCACTTTACAACACATTAAAACATCAAATAAAAAAATCCAAAATAAAAGAAAATATTCAAGGAAAATAGTTTAGATACCTCTCTAAGTGATGTTTTGCTTTCCCCATATTTATTTACCTACTTACCGGTAATTTATACACCTGCCCATAGCAGAAGTACTCAAGGAAGCCAGTGCGGTGTAGCAATTAAGAGTGTCGGACTAGGACCTGGGAGATCAGAGTTCAAATCCCCATTCAGTCATGAAGCTCACTGGCTGACCTTGGGCCAGTCACAGCCTCTTAACCTACCTCACTGGGTCGTTGCAGGGATTAACTGAGGAAGGGGGGTGAGTCATGTACTCCTTAGAGGAAAAGATGGGGGGGGGGGACAAATGCTGTAAATAAGCTCTTCTGCTTACCTGCTTGGGAAAGGTGGGGGACGGGGCAGTCCGATGGAGATTGTCAGTCACCAACCTGGCATCCAGAGATCTTGCACAAGGTCGCAATTGGACCCGCACTAAGTCGCAAAATGCACCTGGCACCCAGCGAATTTCTAGCACTTGTCTCTAGGCAGGGAATCTTTTTCAATCCTACCTGGAGATGCCACTGGGTATTGAACCTGGGGCCTTCTGGGTGCAAAGCAGATGCTCTACCACTGAGCTGAGGCCCTTCCCCAAACTGAGCTACTTTATATATGTATGTATGTATGTATATATGTATGTATATAGGGACGCGGGTGGCGCTGTGGGTAAAAGCCTCAGCGCCTAGGGCTTGCCGATCGCATGGTCGGCGGTTCGAATTCCCGCAGCGGGGTGCGCTCCCGCTGCTCGGTCCCTGCTCCTGCCAACCTAGCAGTTCGAAAGCACCCCGGGTGCAAGTAGATAAATAGGGACTGCTTACCAAGCGGGAAGGTAAACGGCGTTCCGTGTGCTGCGCTGGCTCGCCAGAGCAGCTTCGTCACGCTGGCCACGTGACCCGGAAGTGTCTTCGGACAGCGCTGGCCCCCGGCCTCTTGAGTGAGATGGGCGCACAACCCCAGAGTCTGTCAAGACTGGCCCGTACAGGCAGGGATACCTTTACCTTTTACTATATATATATACTTTATATATATATATAAAATATGTAATATTTTAGCAGCTCCCTCTTACAAAATATATCCTGTTCTTAAAGGCTCAACTATACTTTGCCACACAAGGACTACTGCACTTTCAAGGGGTTTCTTTACATAAACCTGCCACCTCTTTAAATGACCAGAAAAGTACCCAGTCTCCTTTTCTTTCAATGACACATGCATGGATGGAGGGCACAACTGAGCTAGGGGTTAAAAATTACTACAAGTGAAAGCATTTTCCAGCAAAGCATAGGGCCAGCTTCCCCAGTCACACTAAGCTGACATTCACAGAGGTTGGAAAATTAAAATGCACTTTTAATACTTTACTTACTACAAGAAAATAGTGGTTTTGGAAAGTTTTCTGTGTTCATGCTTCATCCCTAGAGCCAGGAAAGCAGAAGCTAACTACCATAGCTATCGGGCATAAAGGTGTTGCATTCCAGCCACAAAGTGTGCTCAGAAAATCCAGTAGAAATTGGACAAAAGCAAACCCAGCATACACTTCAATTGCTCCAAAACTCCCACTGTAATCCTTGGCAAAGCACTCAAAACTAAGAAACTTGCCCTGATTTAACTCAAAGCAGCAACACTTAAGGCAAGTGCTACTCTATGTGGTCTTTTAAAGAAGTTTCCACATACTGTATTACAATTTGTCCAGTAATACCAGAGAACTGGTAAAACTATATATGTACCACACAAGAATCTGAAGAACTCCGTGAATTAAAATTAAATTGACAATCAGCACCATACTCCGTAAAAATCCAGTTAAGCAAGCCAACAGAATTACAGGTTTTAATAAGGTCTGACGTGCCTACCTCAACCAGCAGTAGATAAGCCAGAAAGGGAAGTAAGTTCTAGGTAAATATCTCACAGCTGTTACAGTCTGTCCCTACAATAAAGAGAAAATCTGCTTTTGTTATGAACCATCAGCTGACCTTGCTGACAAAGCAAAACCAGCACTTCTGGACACCATCCACAGGCATTAATCCAGAGGATGAGGTTTTCTCCAATTCATCAAATATTTTGATATTCCCAGAGATCTAATTTCACTGGTCTACAAAAAAACCCTCCCCTTTAACACATGCATACAAATCCTTCTATGCAGAGGCTAATATGCTGTTTCTATTGCACACCCATTTCTCATTTATATACCTTCCTTTCTAATACACACTTTTCAACTAATTCCTGCAATATTTACCTCATAAGACTCCTGTCCTCGCAGCAAATATTAAACACATTTTGTTAAAAATGCTCTTTCCTAAGGGTCACCATTTCAATGGACACATTTTATATAAACTTATCAACTCCACCAAAACTAGATTTTACAGAGAACAATGCCTTAAAAAATTCTATCCTAGCTTCACATTCATAATCAAAGAACAAAACTGAAAAATCTGCTCATAGTTTACATCAAACAAATTCTTATTTAAAAACAAACAAGCAGACTTTTAACCCAATCCCATCCATGCCTACACTCAGAAGTACGTACCACTAAATTCCATAGGACTGTGGTCTTAATCTCATCATAAGCACACTCGGGGAACAACATTTACAGTTGCACTTTTTTGGCAAGTGCAAAGAATAACAAACTCTCTGCAAATAAAATAGGAGACCCTGAAGTATGTGTCTCTTCTTCAGCGTTAAAAAGGAGTATCACAGCACAAACACAGAGGCACCAGGCCCAATTCCTGGCAGGTGGGATTCCCTTTCCACCCACCCACCATCCATCACCTCCCCTTCCTGTTGTAAAACACGCAGACATGTACACTGGTCTCCCTCAAAAACAAAGCAAGGATACTTTCCCCTCCAAGCCAACCCTCTTGGATCCTCTTCTGGAGGAAGAGCCATGCCCAAAACTCGCCTCCTCTCTAGGCCAGTGTTTCCCAAACTTTTTTGGGCAACGGCACACCTGTTTACTGAAAAAAAATCTCACGGCACACCACCATTAAAGCCCCGCCCCGTGACGTCAGCGCGCAGCGTCACGCCGGGAGGGACGCACGAAAGTGAAAGTTTTTTCCCTCCCCCTTGCCGGGGAACCTCCAAGCTTTGGGGGTGGGAGGAGGCAGCAGAGCGAGGGACTGAGGGACGGCGGCAACTGAGGCGGCGGCGGCTGTTGTGGTGGTGGCGGCGATAGCGGGCGGAGGAGGGGGCGGCGGCGGGGCTTGAGGAGCCGTCGCCGGGAGTTGCTGCTGCTGTTGTTGCTGCTGCTGCCCGGACATGCCGGCCTCCTCCTCCTCCGCTGTCTCGCGCTCCTCCCTTTTGCACGCGCTGCCCCGCCGCTCGGCACCACCACCGCGGAGCCGCCCCCGGCTCGACGCGGATCCTCGCCGCCGCCGCCTCTCACCACCCGACTCGCCCGCCTCCCTCCCACGGCACACCAGCCAATGTCTGACGGCACAGTAGTGTGCCGCGGAACACCGGTTGGGAAACACTGCTCTAGGCAAGAGAGCCCTTCCTTTTCTTACAAAGTGAAAGAGAAACTGTAGTACAGCTGCCCTAGTCCTGTATGACATCGACATTTGTTTTTCCTGTTTTGTTTGAACATAAAAAATGCTGGCCCTTTCACTGAGAGGCTCAGCCAGGCAAGAGTGTGTGGGAGAGGACCCTCCTTTCTAACAGAGAAATAAAGAGGGTGGGCATGTGTAATATCATCCCCCACCACCCATATTTCATATGCTGAGGGGCCTCCGGTAGAGAAGAGGTTTGTCCTCTTGCCTACACAAGTTTGGGTCCCGCTCCTTCCTAGTTCACCTCTGAGGTACACACAACACATGTCTGATGGACAGCTCCATCCTCCCCACCTACCCCTGACACACACAAAAACCACTCCATGCTGCCTCCATCCTTAAGGGAAGAGATCTGACCTCCCCACACCTTATTCTAATCTCCTTCCCCCTACATTCTCTCTAGGGCCCCCTTTTCTTTCCCCTGCACGCTCATCCATCTTTAGAAGCAGCTCCTTGACGTCCCCTTAGAGGAGATATTCCTGTTCCTTTTTTCCTTCCATCTACACGAAATAAGTTCAAGCTCTCCATATATGAAACATACACACAAGACCCAGGCTACACCCGTTCCTCGGTTTACAAGTCCCTAAATCCACACATTCCCCCACGGACGGCCAAGTCCTCCTGGCTATACACGGGTTCCTCAAAAGATGACACACCTCCCCCTTTTTGTCCCCTCACAAATCCACACATTCCCAGAGAGAGGACACCATACATTCAGAGACGATCCTCCAGACAAGCGGACCCGTTTTTACACGACTGACACACAGATATTCCCCCCCCCTCCTAAGTCCACACGTTCCTCCTGGCTACACGCGTGCCCCTCATGGGGGGGGGGGGAGGATGGACGGACGGATGGATGGAGAAGCGATGCATGCCCCTCCTTGGGTGCCAAAGGATACTGCTGGGGCGGCTGTGTCTGGAGAGCCCTGATGCTGGCGGGGTGAGGAGGCGCCGTCGCCGCTCCTACAGCCGGTGCAGCAGCGGCGGCGGCGGCGGCAGCAGCAGGGGACGGCGGCGGTGGCGACGGCCCGGTTGCTGCCGCTGCTGCTGGAGGCGGCGGCGGCGGGGCAGGAGCAGCAGCGGGAGGCGGCGGCCCTCCGGGCCCTACCCCTCCACCAGAGGGGGTCCCCGTGGTCGTGGCCGCTCCCGCCGCCGCCACCGCCGCCGCCGCGCCGGGCTTGAGGGCCGCCTTCTGCGGTAAGCTCATGGCCAAGCGGAGCCACCACCAGGCCGGCGGCGGCGGGGCGGCCGCCGCCGCTGCCTGAGGGGGCGGGGAGCGGCGGGGCGGCGGCGGCGGCGGCGGGGGCAGCCCGGCGGGCCAGCACCCCCGGCCGGTCTCCGTGACAACGCGGCCGGCCTGCTCCCTCCGCCGCCGCCTCCCTCAAGTGCTGCCGCGCCGCTGCCGCCGCCTCCCGCCGCCGCTGCTCTGCTTCGCCCGGCCGGCTCCTGCGGCTGCTTGCCTGCCTGCTCGGCTGGCGGAGGGTCGGGCGGGGGCCGCTCAGGCCGCGCCGCCGCTCATAGGGCCGCCGCCCTCGGCGGGTTTCGGTGCCCCTGGCCCCGACGGAGCGGCTCCCGGGCGTCGGGCGGGTGTCGGGCGGGCGATGCCGGCGGATTCTCCTCACGGACGGAGCGGAGCATCCAACATGGCGCTGGCGGCCGCCTCCAGCAGTCCGGCAGGACGACGACGGGCGACGAAGGAGGGCGCTCGGCTGCTCGGCAAGCTCCGGAAGCGTTCGGCTCCTCCGGCTGCCACAGCGGCGTCGCGGGTCGCGGGTCGCGCTGGGGTGGGGGGGGGGAGGGGGAGGCGCCCGCGCGCAGTAGGCTTCCGAGCTCGGGTATCTTCGGGAAAGCCGACTCCGGCCGCTCTGTTCGTACCTCGCTCGCCCGCTCGTGCCGAGCCACTTCGGCTGCTCGGGAAGGTTCGGAAAGCCGGCGATCCTCGCCAGCCTCTCTGCTTCGGAGGCGTCCATCCCCCGGCGGTACCCTAAAGGCAGCACTTTAGGGCAGGTCCAGACTCCCGCCCATGCAGCAGAGCTCCATTTTATTTTATTTATTATTTTTTGCTGCTGCTGCTGCTGCTATTATTATTACATTCCCTCCAAGTGTCCCTAATTTCCATGGGCAGTAGTTGATTTACAGAAGCCATCCTGGTTTCTGATTTAATCCTGGAATATCCTGCTTTGCCTTAGGTGAAACATCCCTATTTTCATCAGATAAATGAGTTCTACAGTGGTACCTCAGGTTACATACTCTTCAGGTTACAGACTCCGCTAACCCAGAAATAGTGCTTCAGGTTAAGAACTTTGCTTCAGGATGAGAACAGAAATCGTGCTCCGGCGGCGCAATGGCAGCGGGAGGCCCCATTAGCTAAAGTGGTACCTCAGTTTAAGAACAGTGTCAGGTTAAGAACGGACCTCCAGAACGAATTAAGTTCTTAAGTACCACTGTACGACCCCCTAGCCAAGGAGATAAGTAACTATACATCCTCTAGAAGACTGTCTGAAGGAAGCCCCTTATATGTAGAATCGCAGAACTGTAGAGCTGGAAGGGACTGCGAGGGTCATCTGGTCCAACCCCCTGCAATGCAGGAATCTTTCACCCAACGTGGCACTTGAACCCACAGCCCTGACAATCAGGTTTTTTTAAATGTTAAAGTTTTATTCTGTTTTTATATATGTTGGAAGCTGCCTGGAGTGGCTGGGGAAACTCAGTCAGATAGGTGGGGTATAAATAATAAAATGATGATAATGGAATATTTTGATCAGATAAATACTGGAGGTTATGTTATTACTGCCAGTTTCTTATCCAGCCTTCACTCTAAGGTCCCAGAGCAGGCGACAACAATTTAAACAACACTAGTAAAGGTAAAGGTACCCCTGCCCGTATGGGCCAGTCTTGACAGACTCTAGGGTTGTGCGCCCATCTCACTCAAGAGGCCGGGGGCCAGCGCTGTCCGGAGACACTTCTGGGTCACGTGGCTAGCGTGACATCGCTGCTCTGGCAAGCCAGAGCCGCACACGGAAACGCCGTTTACCTTCCTGCTAGTAAGCGGTCCCTATTTATCTACTTGCACTTTGATGTGCTTTCGAACTGCTAGGTTGGCAGGCGCTGGGACCGAGCAACGGGAGCACACCCCGCCGCGGGGATTCGAACCGCCGACCTTTCGATCGGCAAGCCCTAGGCGCTGAGGCTTTTACCCACAGCGCCACCCGCGTCCCTAAACAACACTACACGGCATTAAAAAACCATTTCAAATAATTTAAAAAGTACAAAAATAAGGTGGATCCAATTAAGACAGAGCAGTGACCCATCTAGCTCACTAAGGTTGTTGCTGACTGGCAGGAGCTCCAGATGGTTTCAGGGTAGAGGTGGTTGCTCAGCCCTACCTAGGGATGCTCCCTGGGATTGAAAGTGGGGCCCTCTGCATGCAAGAGCAATTGCTTGACCAGGGAGCTTCCCAAATGATGACTGCATGTGCTACCTCCAGGATCAGATTCAGCGCACTGCTAGACAAGATGCTCCCACTGTGGCCTGGTCCAAAGAAATACATGTCACCCTCTAAGAGGGAGCCCCCACCATGCCCACTAAGACCATTAAGTCTAGAATTTAAAATTACCTTTAGCACCTCTCTGTTCCATTGAATCTGGTAATCTGCTGAACAGGCAAGGGGTTCATGTAGATTTTGTGCTCCCATATCAGACTCTACAACCACAGCAGGCACTGCAACCTTCCAACGGCTTGACTTCACCCCCAAATGCACATTGTATCCTGAGACAGAAAGATGCCAACCAGAGAATGTCTGAAAGGGAGCCATTATATGTCAGAACTTCTGCTGGAGCCAGGGCTAAAGCCCCAGGAGCAGTTTAGAAAGCCCAGCTGTTCCTCTTTTAAATATGTGATACTGTAATGGAGAAATATATAACCTGTGAACATGGGCAGAGTGCATTTCCTTAGTGTCCCAGTAACCACAGCAACCCTCCCCTGGGATGAGAAGGGAGTTGGGGACTGGCCCCAAAGGCAAGACCAGGGTCAAATCTTTGATCTGTTTTTGACTGTATGACTCATTCAGTCCTGGAAGCTGGAATAGGAAATAATGCCTCTCCACAGATGGAGTGCGGCTCTCTCTGGCACCGGACACTCCACATGCATCAGGTAATTGCAATAGTTGGTGAAGGCGTGTGAGACACCACAGGAGCCTTCACTGAGCAGGTTTCCTCCAGATGTTTTGGACTACAACTCCCATCAGCCCCAGCCAGCACATTATGGGAGTTGTAGTCCAAAACAACCGCTCCCTGAAGGTTGCAGTAGGTCAAGAAACCAGAGGACAAAACAGGAGGGGTGGGGGCTAGACCTGGAAAAACTTGACCCTCCCCCATTCCCAAGTAACTGCTGACTGGGTGATCAGGGACAGCCTTAAGTTCGCAATACACCTCCGGGTTTAATTAATACCTTCTCTATAACTCTCTTTCCACAACAACTCAATTCCACCCTGAATTAACTTGGTCCAGTTGTCATTTTATCCTCCCCAACTGCAGCCTGCCCAAACCTCGTGCACTGGCCTCCCTTGTCATTCCCCTGTATACCCTCGACATCAAATAAAACTGAGGCCGTTGAATTATTTTCTTAGCTGGATGGTCTAAATTCTAAGAGAACAGCAAATTTGGAAAACTAAAACCAAAACCAGCTTTGGGCATCCATCAGAGTCATGCTTGCTTTGAAGTCTTCGGCATCACTGCAGCATGGATTTATTCTTTATTTCATTTAATACAAGTTTATATAGCTTGGTGGCTGTTTGCGTTTTTTTGCTTTTGTTTTAAACCCACAGCATGGTTTACGCAAAAGAATAAAACGGTGAAATCATCAGCAAATAAAGCTGAAGACCAACTGTTTCGAACCTTCAAAGCAGAATGAAAATCTACAATAAACAAAAAACCAGATTAAAATGCATGTAAACGTTCCACATGTCTGCCTAGGCATGCTTTAACAAAGTGCTAGAAAATAGTGCCGTGACAATAGGGAAGGAATTCCAAAGAGTGGGTGCTGCCACACTAAAATTTTGATTTCTTACAAATGTGGAACGAGTGTAATGTGCCAGTTCTGTAGATTGAAGTCAAATGGGCATGCATGGGGAAAGGCAATTTGCAGCCCTTCAGTCCCAAGAATTCCAGAAACACCACTGAGATCCCCGTTTGTTGCCCTCCAGGTTAAGGAGACCAATGGAAGGTACCTCCTCTGCCTGAGCTGCACAAATCCCGACTTCCTGGCACATCGGAGTGGTTAAAGAGATGGGTGCTCCCCTCTCATTTCAAGTCTCTGTGAGCAATGCCAAGGTTTTCTGCGTCAGGGCAACTGACAGACAGGAGAAGCTTGCATTTGGAGGAATTCCTTGCCTGCCCTGACCTCTAGTGTTTGCCGCTCGATATACAAGACAAAGCTGAAACCAGAACATCCTGGCATCTTTTAGGGCTGCTCTGGACAGGCATGCATTTTTATGCGTGTACAGTGGTACCTCGGGTTACAGACGCTTCAGGTTACAGACTCCGCCAACCCAGAAATAGTACCTCGGGTTAAGAACTTTGCTTCAGGATGAGAACAGAAATCGTGCAGCAGTGGAGCGGCAGCAGCAGGAGGCCCCATTAGCTAAAGTGGTACCTCAGGTTAAGAACAGTTTCAGGTTAAGAACGGACCTCCAGAACAAATTAAGTTCTTAACCTGAGGTACCACTGTATTGCATTGGTGCAATAATAGTGCATTTGTTGGCATCCATCTGTCTCAAGGGACAACGGAGTGCGTCTCTGGGGGTGAAGCCCAACTCTTCCGTGAGCAGCACCAAAGTGACCTCCCGGGGGCAGAAGCCAGGGCAGCGTGTATCAGCGACACCCAGTTGCCCCCAGGATTGGGGGGGGGGCCTTTGTGCATGTGTGTGACATTGCAAGGGGTTGGACTAGATGACCACTGTGGTCCCTCCCAACTCTACGATTCCATGATATCCCAACACTGTACAGGCCAGGGCAGCCCTGCAACCATCATGAGCACAAAGCAGGCTATGGTTGTACAATAAGGGACACTCCTCTGCATTCAAATGTACGAGTCAACATAGTCAAGATCTGAGACCTCACTCCAAACCCACTCCAGATTGTATTCACTTCCAGAGTTAATGCTAAATACATTGCTTCTGGTAAATGAGCCACCATAGCTGCTAAAGGGCCATGGAAATGCGTGTCCTGGGCTTTTTAGACTCTTCTACCCATGTACTGTGGGATGCGGGTGGCGCTGTGGGTAAAACCTCAGCGCCTAGGACTTGCCAATCGCTTGGTGGGCGGTTCGAATCCCCATGGCGGGGTGCGCTCCTGTCGTTCGGTCCCAGCGCCTGCCAACCTAGCAGTTCGAAAGCACCCCCGGGTGCAAGTAGATAAACAGGGACCGCTTACTGGCGGGAAGGTAAATGGTGTTTCCGTGTGCTGCGCTGGCTCGCCAGATGCAGCTTGTCACGCTGGCCACATGACCCGGAAGTGTCTGCGGACAGTGCTGGCTCCCGGCCTATAGAGTGAGATGAGCGCACAACCCTAGAGTCTGGCAAGACTGGCCTGTACGGGCAGGGGTACCTTTACCTTTACCTTACCCATGTACTAAGAAGATCAAACCTCTCCATTCTTAAGGAAATCAGCCCTGAGTGCTCACTGGAAGGACAGATCCTGAAGCTGAGGCTCCAATACTTTGGCCACCTCAGGAGAAGTGAAGACTCCCTGGAAAAGACCCTGATGTTGGGAAAGATGGAGGGCACAAGGAGAAGGGGACGACAGAGGACCAGATGGTTGGACAGTGTTATCGAAGCTACCAGCATGAGTTTGACCAAACTGCGGGAGGCAGTGGAAGACAGGAGTGCCTGGCATGCTCTGGTCCATGGGGTCACGAAGAGTCGGACACGACTAAATGACTAAACAACAACCCATGTTCTATTTGAAACCAAATACGTGATTTGTTTTTTCAGCTCTCCGACCCCACTATTAAGAAAGGCTGGGTTGACTAGTCCAAGGCTCAACCTTTAGGTGAAGCCAGCTGCCACATTCAGAGTCACTTTGGGACACAGGGCCTGTAGACCACTACCACCCCTGGCTGGCAGTTGTGTTGTTACCATGGCAGCACTGTCCCAGTAGGCCTTTGCCGGGTTCTACAGAGGCCTCTACTCTTTCTTGCCCGAGCCTCCTCCACGCTTGACGAAAGAGACTCCATCTTGGAAGTGCTTCAATTGTGACATTTGTGTGCAAGCCACACCTCAAAACTGTATTTCCTGTAGAGATGCTAAAAAACATGCCCCCAGCCCCAAGATGAAGTGTGAAATTGGCTGCTGGTGTTTTAACCAGGGTGACAACTGAGCAGATGATGCCAGCTGGGTTCACACTAGTGGCTTTTCCATTTTGATATTTCTAAGTCCCCTTTCTTTCCTGTTGGATAATGGACAGGTTCCTTCTTTCCTTTCCTTTTATTGTTGTTATTATTATTATTATTTTTCAGGTTTGCACATTTCACTAATTTTACAATCTTTTTTTTTTTTAAGATTGATTTCCTGTTCTTGCTGTGAAATAAAGTGTCAACTTAGAGAAACACGTTCTACACTCTAAATGGTTCCACCCCATGGAAGTCAGTAGATGTTTTGGAAAAGCATTCCATAATAACCAAAGCAGATTCCACACTCCTTCCATTTAAACCATTTCTCTTCTTTGAGTTAATTGATGGCATGTAGAGTTTCCAGTCTTACAGCTCTTACCCCTCGGAGCCTTTGATGATTTGTAAGACTTCCACTACAACTGAACCTCTATCCACTTATACGGTTTCTCCCCTGTATGAGTTTGTTGATGTTTTGTAAGAAGTCGACTGAAGCTATTTCCACACTCCTTGCATTGAAATGGTTTCTCACCTGTGTGAGTCCGTTGAAGAATTCTAAGTTGTCCACTCTCAGTGAAGCTCTTTCCACACTCCATGCATTTAAATGGTTTCTCACCTGTGTGAAACCACTGAATTTTACAATCATTTTGACATTTCAAAACTTGACTTCCTTCCCCCCTTTCTGCAGTTCCTTAAATTTATTTTTAATATCTTCTGCATATCCAAATTAACTTAATTTGCTCATTTATTCATCTTCTTTAAATATATATTATGAAACTGCAGGTTCCTTTTGTATCTTTGCTTAGTTAGCTTTCAGGCATCTTCTGGTTACCTTCCTCTTTCAACAAACCTTTTAAATGGAGATCCTCTCCCCAGTCTGCGCAAGTATTGGAATAACTCTTGTTTTTATAGGTGGAATAGGTTTTCTAATGTTTGCATTGTTTTTACATACAGGATTTTCCTTGTTTTATGTGCAATATATGGAACTGCTTTTAATTGCTTTTACACTTTTCTTGCTTTCTTCATTGTCTGTGTATTTTACAGTTGTGACCTGTCCTGGGGCCTTGCTGTGAAGGACGGGTAAGAAATTGAACAAAATACACAAGTATAAAAAGACCCCCTAAGGTGGCATATGAAGAGATAATGAAACAAGATAAACAAGCAGTCTGGGAAAGATTACTAATGATACACATTAGTATCTGCTACAGTTTGTGGATCTGAATCAGCTTTTGTGGACCAAGAGCTGTACCCAATACTAATCCATGGAATGTAATGGCCATAACTAGCTGAGGTTCATTAGTTTCAATGGGTCTGCCCTGACTCTAACCAAGTTGGAAATGGCCCAAGGCAATTCTGGAAGGAGAGTATTTCTTTAGTTAAGCAGATCTGGGTTCAAGTCACTGTTCAGTTGTGACATACCAGCCTCTCCCTGGACTGAGAACAAGGATGAAGAAGCCAGAATGGTGAAAAATTCACCTCCTAGAATTCTATTGCTTGTTTCCCAGGTAAGCAGAGACCATTATAAATGGCTAATAGGCAAGAATTTATTATACTGCAGGTTTTAGAGCTTGCATTTTTTTATTGTGGTAAACTGCTCAAAACTGTTCAATAAGTGTAGATATTTTAATGAACAAATAGTGTGAGGGGGAAATAGGAACCTTGGTGGGAGATAGGGGATAGTCAAAAGCAGAGTTAGGGACACACACACAAAGTCCCAAAATTAATAAAACCCAAGAAAAGCTTTTATTTCAAAATTACAATAATCTCCAAAGATGCAGGGAAGGTGACAACAAAGAACAAATCAGCCAGACCTTATATTCTCCCCCATCCTGTCCATACATAAATACCACAATATTCCTCCCAGACCTTCCCTTAGTCTGAAATAAGTTTGGCCTTGTCTGGTGCGAAGAAAACAATTTCCTAATATTTCCCTTTTTCAGTGGCTACAAGCCTTCCCAGATGCTGAGCAAGCCCCCTTAGGGTATCACAAGCCCTACATTTTTGGTGGTGGTGGTCTCCCTTCTTTCCATTTGGAGGGGAGAAGTTCTACTAGGTCTCCCCGCCCCCAGCCCTCTTAAAACATCTGCTGCACCATCTTGAAGCAATCAGCTCGCGTTCTTCTTGGGTCCAATTACTAAAAGCAGATTACACAAATGGAACCATTTTTGCCCTGCACAGGAGGGATCCAAGAGGAAAACCAGAAGAGGAAGAGAGCAGCCCAAAATGGGAAGGATGGCGGCTGCAGCAGCAGCAGCAGCAGCAGCAATGGGTTCAAGAGCAGGTCTGTGCTCTCACCACACAAAGCGGGGTCTGTTAAGGGGTACAGAACAAAACTCTGCGGTGGTTTTCCTTCTTCGCTCTCCCCTGGACAGGTGATGGAAAGGCACCCTCGCCTCACCTTCACTGGTGGGAGAAGGCGGCTGAACAAAATGGCATCAAGGGATCAGTGCTTGTCCCAAGCAGCAAAAAAGAGGCCACTTTTGGTCACCAGGAAAGATCTCCGGGGAGAGAGAAAAGGGGGGTGCGGGGAAGAGAAGGGAGACAGACAGACAGACAGACAGGAGCTTGGGGAAATCAGAAAAAGTGTCCAAGGCACCCTTTCCACAAGCCCAAGATGGCAAGATGTCGGAGGTGGCATGATCAGCACAATACCTGCTGGATCTTTGTTTCCTGTGTGCTTGCAGGGCTCATTGTTTGGTGCGGGGCAGGATTTGGCCCAGGAAGGGCACGATGTTGCTGGTGGGAGAATTGCTCCAACATTGTTAAGGCACTGGAAGCACATTCTCAGCCATGTTGAGAGTAAGGCATCCCCCCCCCCCCCCGCAAAGATGAAGCTCACACTCATTTTCTCAACCCCGGCCCACGTGTCGCAGCAGGGCAGAGTTCAAGCAGCCATGTTCCCCACCTGCACATCTGCAAGGCCACCCACCACAAGACAGAGGACAGGAAGTGGGGACGCTGCTGCTGTACCCAGAGCCCCAGAAACTCAGTGGCTATCCCTTTGTGCCCCCAGGTCCTCCTGGAGTCGTGGTACCAAATGATGGACAGCCACTTCCACAGGAAATGAAGAGTGGGGACTCCACAACCCTACAAGGTTTGGGAGGCTGCGAACCAACTGATCCGTTTTGCTCACCAGACAAAGTAAAGACAGACAGACACACAAGCCAAAAATACACGCAAGACGGACTTCTTCAAGAGCAGAAGATGAAGAGAAAACACTAATCACTACGCAAGCATAGTCTTGCTGACTCTTTGGAATGAAGGCATCTCAACTTGTAGTGGAGTTGGGGAGGCCTGGGTCGCACTTTCAATGCCAGAGCTCTCCCCTCCTCTGTTTAATTCAAGGCATAAGAAAGCTTGCCTAGGAAAGGAGGTACCTTCTCCCCCTGCCTGAAGTTCAGAATGCGAGTTGGGATTGCAATGGCTCCTGGCCCCACAGTGTTGCAGGGAGGCTGGAAGGAGAGACGGGCAGCTCACAAGTCCAAGGAAGCTCTGTTTCTTCAAGGAAGCTTGTCTGCAAGCGCGGGAGCATCACTGCCTAAGTCCCACCAGTCAAGGGGTCTCCGAAACCGACCGCCGTATTTCAGTACAATAAAAAATGGCTTCATCATGAGGCAGGCAGTCTTCCCTGCAGTCCTGACACCTGTCCACAGCTGAAAGCTCCAGGTTTTGTGCCTTTGTCGAGCTGCTGAGCACATGAGAGTTCACAGTGGTGGAGGGCACTGGTAAAGCAAAAGCAGTTAGATACCTGCAAGAGTTTGGCTGTGGTGTGGAGTTTGCTGACACCACACAAACAGCCAGGATTTGGGGCCCCCTTTCAAATTCAGTAACCCTTAATTAAGTTATTAAGGCCACAAGGGGGTGGGGGGAGGAAGGGAGAACATGTCAGCTGCAGGTCCGTGGGCCTAACAAGCCTTTAAAAATTTTTTCACTTGGGGGTTATGTGTACTAATGTCCAGATGATTCGGCTCCAGACTCAATATAGGCATATTCTTTGGCTGAGCAAAGACGGACAGTACTTCGGCAAGACTTTCAGGGGCTACTTCTTCAGCGGCACTGAAATTGCCCACGTCAGCTGGGGTCTTGACACACAAGGTACATCATTCGAGGTGCATCTTCCGAGTTTGTGATGGGGGCATTTCACTGCAAGGCAGCTTATCTTCCTGGTGCAAAGGCTGCCAACGATGGCTGGTAGGTTGTGACATGCTTGTTCTGCTGGGAAATCTCCTAGATTTAGCTTGGAGATTGAAGCCCAAAGCCCCGAAGGTAGCGTTTTTAGAAAATGTGGCCTGCTCTGCACCTGGGGCTAGGGCAGAGGTCCAGGATTTCAATTGGAAAAGTCAACAGTGTTGCCAGGAAGGAAAGGGTTTTGGAGAAGCCAGGCCCCAGAATATTTCCCAAGCAAAAGGAGAGTCTGCGTGGAAATGAGCCGCACCCGTTCCCCCTAAGAAGACACTGGGGGTGAGGAGAGATGAGCCACGGGGGAGGTTTGTATCCTGCCTCTCAGCTTTAAGCAGAATGCCCTTAACCTAGAATTGCACACACACGCAATAAATATACCAGTCCATTCAACTCAATACATTTTCCCTGAACTTTCCAGTGTTCCGCAAGATTAAAAAAAAAAAAAAACATTTCCGCAGAAATATCTTACAAGTTTTACCATGTGGATGTGAGCGCACAAAACTTATACATATGTATGGACGTGAATGTCTGTCTACAGAGAGGGTTGGCGCTTGTTAGATGTGACCAAAATGGGTTCTCTTTTAAAATTTGGGTGGTTCCCCCTTTTGGGATAAAAAATGACGCACGAAATTCCAAGCCTATGATGGCAAAGAGCCTCCCCCCCCCCGCTGCATATGAGGAGGGGGGGGAGAGACAGCACAACCCTATCCCCACCCCAAAGTCAGTGCATTTGAAACACAGACATGCGTGCAGACTTCTGCACTTTTAGCAAAGTTAGAGGCAAAGGGGGACACCGATGCAATTGGTTCCGGAGTAGAGGACATCTTCACAGTGGGTCAAATGGGGTGGTGCTTTGGGGTGAGGGCTGGGGACCCCTGCCAGCCATCGCAGAGCGCTCAGCTAGTCCCAAGGTCACGGGGCGCCTCTTAGGTGTGGAGGAAGGCTGAGGGCACTCCCTCCTGCTGTGTTCCCCCCGGGCTGCCCTCCAGTTCATCCCATTCCTTTTCTCTCTCCTCGGCTTTGGGGAACTTCACCAGACCTCGCACTTCCGCTGCGGGTTCATGGGGGAGCCCCGCGGGCACCGGAAGTGCTCCGAGAACTCTGGGGAATTGGAGATGGTCCCGATGACTCGGAAGCGGGAGGGGCTGTGAGAGTCGGTGACCAGTCCTTCGTGGGAGCTCTCCGGGGTGCGGACGGAGCACCAGACCTGGAAGGAGAGAGGAATGGCAAGAGGAATTGCACATCCAGCTAAGTCTTATGCCCTCAGCTCAATTGCAGAGATCGCCCACAGAAGTGTCGTTGTTTGTTCCCCAAGTTGGTGAGGCTCGCTTGACAATGATGAGAAACTGAGCCCAGTGGCACAGCCCAGTGGAACTCTCAACCTCTGGAATTTTAGCAGGCGCCTTCGGTGCCAATTTTTTTTATGCCTGCTGATAACCTTTCTATTCTGCCAGGCCTTTGCATGCAATTAGGAAGACATCCTTCCACAATGGTTAATTTATGGCCTGCTTTTTTAAACTTTTAAAATATGGTTTTGGTTATATGTTTTTATTATTGTCGACCATGCAGCAGTAGACCTACTGAAATTAATGGGACTGAGTTTGCCATGACCATTCATTTAAGTGGTTCTACTCTCGAGTAATATCAGCTGCCACCCAAGGCATTGTAAGGAGAGAGAACATAATCTTGGAAATCCTCCAGAATCCCATTATTATCATGGAGAGATGAGCTATTGAAAGGAGGACAAATTTATGGGAAAGTGTTTATTTGTAAATCACTGGGATGTGAAGTATCACCATAATATTCAACAGGATGTATTATTTCATGTAAATCAGAGTTACTTTTCTGCTCCTGTAAATCTTGAGTTTTAATCCAATGCTAAGGGTTGTATCAAACTACAGTGGTACCTCAGGTTAAGAACTTAATTCGTTCTGGAGGTCCGTTCTTAACCTGAAACTGTTCTTAACCTGAGGTACCCGCTGCTGCTGCGCCACCGCCGCGTGATTTCTGTACTCATCCTGAAGCAAAGTTCTTAACCTGAGGTACTATTTCTGGGTTAGCGGAGTCTGTAACCTGAAGCGTCTGTAACCCGAGGTACCACTGTCTTAATTCAAAGCAGACCCACTGCAAAAATTGACCCTGGGTTATATCCAACGCTAGTCCTACTCAGACAAGACCCAATGAAGCCAAAGGATATTACTAACGGTGGGGGAGGGGTATTATTTAGGACAGACCCACTGAGATTAATAGGCCTAAATTGGTCATGCTCCCCAACTTCAATGGGCCTATTCTGAGTAGGAAAAGCATTGGGTACAAACCAAGGTCATGAAGCAGGGTACAACAGGTACGCTAACAAGGTAATGATTTATTTGCATTTTTCTTCTAATGACCAAGAATGATCTTGAGGTCTTGGAGGCCACAGAAGGCTGCCTAAGTCCACGCTTGGGTTACAACAATATAAAATACAACATGAAAAAACTGTTCAACATGCACAAAAATAGGATGGGTCCTAAAAATATACATGTTCTTTTTCTTGGAAATCAATTAAAAAAATAAAAATAAATATATATCTCTAAATATATATCTCAGCCGCCCTGAGCCCGGCCTTGGCTGGGGAGGGCGGGGTATAAATTATTATTATTATTATTATTATTATTATTATTATTATTATTATTATTATTATTATTATATCCATACATCTCAGGTGTCAACAGGCCTGCATATAGTTAGTCACAGCCTTCTCTGTCTGTAGAATCAAACCCAGAGACAAAATATAGCCCAGGCATGCCATCATCCACCCACCTCCAAAATGGGACACTTAGACCTACCTGGGCAAACCCCACAAAGAAGAGCTGGTAGTTGGTGAGGCCCAGCGTGGGCAAAGTCTCCTCTTCTCCATTTTTCCTCAACCAGTTCTGATAAGCCTGGAAGATGAGGAGGGAAAAGCGAATCAAAATAGGATGCCGTGGAGCTGGAGAAGGATCAAGGGGTTGGAGCACGTTCCCTGGGAGAAAAGGGATAACACCTGCTTTATTTGGGGGGGGGGGTAGAAAAAAGGGAGGGCAACAGGGGGCATGATACAATTACTCGTAGTGTGGAGAAAGTGGATCTCGTAACGCTACAACTCAGGGCCACCCAAGGAAACAGAATACCTGAAGGTTCAGGAAGAAATGACTTTTTCTCAAGCTTGAAACTACGGAACTCACTGCTGCAGGAGGCAGGGATGGCCACGGACTTGGAGGGTTAGATGATTAGATAAATTCATGGAACAGAGGGCTATCAAAGGTTACTAGCCCGGATGTCTATGTTCTGCCTCCATGGTCTGAGGCAGCAATGATTCTGGAAACTGCAGGAGGGGAGAGTTGCGCATGTGATCTGGCCCTGTTTGTCGGCTTCCCAGAATGGCTATCTGGCTGGCCACAGTGAGAACAAGAGGCAGGACTGGATGGGCCCCCCTTTGGCCCGACCCAGCAGGACTTATCATACATCCTTCTGACTCTCACAGCTAGATTACAGGAATAGTCACAGCAATTAACGCTTATGTCAGGGGTTCAGGGACAGAGGCACAGGTGAGGGAGGAGACGGAGAGCGAGGGGGAGGAATCCCGAGACAGCAAGGAAGAGGATGACAATGAGTTGAGGGATTCCATGAGCCTTTCAAGTGATTCGGAGGATTCCCAGAGGGGGGCGCCTGTGGTCAGGTCAAGGGGAGTCACAGGGGAGACCCATCAGGAGCAGGGGACCAGCAGGGGAACCCAGAGTGGGAGCTGGGAGTCGGGACCGGCTTCCACGCCAGAGCGCAGTGAAGGGGGTGGAGATTCCACAGTGACAGGAGGAGCAAGTCCGAAAGCAGAGAGGGAGGGGAGATTGGAGCAAGACATCCTCCCGGAAGGGGAGGGGAGTAGTGCAGGGAGTAGTGTAACTGTCAAGAGGAAAGTTAGAGGCTGCGAACGCGCGCCAAGTTCAAATGTGGAGGCGCGCGGAAGTACAGGGAGCCCGAGGGAGGAGCCAGGTCCCAAAGCACGCAGGAGGGGGTAAGAGCTGTCTGGGGATTCCGCGTCAGGGGAATCCAGGAGGGGCGAAACCCCAGGGGGCAGGAAGACCCTGCGGAAAAGGAAAGAAAGGAAGAGGTGGAGCAGCACAGCCCTCTTAAACTGGTGCAGAGGAGGGACTAACTCAGAGGGGACTTCAACGGTCTAAGCGTAACAGACGTGGGGCTGCGCGCCTCGGCTGTGGAGCGAACAATGTACTGCAATAAACATCTTTGTATATAAACTGGACTTGGCGTTGCTCTCTTGTGAGCTGGGACCTGAGGCAGCCCTGACAGCTTAGTTCACATTTAGCTCTTATACATATTTTCCCTGTAGACCCGTGGTTCCCAATGTGTGGCACATGCCCCACAGGGGGGCAATTTGAGAATAAGTTATTAATAGTCAATGGCCTTTTAGGCTTCCTCCATGTGAATAGTTCACTTTTTGAATAATAAGAATTACTGTATTTTTTGCTCTATAAGACTCACTTTTTCCCTCCTAAAAAGTAAGGGGAAATGTGTGTGCGTCTTATGGAGCGAATGCAGGCTGCGCGGCTATCCCAGAAACCAGAACAGCAAGAGGAATTGCTGCTTTCACTGCGCAGCGATTCCTCTTGCTGTTCTGGCTTCTGAGATTCAGAATATTTTTTTTCTTGTTTTCCTCCTCCAAAAACTAGGTGCGTCTTGTGGTCTGGTGCGTCTTATAGAGCGAAAAATACAGTATATGTTATTGGGGGGGGGATCAGGATTTTAGAGATGCTTAGGTGGGGCATGGCCAAAAAACGGTTAGGAACCACTGCTATAGACTGGATTTACAGAACAAAGACCTGATAAACTTGCTTGTGCAAGCAGCGAGAATTATTATAGCTAGACCCTGGAAGGAGTAAACGTTACAAATTAGTATTATGTACAAATTAGTATTATGGCAGATTGCAGTGTTAGAAAAACTGACGACTAAACAGAGATTTGCACAAGGACAATTTCACTGCAACTTGGGCTCACTTTGCAGATTTTATGAAAATAGCCGAACATGGCAATCTTCTGGCACCAACTCTTCGTAATATGGGGCTGACAACTTTCCTAACCTCTCCCACCCTTCTTTGATGACCTAGGCTCCCCTGTGGGGAAAAAATAACACCTCTAATACCACTAGGAGGTGCTATAGTTATTCTGAATTAAGGTTTGATTATTTTTATTCACTCCATCTCAAAGCATTATTTAAGATTTTGCACTGCATTTGGGGTTTTTTTTTCCATTTGTTACGTGCACTGTGATTTACATATTATTTGTAGTTTGATTAGTTTGCCATTTTATAATGATTCTGTATTTAAGCCAACATAACACCAAATCAGTTATTTTGCATGTTACTGCTGTGGAAATTCCAGTTTCGGTGTTTTACAGCTTATATTTTGCAAATAGGATGTTGTTCTTGTAGTTAAAAAATTAATAGCAATTATTATTTTTTAAGAAAAGGAAGAGACACAAAGCTGCGGTGTTCAATTTAGAGACAATTTGTGAGAAATTGGGATGAGTGCTCTAAGCAAGTGGCCTTGGCCCTTTCCCTCTATGGCTTGGGACTCACATATCAATTTTGGGTTTTTTTGCGAGGGGGGGGGGAACGGTAAGCAACCTCACCCCCGCTCCTCTTTTGCCAGGCAGCTTCTGCAGCTGCAGCAAAGAAGACCCCACAGCTCCCAAAGTCTGATTGAAAGGCCTGAGGGAGTCTCACCCGGTAGGCGGCTTTGAGCCCCCCGTTGTCGGCGATGTTCTCCCCCAGGGTGTGCTTGCCGTTGATGGCTTCCCCGTGGACTGTGTAGTTGCCATACTGTTCCACCATGCACTCGGTCTGTTGCTTAAAGGCCTCCACCGATGAATTCTTCCACCAGGGGCGGAGGTTGCCGTCCTTGTCGTACTCCCGGCCTGCAAGGACCAAGGAAGTTAGCAAAAAGAATCACAGAATCACGGAGTTAGAAGGGACCCCCCCCCCCAAGGGCCATCTAGTCAAACACCCTGTAATGCGGAAATCGCACCTAAACGGACAGAATGATATTGCCGCCCCCCATCTCAATACTCTGCAGTGTGGAATGAACGAAATAATTTGAGAACATTTAAATATCCTTTTATGTACTAATTGTGTGTGTGTGGGGGGGTGTACTTGGATGTTACGACAATCAAATGTTTGTATGCTTATATACAACTGTAAACTTTTCCTTAAAGATCCTTATTGTTATTTTTTAAAGCAACGCCCAGGAAAGGTGCTGCTCTGCCCCACGAGTTTACTTTGCAAGAAAAATCGAACCGTTTGCAAAAAGTTTGCTAAGGGTTTAAAAATGAAACAGCCCAAAGTGGCAAACACCGCAGCAAAAAAAGTGTGTGGGGTGGGGTGGAGAGGAGGAAGATAAATTCTAGAAGATGAATTAAAGAGATGGAGGAAGGGCGGTCCTGACCTTGGTCGTCAAAAGCATGAGTCAGTTCATGGCCCACGACCACACCAATCCCACCGAAATTCAGTGCCCTACAGGGAGAAAGAAAATGCGAGTACAGTCATACCTCGTGTTGCTTCCGCTTCAGGTTGCATTTTTTTGGGTTGTGGACTGCCGAAACCAGGAAGTACCAGAACGAGTTTCTTCCAGGTTTCAGCAGTTGCGCACACGCAGAAGTGCTTCTGCGCATTTTGCACATAAGTGCCGAATCGCAACCCGCGTGCATGCAGACGTGGGTTGTGAACACTGCGGGCTGCGAACGTGCATCCCGCACAGATCACGTTCGCACCCCGAGCATCCACTGTAAGTCAGAAATACATTTGTTGGCTCCACAGAGGAGCCAGCTCCAATCTGCTGGCTCCAGGGGAACTGCTGCAAACAATAAGGACATAAGAAGAGCCTGCTGGATCACACTAACAGCTCACCTAGTCCTGTTCTCACAGGGGCCAACCAGATACCTGTGGGAAACCAACAAGCAGGATTCGAGCCCAAGACCAATTGTTCCTTCCTGTGGTTTCTGGCAACTGGCATGGCTGCCTCTGACCGTGGAGTCACAGCACAGCCATTGCGGCTAGTGGCCTTCTCCTCCTCCTCCACACTTTTGTCTAATCCTCTTTCGAAGCCACCCGGGTTGGTGGCCCTCACTGCCTCCTGTGGGAGGGAGTTCCACAGATTAACTCTGCGCTGCGTGAAGGAGAAGGACTTCCTTTTACCCGTACCGAACATTCAGCTTCAGTGGATTCCCAACCAGCTCTAGCGGTTTCGAGGGAGATCTTTTCTCTCCCTCTCCACTTTTTTCACACCATGAATAGCTTTGTAAACTTCTATCATGTCATCTTTCCTCTAAGCCAGCCTTTCTCAACCTGTGGGTCCCCAGATGTTGTTGAACTACAACTCCCATCACTCCTAGCTAGCAAGGCCAGAGCTCAGGGATGATGGGAGTTATAGTCCAACAACATCTGGGGACCCACAGGTTGAGAACCCCTGAAAGAAGTCCAAAACACTGCACCTTTTTTTTCATGGGCCAGTCGCTCCACCCCGCTGAGCATTTTGGGTTGCCCTTTTCTCAACAATACTGATTCTCAGCAGGGCCAGATTTAGGTTTGATGAGGCCCTAAGCTACTGAAGGTAATGGGGCCCTTTATATGTCCAGCTGTCCTTTGTCAACAACAAACTGTCGCTGTTTTTTTGTTTTGAATATATGCTATATGGTCATTTATGGACCTAATAGGTATCTAAAGCCATTTGCACATAACAAAATAGGTATTCTATCAAAGTAATTGTTGAACTTATCTTATATTTTGGAAATGTACATCCAGTTTTTTCCCCCTTTAAATTTTTTGGGGCCCCCCCAAGAGAGTGGGGCCCTAAGATATAGCTTGTTTAGCTTATACGTAAATCTGGCACTGATTTTCAGCCACCTTCTCTAGCGGTTGGAAGCACTCTCTCTCCCTGGACATACCCAGCTGACTGCGAGGTACGGTTTACCCAACGAAACCTTCAAAACCTTCAACGAAACCTTCAGTTCCCCATTGCTCGAGCCCATGGGCTAAGATGTGACGGCACATTCACGAACATTCTACCTCTTGAGATGGGGAGGCAGAGCTGTGGATTTTGACTGGACCAATGGAGGTGGCTGTGAGGGAACTGGTTTGGCAGGAGGACAGCTCTCCAGAAAGGGGCCGAGGAGCAAGGACCAGGCTCATGTGGCCCACAGATGGGCCTACCGAAAATATGTTAGTGAAGGCTTTCCCCTGATGTGTGACCCCAGTCATTTATGGAAGATTGATTTCATATCTGATGGAAAATGTTCTGGTGTTTTTGAGGTCCGCTGGGATATTTTATTGCTTTTGGAGTCCATAGCATTGTTTTTATAATTTTTATCTTGCACTAATTTTGCTCTGGCGGCATTATGCTGGGAAGCAGGGCGTATGAATCTGAGTAACAATAATGGGATCTGGTAGGCTGATTTGCACAGAGGCTGGGCAGGAAGACACCTTAGAACCATGAAACTGTGCAGTTGGAAAGGGACCCCCCAGGGTCATCTAGACCAACCCCCTGCGATGCAGGAATTGCAACTACAGCATCCCTGACAGATGGTCACCCAACCTCTGCTTAAAAACCTCCTGTGAAGGAGAGTCTTTCACCTTCCGAGGGAGGCCATTCTCCTGCTGAATAGCTCTTAAAATCAGAAAGTTTTCCCTAACGTTTAGTCAGAAATTTGTCCCTTAGTCGTATGAATCCATTGGTTTGGGTCCTTCCCTCTGGAGCAGCAGAAAACAAGCTTGCTCCATCTTCCATGTGACAGCCCTTTTGCTGTTTGAAGATGTCTATCCTAGCGCCTCTCCTTTTTCTCTTCTCCAGGCTGAACTCCCTCAACCGTTCCTCATCAGGCTTGCTTTCCAGACCCCTTTTTCATCTTGGTTACAGCTTGTCAATATCCCCCTTACAACTGTGGTGCCCAGTTTAAGCTTTACAGACGCAAGAGGCCTCTAAAGGTATTTTGGTCTCCATCCATCATCTCCGAGACCACAGTGCTTTACTTCCAGCCCTACAGCCACTCTTAAAAAAACCAACACCAATCCCTGCTGGAGGTGCTCCTGAACCTCATGGCAGTGAGGCTGAATTGGGAGGGGTGTTAATACTCTCCCCCTCCCTTGCCAAACACTGAATATCTGATTGGGATGGGGTGACAGAGAGAAAGAGAGTGAAACATTCATACTTTGGGGAGCTTCGGGTGTAGAACGGAGGCTGCAGGATCCCAGCAGGAAAGACGATTTCATTCTTGGTCGGGGAGTAATAAGCATTCACTGTTGGGGGAGTCATGCTCCATCTGCAGAATAAGAAGGAGGGAGAGAAGAGGGGGAGAGTATGGTCAATGGCAAAACCACTCGAGGTGTCCTAAAAGCTCAATGCTCCATCGGCCCAATTTGGGTTTTTGGCATTTCCCATTCCTCAACCTCAAAGTCTTCACGGGTAACCCTAAAACATGTCTGGAAATTGCACCCTTGGCCCTGGGGGCCTTTTAGTGCTCACTGCAGATCTGCTAGTCTGGGCAGGGGGTAGGGAGTACTCTGCACGTGCCTGCAAAGCTTGCACTTCGGCACTGAGCTGAGCTCTCTCTCTTGAATGCCAGCCTCCAGCTGGAATTATGCAAGGCTGCACAAGCAAATGCAAAAATGAAGTGGGAGCAGGAAATAGGCAGGAATGATAGAGGACATAAAAGTTTGCCCTTTTCTTGGAATGCAGGACGCACGACTTGGATGACCAGCAACATGGCCCTCTCAGTTTATTTCTTCAATATATAGCGACTGGATTGCAGAACCTGTAAGAACCGAGGGACATTATCTTCTGCCTTGAGTTCCAACTTGGATAAAAGATTCCCTCTCTGTCTCTCTCTCTCACACACACACTAACAGCAACCTCCTCCTCAAAGTTTGAGAAGGGAGGTTACAGGGAACCAGGCAGAGGGCCTTCTCAGTAGTGGCACCTGGCCTGTGGAACGCCCCTCACCAGATGTCAAGAAAATAAACAACTATCTGACTTTTAGAAGACATCTGAAGGCAGCCCTGTATAGGGACATTTTTAATGCTTGATGTCGCTGTGTTTTAATTCGTTGGAAACCGCCCAGAGTGGCTGGGGCAACCCAGTCAGATGGGCGGCATATAAATTTATTGTTATTGTCCAACAAAGTTGGTTG
The DNA here is from genome assembly GCF_964188315.1 of Podarcis muralis. Lineage (NCBI taxonomy): Eukaryota > Metazoa > Chordata > Lepidosauria > Squamata > Lacertidae > Podarcis > Podarcis muralis. The sequence continues at coordinate 7,305,431 of NC_135661.1, read as the reverse complement.
CCATCCTGCTGCAGTGAGTTCCATAGTTTAACTATGCAGGGCATAAGGAAGTGCTTTCTTCTACCCGTCCTGAACCTTCCGACATTCAGCTTCAGCAAAGCTTGGTGTGCCCGAAAAAATGCACGGTCAGAGTGGGCCGCCCCCCCGGGGTTTGAGCCCCCCCCCCGGCATCCTGAGGCCGACTCACTGGTCGCGGTTTGGAGGCTTCCGGAGCTGCTCAGCGGCCACTCGGGCGGAGAAGTTGAGGAACTGCATGACGTTCTCGTAGTACAGATCCGGGACGGCATCGTACTGCCAGGAAGCAAGAGCCCATCAGAATAGGGAGGCAAGGAGGGGCCAGGGCAGCTGGCCACAGTCACCGCCAACCCCCCTGCTTGGCCTTAGTGGGCCTGCCCCACCTCCAACTCACATCCTTGAACACTTTGTCCAGTTCTTTGGGGTCCATGATGAACTTAGGGTAACCGATCATGTCGTAGATGGCGTCGGCCTTCTCCTTGGCGGACCGCCTCGTCTCCTCATCCATCCACGGGAGGGTGGCCAAGCTCTCTTCGAAGGCCATCTTGATCTCCTTAATCATTTCCTCAGCCTGGTGGAGACAAAGCACGAAGTTACGAGGCGGGACCGCTTCTTTTAACAGGAATTGGGGGGGCGGGGAGGTCCTGGCAAACGATCGGTGTGTGTGAGGCTTCAGGGAATCCCATCCCCCTCCCTCACGGCTGGCAGCCAGAAATGGGAAAACAAGAGGTTCTTACAAAGGTAATTTATTCAATATTCACAGAGAGAGATGCACGATGCTGCCTCTTGGGTAATGGCGTTGCTCCGAGTAAAGTCCCACCCCCTCTGTCTCTCCTATTCTATGTCATTCCTACGTCAGCTGATCTGTGTTTTCTGCCTCTGAGCTTTCTGTTCTCCTACTCTTAATGCATGCCAGGACCTGGGAGGAGGCGTTTGGCATGCTTTCCAATGACACTGAGTCTGCCAGCTGTTTCTCCCCTGGTGATTCCTCCTGCTCCTCTCCCAATATTTCCCAGCTTCTCCCCTCTGCAGCCTCTGAACTGTGACCTTCTGCAAACCACTGTTCTAAATCTATACTGTCTCCCTCTTCTCTAGGAAGTGCAGGAGGAGGGAGGAGTGGTCTCCACTATTCCTCTTCAACACAGTCCCTGATATTGTGTGTGGGGGGGGTGGAGTTGCAGGCAGCAGAGGAGTTCCTGCAGGGAATCTGGGGCAGAAATTCCCCACTCCAGCCACAGGGAGTGGAGAAAGCAAAGGGCAATCCAGGCACCTCTGAAATGGACTGAGTGCGCGACAGTCCTGGAGGGGGCTTGCAATGGTGTTCCCGGGCGCCAGTGATCGAGGGCAGAGAGCTTTCTGCCGCATTTATTTTTCCACCTTTCACTAATTTGTTAGCAACATGGCAATGGATGCCAACTACAAGCACAGCATTTGGGTAATTTTAATTCTTATTACTCCTTGCATTTGTAATTCCACCTCCCCACCCACCTATCAAGGTGGCACATATGGTCCTTGTTTAATCCCCGCAACAATCCTGTGAGGTAGGTTAGGCTGGGAGGTAGGGACTGGTTCCTCAAGGTCACTGAGCGAGAGCTTCATGGCTGAGTGGGGATTCGAACCCTGGTTTCTCGTGTCCTAGTCCAATGCTCTACACCACTCCAACCTATTCTATGCCTCACAAGCTCTCAGCTAGACTGGTAAAGAAAAAGCGATTTACTGCATTTTGCGCTCCACAAGACGCACCTGACCATAAGACGCACCTAGTTTTTAGAGGGGGCGCTGAGCAGAGCCTATATGGATTCCAGGCTCTGCTCAGCGCTCCCTTTCACGAGCCGTGTGGAGCGTCACTGACGGGTTGCCCTCCTCCCTCCTCGGGGAAAAGCCCCCAAGGGCAGCATGCATGCTCCACGCGGCTCTTGCAGACTTTTCCGGGAGGTGGGGGAAGGGACAGAGCGCGACTAAGCCAGAAGCTAGAACAGCGAGAGGGAGCGCAGCGATCTCTCTCGCTGTTCTGGCTTCTGGGATAGCTGCGCAGCCTGCATTCGCTCCATAAGACGCACACACATTTCCCCTTACTTTTTAGGAGGGGAAAAGTGCGTCTTATAGAGTGAAAAATACAGTATATGCATTGTGTAATGTATAATAAAGAAATATGATGGGGGGGGGCAGAATGAAATTAAACATTGTTCTCCCCCTGCCCCCCAGAATATGCAGAAATTATGGGGAAATTAAAAGAAGCATGGAAGAGTAAGAAGGGAAGTCGATGATGGTACCATTGCAATAGTGGATATTTAATGGTGGAAATATATATTGGAAAACTTTAATAAAATAAGATTAGCGGAACTGGCCCTGTAACAGTCACCGCCTTACCACTGCCTTGCTGTCTTCCGCGAAGGAGGCCTTGACGAACATGGCACCCAGCGCGAAGCCCAGGTTGATGTCTGTGTCGCTGATGCAGTACTTCCATCGGGGCAGGCAGGTCTGTGGGGTGGAAGGAGACCCTTGGCGTCAGCGGCACTGGCGGAGGAAGGGGGTGCGGCCCACCCTGGGTGTCATCCCTGAGAGGGGGGTGACATCGTCGCCCTGGGACGCTCACCACAGGCAGCTAGTCCCACCCCTGGCTGAACAGCATGTTCGCCACTCCAGGTGGCAGAGCAGCTAGCTCCACCTCTCATCAGCGGAGGAACTTGGGGCAACTTGGGGCCAGAGATGAACGCCACCACCGAACGCCTTCTCTCTCCCCACCCAGGAAGCAGGTGATGGTCCCTGGAGAGCGACTCCTGGTGAGAAGCATCCAGGATGGACATGGGTGGACCACCAGGTCTCCCAGTGTCTGAATTGCAGACAGCTGCCCAGCTTTTTGCCTTAGGATGAGATTTCTGCTTTTCTTTTGTAGAGCTTTATTATTATTATTATTATTATTATTATTATTATTATTATTTTAAAAAATGCATATACAGTGGTACCTCGGGTTACAGACGCTTCAGGTTACAGACTCCGCTAACCCAGAAATAGTACCTCAGGTTAAGAACTTTGCTTCAGGATGAGAACAGAAAGTGTGTGGCGACGGCAGCGGGAGGCCCCATTAGCTAAAGTTGTGCCTCAGGTTAAGAACAGTTTCAGGTTAAGAATGGACCTCCAGAACGAATTACCGTATTTTTCAATCTATAAGACGCACCAGACGCACCTAGTTTTTGGAGGAGGAAAACAAGAAAAAAAATATTCTGGATCTCAGAAGCCAGAACAGCAAGAGGGATCGTTGTGCAGTGAAAGCAGCAATCCCTCTTGCTGTTCTGGCTTCTGGGATAGCTGTGCAGCCTGCATTCTCTCCATAAGACGCACACACATTTCCCCTTACTTTTTAGGTCTTATAGAGCAAAAAATACGGTAAGTTCTTAACCCGAGGTACCACTGTATATATTTACAATAGAACGTCACAAAATAAAACAATGAGTGCCGGCCAAGTTTCCTACTCGCCTTCTTTGAGCCGTACATGACCTCCATGAACTTCTCCTCTGCATCCTGGAAGCGCTGGTCCAGAAAGCCGGCTCCTTTCCTCACCAGGTGCCAGATCATGTAGTTGTGCAAGATACTGGAACGGAAAAAGGGGTGGGGTGGGGGGAAAGATGAGGACCTCTCCATCCTCTCCTGGAACTGGCTGCAAAAAGTGCCCTCCCCCCGATATCAGTTGCACACTGCAGGCATTGCAAGGGAGCCCCCCATTAACCCTACCTGGATGTGCCTTTGGGGACTTGCACCCGGGACCTCCTGCATGCATAGCAGACGCCCCACCTCTGAGCTATGGTCCTTAAAAACAAAGCAAGCTCCTAGTCCTCACTGTTTGGAACAAAGGGCTAGTTTAAAGGTAGCTGATTTTTACCGAGTCCATCTAGCTCTGTATTGCCTACACTGACTGGCAGCAACGGCTCTGCAGGGTTTCAGACAGGGAGCCTTTTCTCGGCCCCACCTGGAAGATGCTGCCGGCGGGGATTGAACCTGGGACCTTCTGCATGCAAAGCAGGTGCTCTGCTGCAGATGTTGTGTTCCTTCTGCTAAAGACGAACCAGTATTCTAGTCCTCATGCTTCTGAATGAAGAGCTGATAGAACCAGGAAGCTACCTTACAGAGGATCAGAGCACTAGACTAAACCTGGGATCTTCTGTATGCAAAGCAGGTGAGCTCCAGCCTTCTCCCTAAGCTTCCAGTCCTTGTGGTTCTGAACAAAGGGCTGATCCAATCAATCAATCAATCAATCAATCAATCAGTCAGTAAGGGCTGATTTAAAAGCAGAGGAAACTGCCTTCCAATGAGTCCATCTAGATCCATATAGCCTACACTGGCTGGCAGTGGCTTCTCTGGGGTTTCAGGCAGGTGCTCTGACCAGCGAGCTAAGGCGAGATGGGGGCCGCAGAGAAGGAAACTTCTGTCGGTTCAGCTCGCCCCCGGACCCAGCCGCACTCACCGCCTGTCTGTGTTGAGGATGAGATAGGAGACTTGCTCGAGGTACTCTTTGGCGTAGACCACCACTGGCTCCGTCTCGTTGATCTCCACCGGGGAGAAGACGGCATTCAGCAGGGGCATCCAGTCCACGGCCGGAGAAAGGTTCTTTTTTTGCGGGAGCAGAAGAGGGGCAGGGCAGGGATGGGGGAAAGTGCAGGAAGCAAAGACAAAGAGAAGTTAGAGGTCGCTCTCTGGCTGGGGTGGCTGGCGGAATGGGACCTACAATTGAGCGGGCGGTAGAGAGAGAGAGGAACCCCTCCCCCCAAAACAAACAAGCAAGCAAGCCTAGGAAAGCTGGAAGAATCTCAATAAGGGTCGGGCTGTCTCCAGCTAAGTCCTAAATAGAGTAGACCCAATGTTTTTATTTTTGTTTTTATTATTACATTTACGATCCTGCCTTTTTCCCTGACTCAAGGCAGCTTACAGCTCAAATAGAAACAGCTAAAAACACTGGAGGTGGGGGACAACTAAACACCCCCCCATCACAACATTAGCTCTTTCCCTAAATCATAGTAATTATTATTATTATTATTATTCAATATTTATATGCTGCCCATCTGACTGGGTTGCTCCAGCCACTCTGGGCGGCTTCCAACAAATTAAACACATTAAGCAGAGTAAGGCATCAAACGTTAATAACTTCCCAAAAGCCTGTTGGAACAAGAATGAATAATAATAATAATAATAATAAGTATAATAATAATAATAATAATAATAATAATAATAATAATATACTGCTCTTCATCAAAAGAGCTCAGGAAGGTTCACAAGACAAAAATACAAGATAAAAACACAGACAAATAGTTAAAACAAAAACAACAAAACAATAGTAAATCTCTCCCCCCCCACCTTTAAATACATTTAAAAGGCTGTAGAATATTAATCAGCCAAAGGCCTGGTTGAAGGTCTTCACTTCACCTGCCAGCGGAAGGACAACAAGGAGGGAGCTGGTCTAACCTCTTTAGGAAAGGCGTTCCAAAGTTGTCTGGGAGAAGCCACCACCAAGAAGGTCCTGTTGTGCATTCCCGCCCAGTGCGCTTGTGAGGGTGGCGGGGCTGAGAGAAGGCCCCTCTCCCGAAAATCTCAGAGTGCAGGCAGGTTTGCATAGGGAATATGGACCTCCAGATAGCCTGGGCCTAAGGCTTGATAGGTCAAAACCTACTCATTAATGTGTATACAATATTTTTCCACCAGGCCTTTGGCTTTCAATTATCTGTGGCAGTTTTGCATGGGCAGGAAGCTTCCGCCTAGTTTTTTTTTAAAATGAATCGCCTACCTTGAGCTCCCTGGCAGGCATCTTGTGGTAGATGAGCTCCTCATCCCGCCGCTTCTCCTGGGGGATGGTGATGTTGGCTAGGGTGGTCTCAAAGTCCAGGATCTCCTCCATCTGCCGCCTGGTCTCAGCTTCGTCCTGCCCCCCAACCAGCATGCCTAGCTGGACCATGTAAGTCAGGTAACCTGCAAGCACCTGGGTAGGTAGGCGAGGTGGGGGGAGAATTATGTATTTGCAGGGGGTGGACTAGATGGCCCCCGGGGGTACCCGTTCCAACTCTACAATTCTATGATTCTAAGGCAGAGAAAGGAGGCTGCACGGAATTAAGGAGAGCGGGAACCACAACATCAAATACCAGCAACACCTTGCAGCCCTCGCAATGTCTGCCTTTGGGGACTCCCCACTGCAAATGTCCAGTCTCAGACACAGGCAAATCACAAGGCTAACTGTGGATGTTTGGGGGCTGGGAGACACACTTTAAAGGTAATACCTAAAAACAGCTGCTCCTAGTCTTTTTCGAGGTCTATAAACTCATCCCCACTGCCCCCTACCCTATAAAAAAGCAATATTCAGAGTAGTGGTTTGCATGACCCAATAAGGGAGATAATAACACGATAAAATTCAAAACAGTAACAATTCATTGCATGTTTATTCAAAATCCTATTGAAGCTATTTAGTTTAATTAACTAATTCAACAGAATGGATGAACTGGATCCTGTATGGCTGATAGTCATTTACACAACATCAACTTCGTCGGACTGGTCATGTTGGGCGGATGCCGGATTATCGTCTTCCAAAGCAACTACTCTATTCTGAACTTAAAAACGGAAAGCGTAATGCCGGCGATCAACAAAAAAGGTTTAAAGTCTCTCTCAAGGCACACCTAAAAAAATGTAGTATAAACACCCACAACTGGGAAACACTGGCCTGCAAGGGCTCCAATTGGAGAACAGCCTTTACCAAAGGCGTCATGGGCTTTGAAGACGCTCGAACTCAGAACGTAAGGGAGAAACGTGCTAAGAGGAAGGCACACTTGGCAAACCCTCACCGTGATCAACTCCTGCCCGGAAATCTATGTCTCCACTGTGGAAGGACGTGTGGATCCAGAATTGGCCTCCACAGTCACTTACGGACTCATTGTTAAAACTGTGTTCATGGAAGACAATCTTACTTGGCTACGAGGGATTGCCAAAGAAGAAGACCTCCTGCATCCCCTTGCCTTTTGGCACCCCCCTAGGGAATCCTGCTGCCACCTGGGGGCGCTACTGCCCACTTTCGGAACCACGGACCTAACAGACTGCCTCATCCGTTACGCACCCCAGTCTGAAGCTAGGACCGTAAGCACCCCAACCGCCCCCCGCCCAACCCTCACCTTCTCGTTCTGCGTTTTGTTGAGATAGTAGTCCCTGGAAGGCAACATCAGCCCTGCCTGGTCCACCTGGAGGGGAGACACAAACTGGAGTGAGGACACAGTATGGATGTGGAGCCACAGTTCTGTCTAGAACAGAGGAAACTTGAGTCAGACCACTGGGCTCCATCCAGCTCAGGGCCGTTGGCAAAGTTCCTGCAGACCTACCTGGAGGTCTGGGACCTTCTGCATGCCAAGCAGGAACTCTACCCACCGAGCTCCAGCCCTTCCCCACCTCCAAGGCAGGACCCTGGGCTGCAATTCTGGACCACAAAGACAGGGCCTTGCTGGGTCAAAGCAAAGGCCCACCGAGCTCAGCATCCTGTATCCTGCAGCAACCAATCAGGTTTGGGAAGGATGCTGACCCCAGAGCTGCTAAGACAGGTGTGGGGAACCTGGAGCATGGTTACCAGATTTTTTTCAATGAATCCGCGGACACTTTTTTTTTTGAAGCTGAGTAGCAACAGGGAGTCAGTAGTGGGGATGGTGAGGCAAAAGACCCTGGGCCCAAGCACACATGTACCGTATTTTTCGCTCTATAAGACGCACCAGACCACAAGACGCACCTAGTTTTTGGAGGAGGAAAACAAGAAAAAAAATATTCTGAATCTCAGAAGCCAGAACAGCATGAGGGATCGCTGTGCAGTGAAAGCAGCAATCCCTCTTGCTGTTCTGGCTTCTGTGATAGCTGCGCAGCCTGCATTCGCTCCATAAGACGCACACACATTTCCCCTTACTTTTTAGGAGGGGAAAAGTGAGTCTTATAGAGCAAAAAATACGGTATATTGTATAAAGGTGCAAAGCCCTTCTTTCGCACCCTGTGAAACATGGATGCAGTTTTTTTATAAACTGGGCAATGGCCGCCCACCTGTGACTCCCGAGCCTCCCCCGATCAGTCAAAACAAAGGGGGCAGGAGATTGCACAAGACACATCATATGTGCACAAGACACATCATATGCGCACAAGACATATCATAGAGTGACTTCCGGTGAGGAAAAATGGCGGGCGCCACGGCAGTGAGCAGCTCCTGAAGCCAGCCAGAGCCAACTGTGCTACCAGGCTGCCGCTGCCACGTTTTCCAGGGACAGATTTGCAAATCTGGGGACTGTCCCCAGGAATGTCTGGTAACCCTAACCTGGAGGTCCGCCAGGATTCCCGAACCGGCCCTCAGGAAACCGGTCTAGGCCCGCAATGTCTCCACCACGCCCCCGAGTGCTTCCACCTGGCTGCAATGACTTCTGGGGCATGGAGGACGGCATTGTGCAGAGACTCCTAGCTGGAATGGAGCCTGCTGTGCCCACCATGCCAGAGATGACAGGGGTTAGGCTAGGGCGAGGGAATGCCAACTCTCACCTCGGCCTGAGTGGGGAGAACCGACAGCTCCCGCTCCAAAAAATGTATCTCACCCCTTGTGTGGCCTTCCACCTCCTGCACCCACCTGGATGATGTTGACGCTGGAGTTTTTGGAGTCGGCGCTGACATAGATGGAGAAGAAGGGCCAGATGTGGTGCTGCGCAGCCAGCTGCAGCAGAGTCTGGTTGAAGTCGTCCTCCTGCCAGGGACCGCTGATGTTCCAGCCACCAAGCTGGAGGAGAGATTGTAACATAGCTTTTATATACAGTATATATACACAGTGGCACCTTAGTTTGCATACGTTTTGGATTACAAACGTCACACCTGGAAGAGCGTGTCCCGGTTTGCAACCTTTTTTTAGATTACAACCCATTTTTGGGGGATTACGAACAATTTTTTTTGGGAGACCCCATTGGCGAAATAGCGCCTTGGGTTACAATCTGTTTTGGTTTACAAACGGACCTCTGGAACGGATTATGGTTGTAAAGCAAGGTTTCACTCTCTCTCTCTCGCGCGCGCACGCTCTCTCTCTCTCTGTGTATAAAATTAAATTTTCTGTTTTACAATTTATAACACTCATTTAAACATCCTTAAAATATCAATGACTTCCCTTCTTCTCTTTCCATGGTTCATTTTGCATATCATAAATCCCTGCATATTTTACATAAACCATTCAGTATTCTGTTATTACATCCATCAAAACGTATTCATTCTGTTGAATTTATCTTAATGCTGCCATCGTTTTCAAGTATACACAATTTCCCCCATATATTCAATAAACATTTTCCAATCTTCTCTAAATGTATGTTCTTCTTGTTCTCTTATTCTACATGTTAAGTCCGCAAGCTTCGCATATTCCATCAGCTTAAGTTGCCGTTCTTCTTTAGTTGTGACCTCGCTCGTTTTCCATTTTGGGGCTAACAAAACACGGGCTGTAGCAGTGGCATACATAAATAACCTTTTTTGACACCTGGGAATTTGCATCTGAATCATCCCCAACAAAAAGGTCTCTAGTATTTTTGGAAAAGTACTTTTAAACATTTTTTCCAATTCATTATGGATTGCAATATTGCATGCAGGCAATTTTTTAAACTTGGTTTTGACTAATCAGTTTGATGTGAACAATCTGAGAAATGATTGGAATAAAGAATTAGGAGTTTCTATCGACAGAGGACGAGATGGTGGGACAGTGTTCTCGAAGCTACCAGCATGAGTTTGACCAAACTGCGGGAGGCAGTGGAAGACAGGAGTGCCTGGCGTGCTCTGGTCCAGGGGGACACAAAGAGTCGGACACGACTAAACGACTAAACAACAACAACAACAACAACAACAATCTTACCTAAACAGTGGGACAATGTTTTAGTTTCAGTAATGTAATAATGTATTTTAGTGTTTTGTTGGAAGCCGCCCAAAGTGGCTGGGGAAACCCAGCCAGATAGGTGGGGTATAAATAATAAATTATATCATTAATATTATTACTACTATTATTATTATTGTGGTGGTGGTGGTTTTGGACAACACTCTCCCATCAGTGCACAAAACATTTCAGAGCAAAGCTAATAATTCCCAAAAAGCTGGACCTGGGAGACCTTCGGCCACAGACTCAAACCAGAAACCATGACCAACCTCTTCCCCAGTGGCCTTCTTGCCATTTTTAAGAAAGTTTATACAAAATGTAGTACATATTTACCTATGTATTAGGGTAATACTATCAAACTTGTATGGGTATTTATTAATATATATTCACATTTATCTACAGATTTCAGTGTCTTTTTTCCCTTTGCATCACTTTATTTCTTCGTAACTGAAAACCTTTCGATAAAATATCAATATCAAAAAAGAGAGAAAAGAAAAAAAGGAAGAAAGCCCAAGGCTGGCTTCTCCTCTTCCGCCCAGCCTCTTAGCCTGCCTGCCTGGCTCTTGGCCCGCGTTCCCTGGGCTCCCTCACCTTCTTGATGCGGTCCACCAGGGGCGTGGCCTGCAGCTCCTCAATCTTGGTCTCGTTCATGCAGGACTGGTAGTAGCGCTGGACTTTGCGTTCTGCCTCGCTGGACACCTGGGCCGTGGTGTTCTCTGGAGAGAGGGAGAGAGAAGCTCCAGTCAGCCATGCCACTTCGACACCCAACCCCCCTTTCGCTGCCAGGCACAAGATGAAGAATTGCAGAACTGCAGAGTTGAAAAAGGGACCCCAAGGGCCACCTAGTCCGACCCCCTCCTGAAATGTAGGAATCATAGCTTGGGGGCTGGTGCAAACTGAAGTTTCCCTGCCCTTCAACTTCCACCTCCAGAAAACTGCAAAGCCTGTTTTCTGTTCAGCTGGTATGCATGCATGGAAAGGTGGAGAGTTTTTTTCTAGGGAGCCATCGGCCTTGAGATAGACTTGTGGAACTCACTGCCACAAGATGGGACAAGAAGAGCGGCTAACATTGACAGCTCATCCCCCCAGCCTTACACTATTTCACAGAGATATGGAAAATTAACACCTATGAAAACGCAATGGTGTTATGGAGCCTCCAGTCCCAGAGGGAGTATACCTCTGAAAGCTAGATGTTGAAGGGAGCTGGGGGCAGGGGGAGGCTGCTGCGATCTCCCCACTGCTGTTCACATAATGCTGGTCTCGGTGACCCCTTTGGTCTGCACAGCAATACCTGCACAGCAATACCGTTTGGGTTGGCTCCCAACTCTCCATCTCAATGAAGACTGAAGGAGTGCATGAGAGAGAGGAAGAGAGCGACCACATGCCACGCGTATGTTCTACCAGTGACCCACCTAACCTTTGCTCGTGCAGCTCCCAACACACCGGCAAGACTTGCTGCCTGCCTTCAAGAATTGGGGGGGCCTCAGTGGAGCACAGGCAAGAGGGAAACAAATGGCACTCAGTCCCTCCCTCGCCCTTCCAAGCCGGCCAGCCAGCCAGCCTGCTTCCTTCTTTCCGTCCTCTCTCCCTCCCCGAAGCCCCGAAAGAACAAAACACCCCCAGAAAGCAGAAAGAAAATGGAAACTGCAAGGCCTCCTGCCAGCGCAAGGATTTCCAACTGTGCAACAGGACGTCTTGCACCCTCTCCTGTGCCCCACAATCTCCCCCGGTCTGCCCCAGAGGGTTGGAGGAACCTCCAGGATGAATTTATTACTTACTCACTCACTCAATTTATAACCTTGCCCTTCCTCCCAAAGGGAGCGCAGGGTGGCAAACGCACAGGAGATAAAGACAGTAAAAGTGTCCTGGAAACCTATTTCAATGGAGCCAGAAGATGCAGGCAATTTCATCAACTCTGTTAGGAGTTAGTTAATTAAACTAAACATGCTAGTTGGGTATTGAAAAAATGTGCAATTAATTACTGCCTTGAATTTTATTGTGTGAATTTCTTCCAAAGCAGGACGTGCAGACTGCTGTTCTGGCTCTTGTTTTCAACAGAGTGGGGGGCACTGGGGGTGGGTTTATGGAACCAAGGGGGGGGGGGGGTTGGCTCCCAAAAACTTGGGAAGCACTAATCTAGGATTAAAAGGGTTGCTAATTTATGGTGAGGGGAAGGAGGAAATTGAATGGGGGGGGGAGCCTCACTGCACAAGCAGAATTCCTTGCACTGACAATCTGCTGGGAAAGACCCTGTTTCACGCTCCTGCCAGACTCAGGTGGCAGCCCTTGCAGATTTCCCCCGCTCCCCTTTGCAGATTCCACGGGAAGAGATGGCTCACCCAGAAGGTGCTTGAGGATGGCCTGGTTGTGCTCCCAGAGTTTGTTGAAGGTCCCCCAGCGGGAATGGCCGTCGGGGATGGGGTTGGCCTTGATCCAGCCCCCGCAGGCGTAGCTGAAGAAGTCCTCACAGGGGTCCACCGACCGGTCCAGCGAGCTCAGGATGGAGCTGGTCACGGAGATGCAGGACTCCGTCAGGCAGAGCCCTGGAGGAAAGGGCTGGTCAGGGTCACAGGATGACTTACAGGGGAATCCCCGCTTACACGGGTCTTCCATTCCAAGACACTGCACATGAATCCGTTACGGACCACTCCACCCCCGTTCTGCCCCCGCAAGCGGCGTTTGTGTGAGTGGTCATGCACAATTCAAATGCATGTGAATTAGGAGCTATTTTCATTCATTTAGGCAACCCTGGGGTGGCAAATAGAAATGAAACACAGGGTAGACCCACTGAAATTAATGAAGCCAGCCAGTCATAAGAATATGGCCCAGCAAGCCAGCTTCCTCTTCTTAACAGTGGCCCAACCAGATGCCCATTATGGGAAACCCACAATCAGGATTTGAGCACAAGAGTAAACGCTCCCCTCCTGTGGTTTCCAGGAACTGGGATTCAGGAGCACTGCTGACCCCAACTGTCGGGTCTAGCAGCCACCGACAGCCCTCTCCTCCGCCATGAATTCACCCAGTCCTCTGTTTTAAAGCTGGTATCCACCACTGCCTCCTGTGGCAGTGAGTTCCGCAGTTTAACTATGTGCTGCATGAAGAAGGACTTCCCTTTGTCTGTCCTGAATCTTCCAGCATTCGGCTTCACTGGCTGGCCACAAGCTCTAGAGTGGTGAGAGACGGAGAGAAAAGGCTTTTCTCTTGCCACTTTCTCCGGTCACGGCCTTAAATTTCAATAGGTCTACCCTGAGGAGTGGAACTTGGCTGGATACCATCTGTTAGACCAAAGTCCATTACACTGGCCTGAGAGTTGCAAGGGGCTGCTGGGAAGTGTAGTCCAAAACCACATGGAGGGTGCCAGCAGGGGGCAGTGCAGTCTTAGTGTAAGCCAGGAGGGGAGACTCACTGGTTCGGAACTGGAACAGCAGCACACAGATGCAGGCCAGGAAGCCGGCTGAGAGGGTCACTGTCAGCACCAGGAGGCGTTTCTCAACATGCGTCCGTTCGGCCCAGCAGCTTTTGCTGGTCCCCGACCCACGGAAGTTCACCTGGGGAGCAAGAAGGCAAGAAGTCAAGCCTCAGGGTGTGGGGTGTGCAGCCTTTGGATCCTCCCCCCTTGCAAGCCAGATGAACAAATCCAACACCTGGCTGAGCTTTGTGGCTGGGCTGGGAATTCGAACCCAGGTCCCCTGGGTCAGGAGGACACCAACTATGAAAAATTGGGGGTTGGGGGGGGGGAGAAGAGGAAGAAAAGGGAGTTTTATGGAAGTTACGTCCAGCCCCACAAAACCACATTCTCTAACTTGGGGGGTTTCCAGTTGGTGGTCCGTGGGTTGTCAGTGGTTTGTAATTTTCAAGCGGCCTGAGGTGTGACTGTGTGTCTGCAGTTGAAGACGGGAGACAACGTAACGCTAAATATTTATACTGATTCCTCATTGTATTTTCAACTGTGCCTCCTACACTGCATTTTATTGTATCACCATCTCAATTCTTCAGTATTCAAATTGCGATTCAATTACTTATAATATATTGGGGGCAGTACGGGGGGGGGGGGGTGAGTGAGATGCGATTGAAAATAGAATAAAAAAACCGTACAGCATCTAGCATGTAAGAACCTAAGAACCACCTGCTGGATTAGGTGAAAAGGGGCCCATCTAGACCGGCATCCTCGCAGTCTCCAACCATGTGCCTATTAGGGGAAACCCCCAAGTAGGACCCAGGCACAGGAGCCCTCTCCCCTCCTGTGGTTTCCAGCAACTGGGATTCAGAAGAACTGCTCCCTCTGACCACGGAGCCCCAGCATGGCCACTAGCAGCCCTGTCCTCCATGAATCCTCTTTTCACTGTCCAAGTTGGTGCCCATCACTGCCTCTTGTGGGAGGGAGTTCCACAGTCACCCCCCCCTTGCCCGAGAAGCAGGATGCTGCATTTTGGGCTGGTGCCCACCCGCCCACCGATGTCCAATCAGCACCAAGCTTTGGAGTGGCTTTTTGCCAGTCTGTTGCTTCCCAGAGGTTGGGTGTGCAGGGTCTACCTCCCAGCAGCCCCCAAGGCTCACAGTCAGGAGCATGATGGGAGTGGTAGTCCAGCAACGTCCTGGAGGGCACCTGAATGGCAAAAGACTTCCTTGGAGTATGGCAGATGAAGATGATGGACTATATGGAACTTGCCGAACTGACTGGGAGACTCCAAGACCAGAGAGAAGAGACGGTGGAAGAAGATTGGAAGAAGTTTAAGGGATATTTGAAAAAATATGTTAATATTTAAATCTTAGAATAGCTTTGGAAGGGGATATAGGCTGTAGGGTTAGAAGTAGAAGATAGTGTACAGTGGTACCTCGGGTTACATACGCAGACGCTTCAGGTTACAGACTCCGCTAACCCAGAAATAGTACCTCAGGTTAAGAACAGTTTCAGGTTAAGAACAGACCTCCTAACCCGAGGTACCACTGTATTTTAAAATAGTATTATTTGTAAGTGATAAAATGTGAAGATTTTTACGGTAAAAGTAAGTGTGATTTTTAAAAAAATGGTTAGAAATTATGATATATGTAAACTGCTAAAGATGAGGTAAAATGAAAATCAGATAGTGGGGACTTGACCTAACTATGTTTAGAAAAAATAAGGGTAAGACAAGAATTTGTTTGCATTGTTTGTTTTTCTGTTTGTGTTGTTTATTTGTGTTATAAAATGAAGATCTGAATTGTCACAGAATCCTAAGAGTTGGACGGGGTCCCCAAGGGTCATCAAGCCCAACTCCCTTGCAAGGCAGGTGTCACAAGTAAAGCATTCCTAATAGGGAGTGCTTTGACCGCTGCTTTAAAACCCCCAATGAAGGAGAGATTGGGGGAGAAGGAGGGGTCACCAGTTATAACTTCCTGAACCTGCCTTCAATGGAGTACAAAACAAATGGGAAGGTCCTCAGCCATCCAGGCAGGGAGGGACAATGAGAGGAAGGAGACACCGAGGGTTGGGCGGCTGCAGACCCAGAAGCACAAAGCAAGGAGGGGAGAGTTTGGGGTTGCTGGCTGCGTCTCAGAGCTGGGGCTGAGCTGCCAAGCCAAGCAGATGTTGCCCGCCCCCACCCCATCTCTAGCCAATGGGAGGAGGGCCCTTGTAGGAGTTGCTGTCTGGAGTCATCGGATTGGTCAGCAACGCCTTCCTGGAGGAGTCATGTGTCAAGTCAGCCCAAGAGGGCATCCCCCCCCCCAAAAGAATGGTAAGCGGGTTGCACCACTTGGCTGTGAGGAGGGATTGTGTGAGTTGCATCTTTCTCTCTCCCCCCCCCCCCCAGATCATAGGGTTGCACGGGACCCCCCAAAGTTCATCTAGCCCAACCCCCTGCAATGCACGGCTCAAAAATCCCTGCCATCCGACCTCTGCTTTAAATCTTCCCAGGGAGGAGAGAGTCCAGTTATGTCAGTTGGCCTGCAAGGGTCAGGAACGATCCCCTTCACATCTTTGGGGCAGCACAGACCTCCAAAAGGACAGTGAAAGGAAGGGCAGAGGAGAGATCTAGGGACAAGGCTTCTGGATCTAAGAGAGCCGTCTAATTGGGGGTCAATGCCCCTGCTCCCCAATGAGGAATGACCCCAAGGAGCATGTTCACGTGCTTTTAAGACAATGTGGCTTGGCTCACTCCCTCGAGTCACCTAAAGCCCGCTGTCCTGCAGCAGGCAGAGTTTCTGCAGCACAGCATGCCGTGGCCTGGGTTCACACAGGACAGCAGTGGAGTGGGGCAGGCAGTGCTGACCCCAGCTTTTGGGGGAAGGGGTCAGACTGCATGGCCTCTGGGGAGCCCCCTCTTTTAGGATGAGGAGCAAAGCCAAGAAATATCAGCCCCTGGGTTATAGCACGAGACTCCACACTTGCACATCTTCATGTACCCATGAAATGGGGGTATTAACAACTGCAGCAAAGGAACCCCAAGATCACCACCAAGATCAAAACCTCCAAGAATTGTTGCCAGGATGAAGGCAGGCAGACAAGCAATATGAACCACGGCCACCATGGAGCTTTTCAGATCAGAGAAAAGGAGAGTAAGAGATGTCCTAAACGATGTGTATATAATTATGCCTGGCATGGGGAAACTGGGGGGTGGGTAGAGTTTTTCTCGCTCTCTCGTAACACTTGAACTCGTCGACATCCAACAATGCTGGGAGATTGAGGGCAGATAAAAGAGAATGACCTCTCAATGCAGTGCAGAGTTAAACTGCGGAACTCCCTCCCACTAGTGGCAGACCAACTTGTATGGTTTTAAAAGAGGATTGGACAAATGCATGGAAAAGAGGGCTCTCAGTGGCTACAAGGCTCTCGGTTGGACTACTGCAATGCGCTCTATGTGGGGCTACCTTTGTTTTTGTTTTTTAAAAAAGAATTTTTATTGGTTTTACAAAATTTTAAAAACAAACAAACACTTAAAAAGACATACCAACACGTATAATTTCATAATGTTTTTCATAAACCTCTTTTCTGAGACTCCCCCATACCCCCTCCTTTCTGCATCCCAATGTCCATAGTTTTATAGCAACTCCCAATTGTTACTTTCCAGCCTCTGTCCTTAGTTATCTCTATAGTCTGACCTTATATCACTGTATCCCTTTGTTCTTGAAAACCATAACACTCTAACATTCATCAAGTTTATAATAGTCCTTAAGATAACTTTTAAATTTTCTCCATTCTTCTTCCACCGTCTCTTTTCCTTGGTCACGGATTCTGCCTGTCATCTCGGCCAGTGTCATATAGTCCATCACTTTCATCTGCCATTCTTCCAGAGTGGGTAGATCTTGTGTCTTCCAATACTTTGCGATAAGTATTCTTGCTGCTGTTGTAGCATACATAAAAAAAGTTCTGTCTCTCTTTAACACCAATTGGCCGACAATACCCAAGAGAAAGGCCTCTGGTTTTTTAAGGAAAGTACTTTTAAGTACCTTTTTCATTTCATTGTAAATCATTTCCCAGAAAGCCTTAATCTTCGGGCATGTCCACCAAAGGTGATAAAAGGTACCTTCATTCTCTTTACATTTCCAACATTTGTTATCGGGCAAATGGTAAATTTTTGCAAGCTTGACTGGGGTCATGTACCACCTGTAAATCATTTTCATTATGTTTTCTCTTAAGGCATTACATGCCGGTATGTGGGGCTACCTTTGAAGGTGACCTGGAAACTACAACTAATCCAGAATGCGGCAGCGCCTGGGACTGGGAGCGCCTGCCGAGACCACATAACACCAGTCTTGAAAGACCTACACTGGCTCCCAGTACGTTTCCGAGCACAATTCAAAGTGTTGGTGCTGATCTTTAAAGCCCTAAATGGCCTCTGTCCAGTATACCTGAAGGAGCGTCTCCACCCCCATTGTTCTACCCAGACACTGAAGTCCAGCGCTGAGGGCCTTCTGGCGGTTCCCTCACTGAGAGAAGCCAAGTTACAGGGAACTAGGCAGAGGGCCTTCTCGGTAGTGGCACCCGCCCTGTGGAACGCCCTCCCACCAGATGTCAAAGAGAAAAACAACTACCAAACTTTTAGAAGACATCTGAAGGCAGCCCTGTTTAGGGAAGCTTTTAATGTTTAATAGGTTATTGTATTTTAGTGTTTTGTTGGAAGCTGCCCAGAGTGGCTGGGAAAA
Organism: Podarcis muralis; assembly: GCF_964188315.1. Lineage (NCBI taxonomy): Eukaryota > Metazoa > Chordata > Lepidosauria > Squamata > Lacertidae > Podarcis > Podarcis muralis. The sequence continues at coordinate 7,287,400 of NC_135661.1, read as the reverse complement.
CCCAGCCAGATGGGCGGGGTATAAATAATAAGTTGTTATTATATTATTGTTATAGCCATGGTAGGCATGCTCTGCATCTGCTATTAGAGGAAGCGATGCTTCTGAATCCTAGTCGCTGGAGACTCCAGGAGGGGAGAGTTGCTCAGACATTTGGTTGGCCATTGGGAGAAGAGGACGCTGGGCCAGGTTGCCCCCCTTTGGGGCTGATCCAGCTGAGGGCTCTTCTCAGGGACACCCAGGAGCCCCTGACGGCAAGGAGCTCATCCCCACAAAATCTCACGTCAACAGAGCAGTAAGTCTGGAGAACATCTGGTCTGCCTTAGCTGCAGTCAGTTGGCTCTGGGCCAAGGAGGCACGCCAGCCCCATGGCAGGTTCGTGCAGAGAGGGGTGCACCCAGCCAACAGGCAGCTCAGCGAGGCGGGTGCAAGATCACTCCCTATTTGACAGCGAAGGTGCCCACCTGTCAGGCAGGGCGTGTTCTGCAGGCAGCCCTTTTCCCAGCTGAAGAGAGGGAAGCGTCGAGGGCTGTGGCATCCGGCAGCTATCCCCGTGCACTGCTGTTATCCTTTGCTGCAGAACTCACAATAGAGACGAATATGGCAAGAGAACGTTCTGCTGTTTTTTTGGATTTTGAAAGATCTTTAATGAGAACAGAGACAGGAGCCAGGCAGTTTTGCCTTCGAAGCGTCCAGGAAGACAAGCCAAATGAGCGAAAGGCCTCAGCGCCTCCAGGCAACCCGGCGTGACGGGAAGGGGAGGACCAAGCTTCCACAGTGGATCAGCCTCGTTCCTAAATCTCCCGTTTCTATCAGGAATGAGAGCATGCTTAAAAACGCTGCAAAAAACAACAACTGCTTGCTACCTGCCACTGGCTGGGGCTGCTGTGACATCACAGAAGCTCTGGCAACATTCTAGCTGCCAAGAATGATGCCTGGGGATAGAGAATTATTTCTCCCTCTTTCATAACGCTAGAATTCACAGACGTCCAATTAAGTTGAATGTTGGAAGATTGTTGTTATTGTTGTTTAGTCATGTCCGACTCTTCGTGACCCCCTGGACCAGAGCACGCCAGGCACTCCTGTCTTCCACTGCCTCCCGCAGTTTGGTCAGTCTCATGCTGGTAGCTTTGAGAACACTGTCCAACCACCTCGTCCTCTGTCGTCCCCTTCTCCTTGTGCCCTCCATCTTTCCCAACATCAGGGTCTTTTCCAGGGAGTCTTCTCTTCTCATGAGGTGGCCAAAGTCTTGGAGCCTCAGCTTCAGGACCTGTCCTTCTAGTGAGCACTCAGGGCTGATTTCCTTCCGAATGGACAGGTTTGATCTTCTTGCAGTCCATGGGACTCTCAAGAGTCTCCTCCAGCACCATAATTCAAAAGCATCAATTCTTTGGCAATCAGCCTTCTTTATGGTCCAGCTCTCACTTCCATACATCACTACTGGGAAAACCATAGCTTTAACTATACGGACCTTGTTGGAAGATTAAGGACCGATAAAAGAAAGCCCTCCTTCATGCAGCACAGTTAAACCGTGGGACTCCCTCACACAGAGGAGGCAGCAATGGCCGCCAACCTAGATGGCTTTCAAAGAGGGTTGAACAAATTCATGGAATTGAGGCTACTGATAGCTGCTGGCCTCTGCCGGCACTGCCAGAGGCATCTGAATCCCTCTTGCTAGCGACTCAGGTCCTGCTTGTGGGTTTCCCATTGGGGCACTGCAAGAACAGAAGGCTGCATGGCAGGGGGTTGGACTAGAGGACCTTTGGGGTTCCCTTCCAACTCTAAAATGCTGTGACTAGAAGACTCTTCTTATGTTCAAGTGGCTCCTCGTGCCTGTGTCAGAAGAGCCGTGAGGATTTCTGCTTGCCGATTCATGGATCTTGGCTGGCTCTTCCAGAAGCCCAACCCGCCTTTATCCTTCTGGTTTTGGGGCTCATGCCTGGATCCTTCACTTTTAATCCATGCTTCTTCTCGTCACTTTTGAGTTTCTCCTTCCTTCTGTGTTTAGTGCTCTTATTTTTCCAGGTCATTTTAAAAAATTGTTTCATGACTGTTGTGATTTTAAGTGCCCCTGGATTGCGTCATTTGCAAGATACCGAGACAAGGGTTATAAATATAGTAATAAAAAAAGAGGGTTTTGAAACCATCCCAGCGGCAGAAGTAGCGCAGAGGTCAGCCTTAGTCATGCAAACACACCTGAGCAGGTTTCTGGCCCTACCACTCCCCATCTGGCTTCCCAAAGCTGGGGAGGGTTTGGGGTGGTTGCTGTTGTTCTTGAAGATTTGCTTGATGGAGAACAAAGAGGGGAGTTGGATACTTGCTTCTTTCTTCCCCAAGGGATAAAGATTTGGTTTCAAAGAGGGGGCTGGGACAGGCCAAACAAACAATCTCTCAACCCAGAACAAGTTTTTCAGGCGAAGGGGAGGGGAGAGGAAGAAAGTGGGGGCCCGGAGGGAGAGGAAAAACAAAAGGAATATACAGTGATGGTGGGCAGATCAGGAGGAAGACTCAGGAAGGACCATCCCTCTTTGGCAAAGTCCCTGCTTGGGATGTAGAAGGCCCCAGATTCAATCCCCACTGGCAGCATCTCCTGGTAGCGCTGGGGAAAGCCGCCTGCTGCCAGTCAGTGTTGGCCACACTGAACTCCAGTGGGTCTGATTCAGTCTACATCATCTTCCTGCATTGCAAATCATCTCCATCCGATTCTCCTCCCTTCCCTCTCCAGCGGTCTCCGTCACTGGCAATGCCTTGAGCAAGATACTAAAAGACCAGTTTCGTTTGCCCTACGTTATCTCAGCCCATGAAATTCTCTTCTGTTCTTTCGGCTGCATGGATAAAATTCAATAAAAAGTACTTTCAAAATAAGAAAAAACCCAGCGCACATCCCTACCCTATGATCCCCAACTCATTTCTACTTCCTGCCTGGCAAAAATCCATGCAGGCTCATGGTCCAACAATTCAAGGTGTCCCAGGAATGCTTGCATAGGAAGGAACTGTGACTTGTGCCAGAGACAGTGGCAAACTTATCCAAAGGACACACGGCAGCCTTCTCTGCCCTCCAGGAGCTGGGGTGGGCAGGAAATCTTTGGGGAAAGGCTTGATGGCTGAGTAACTCCCTTGAATGCAGAAAGCCCCAGGATCCGGATCTGGGCAACCCTGGCCTGGAACTCTTGAGAGCCGCTGCCAGCCAGTGCAAGCAACACTGAGCTAGATGCACCAGTGGCCCAACTCTGCATAAAAGCAGTTTCCCATATGGGGAAGGGCCAAAGCTCGGTGGGCAGAGCACCTGCTCTGCAATGCAGAAGGTCTCGGGTTCAGTATCCTGGTACGCGAGACTTCGATCTGAAATCCTGGAGAGCTGCTGTTGCCAGTCAGCGCAGACAATACTGAGCTAGATGGGCCACTCAGTGTAAGGCAGCTTCCAGTGTTCCGGGGATTTAAGAGTGGTTTAGACAGAACCCAGGAAACCCAGGACGAAACAGATTAGAAACATAAAACCTGCCCCCTTAGGTTGAAATCTTGAGAATTAAGGATGTCCCAATGGCGGGGAGACACAGAGAGGCTGTGCACTTGGGACTTGCTGCTGCAAAGTTGTATAGGTGCTCAGGAGCAGAAGCACAACCTTCCATCATGAGCCGCCACCGGGGAGAAGCAAACCCCTTCTGAGGGGGTGGGGGGTGATTTTGTCTCCCCACCCCCACCTCAGGTCCTCCTGGACCTTCCTTGCCCTATCCAAGGCCCCTCACCTCATTTAATAGGGAAAGGTCCGTTGTCTTAGTCTTTGTCCCCCGCCTCCCTCCTTCAGAAGCAGCTGTGAATAATTATTCACAGATGCTACAACCAGGCTGAAGACATTCATCACCAAACACCTGCTTAATGGGATTGTTTTGGGGAATAGAGAGGGACTGGCTCAGTGCACACCCCAACGTGGGAGCCTGTCCCCAAAGGTGGTCACTGGTGTGGGGTTCAGTGGCCAACAGGCAAGTCATTCGCCACCAGCAGCTGTGCAAGAGGTTGAGGTTGGAGGCCCACCTGGCAGGGATTTTTTATATGCGGTTCCTACATTGCAGTTGGACTGGATGACCTTTGGGGATCCCTTCCAATTCCATGATTCTGTTTGGAGGCACTGCTCCCCGTGTTATATACAGAGCCAGCTAGTGCTTCAAGGACCATCTGTGTTTTAATTTCGAATTGAGAACCTGCCTCTAGTCCAGTGTTTCCCAAACTTGGGTCTCCAGCTGTTTTTGGACTACAGTTCCCATCATTCCTGGCCACTGGTCCTGCTAGCGAGGGATGATGGGAGTTGTAGTTCAAAAACAGCTGGAGACCCAAGTTTGGGAAACAACTGCTCCAGAAGACCAGACAGTGTCACAATAAAGGTTGCAGAGCCACAGTATATGCTGCAAACAGAGTCCTGGATTTATCGCACTGGGTTCAGGGCAGGGGTGCTGATGGACTCCAACTCCCACCAGTCACAGCAGTCAGCATGGCCAGAGGTCAGGAATGATGGGAGCACCACATTGGCTATCCTCGATTTGGGGTGCACCTATAAAGCTCTGATTAGGGTCCATAATTTGGGCTGCAGCTTCTCACAGAATCTCTCGTAAAAGACGGCAGAGACGCCGCAAAATCAACAGGTCGCCTGTCACTCTTTCCTGAGCCACACAGCTGATCGGAGGAAACAGCTGCCTTTTGCCTACAGCCCAAGCAGCTAGTCCTCATGTGGTCAGCGCCAGATTGGAGTATGACCTAGACAGGATGGCGCCGAATTAGAAGGGAAGAACCAAACCTGTGTGTTTGAGCAGAAAACCCACCAGGGTCCTGTTGGGTTAAGTCAGGAACCCCTTTCCTGTCCTCCTCTTGAAAAGAGATGTTTGCACACCCACCCACCCACCCAGGACTAAGTTCTTGCCTCTAAGAGCAGAGGTCCCCCTGCCCCCCAGAAAGCCTCCAAGGAGGGCAGAGGGGTGTCCCAGAGGGAGATCAGACACACTGCATTCGGCTTGGAAGGGAGCCCACTCCTCAGTGCAGACCATGCTCCCTTTTGCGGGGTAGCGGAGAGGTCCCACTTGCCCTCAAGAGCATGGAGAAAGCTCCTGGCCCCAGGCAGGCAACCAACAGGTGAAGCCACCGAGGAGTTTCCAGCATGCCAATGCACCTCGTGCCCCACTTCCACGTACAACCAAGCAGATCTTACCTGGATCCCGTTGGGGTAGACCTCTCCTTCCATGGAGTCCACCAGCTCCTCCTCATCCAGGGTGGCTCTCTTGTAGGTTGACATCTGCAAGGCCAAATGCAAAACAGAATCCCTGAGTGACTCCATGCCACCTGCAAGAGTGTGCCCACAGGGGACACTGAAGTGGTCAGCTCAACCTCAAGGTGGGGGGGAGGCTCTGTCCCGTGCGGCGTGCGGCCATGCTGAACGCACGAAGGCCACCTGTCCAAGCCCTATCCGATTATCCTGCAGGATTGGACCCGTGTCAGGGCTGCTGCCACCAAATCCCCTGCAGCAGCTTCCTCCTTCTTCTCCCATGGGAAGCCAGGGAGGGGGGGCACCCAGGCAGCAGCCGTGCAGGGCATCTGCCGCACCAGGATGTGAGCCTCTCGCGCCGCCTGGAAATCTAACGTTACTGAGCAATTATAACACAAGGAAGCGCAGAAGCCAGCCAGGCAGACCGCCCACTGCACCCCCCCTCCACCCAGCGGAGGGGGGGGGGCAGCAAGCTTATGCAACCCTCTCCTTAGCCTGAAATAAACCCTCCTTTTCAAACCACCGAAGGTCTTTCCCCCTGCCGCCCCCCCCCCAGGCCACCACTGATTGGGACGTTTCCAAACAGAAGGACTGGCACAGGCGGCGGAAAACAGGAAGCCAAGCCGCATTCCTCAGCAGGGACGTCCCGTCTTGCTCACGGCCAGCGGCAGTGGCGGCGGCCGGACTCTGCGCCACTCGTCACCTGCCCGCCTCCCTCAGCACCACTCCAGCACCTGCAATTCAGAAGCATTTCTGCCTCCAGTCATGGAGGCAGGGCAGAGCCACAGATTTGTGGATCCTTCTCCACAAATTTTCCCATCTTCTTTTAAAGCCACCCAATCCCGAGGCTTAGGTCCAATGTCATTCCTACCAAAGAGCAGACTCTTACGGATCCTTTGGCTGAGCGAGATTGTCTACACTGACCGGCAGCAGCTTTCTGGGGTGTGTGTGTTTTTCAGGCAGGGGACCCCGTGCCAACCCTCTTCCCCTAAAACTTAAAAGAGAGAATCTAGTCCTCATGATTCTGAATAAAGGAATGATCTAAATAGGAATATAAGAAACTGATTTGCAGGAGAGGCAGAGGCAGGAGAATTGCTCCGTAAAGTTCAGTATTGCCTACACTGACTGGCAGCAGCTCTCTGGATTTCTCTCTACCTGGGATTCTTGAGCTGTGATTCCTCCATTGCAGCGTGTTGGACTAGATGACCCTTGTGATCCCTTTCAACTCTAAAGTTTTGTTTCCCCCCCATCATTTCTCTGTTCCTTGGGAAAGTCTTCTTACTTCTCCAGAGTTAAACTGTGGAACTCCCTCCCACCGGAGGAAGTGACCGGCCGCCTACTTGGATGGCTTTAACAGAGGATTAGGCAAATTGCTATGCTCTGCCTCCACGGAGGCAGCGATGTTTCTGAATCCCAGTTGCTGGAAAGCGTAGGGGAAGAGGGGGCTGCTCTTGTGTTCGAACCCTGCTTGGTTTCCCACAGGCCCCTGTGAGAATAGGATGCTGGACTCTGCGGACCATTGGCCAGATATAAGGAGACACTTCTCATGTTCTTAAACCTCTCTGTAAAACACAGCGAGTGGGACTCTGCACCCCCTCGCCGCCTTTCTCGGGCCAGTCTCTCTCGGCTGGCATCCAAGAGGGCTTATCTGCCTCTTTCCTGTTTCCTGCTCCGATACTCCTTGCGGCGCCTGGGGCTGGCATGGGCTGCCGCTCTCTGGGGGGGCCTGCTGCTCAAGAGGTGCCAAGGAAACAGATCCCAGGGACCCTGCATTCCCCTGCCCAGTTCCCACAGATCTCCGTTTTCCTTCTGAGCTACAGAAGCCACAAACACATCTCCCTCGATGGGACATGAGACAGGGTTATTGTGGGTTATCTGAAAGGCCATCTCCCCACTGTGCCTGCGATGAGGTGTGTCTGTTTAAAGGGATTTTAAAGGGGGATTATGGGCAGGCAGGGCAAGGGGTCATAGAACCATGGAAGGGCTCCCCCAGGTCATCTAGTCCAACCCCCTGCAATGCGGGAATCTCAGCTGAAGCAGCCATGACAGGTGGCCACCCAACCTCTGCTTAAAAACCTCCAAGGAAGGAAGAGTACACCACCTATTTCGGCTAAAAGGAGTCCCCCACCAGTCTTGTCCCCATCTGACTACCCCCCCTGCCCTGGCACCTCTCCAAGATGACAAAGGGCTATGGGTCAAAGGAAATTGGCAGCCAGCTTCTGCAGAGGCAGTGCTGACAGCCTCCTCTCTCCCGCATGAGTGTGCTCATGCACATGTACACAAATCCAAGAAAATAATAATAATAATAATAAATTTAATTTATACCCTGCCCTCCCCAGCCAAGACCGGGCTCAGGGCAGCTAACACCCAATATAAAAACAAACTGATTGAAATACAACTTAAAAACAAGATTAAAATACAACATTAAAACATTAAAATACAGCCTCATTTCAATGGAAACTCAAATCAAGACTGGTCCTACATGGACCAGAAAAAAGCCAGCGAAGTCCCCAAATAGGAGTTCCATCACAGGAGGAGAAAGGGAAAAAAAGAAGAGGGGAAGGGAATCAAATTGAAATAAAAATAGCCTGCAGCTGGATCAGGCCAAGGACCGAACTAGTCCGGCGTCCTGTTCTCACAGTGGCCGGCCGGATGCCCCAATGGGGAAACCCTCAGGTGGAATTTGAACGCAAGAGCCGGCTCCCCTCCTGCCGTTTCCTGCAAGAGGCATTGAGAAGCCCAGCCATTGTGGGTAGCAGCCACAGGGAGCCTTCTCCTCTCTCCATGAATGTGCCTCGTCCTCTTTTTCAAGCGACCCAGGATGGTGGCCACCCCAGCCTCCGCGGGAGCACGTTCCGCGATGCATGCACAGAGTTTTGCAGTGCACGCACAGGCTTCCCGCGCCTCCTCCGTCCCCACCCAACTGGGGGTGTTGTCTTTGGCAACCCTCCCTCCTGCTGATGAACTTAGGGGACTCTGCTGGATTCCTCGCGCGGCGCCGGAGGCATAAGATATCCCAAACAAAGCCACTCTCCAACTGGGAGGCCTGGAAACCTGCCGGCTGCTGACTCAGCCCTCTGGCGGCAGCAGAGTTCAGAGCATGGGTCTCATCTCTGGGCTGGGAGAGGGAAGCTACTTGGACCAAGGGCTGGGGGGTGTGTGAAAGCAGGGTCCATCGGTGTAGATGGGACTGCGCCACGGCCCGCCTGAGCGGTCAAGCACCAGGGATGCTCTGGTGGGGAAGGCAAACCTTGAAGGACCCAGGGCTGGAATAATAATAATAATAATAATAATAATAATAATAATAATAATAATTTATTATTTATACCCCGCCCATCTGGCTGGGTTTCTAGGCGGCTTCCAACAAAATATTAAAATACAGTAATGCATCAGCCCTCGATAATAGCTTCCCTAAACAGGGCTGCCTTCAGATGTCTGGTAGTTGTTGTTCTCTTTGACATCTGTTGGGAGGGCCATCCACAGGGCAGGTGCCACTACCGAGAAGGCCCTCTGCCTGGTTCCCTGTAACTTGGCTTCTCGCAGCAAGGGAACCACCAGAAGGCCCTCGGCGCTGGACCTCAGTGTCTGGGTAGAACGATGGGGGTGGAGACGCTCCTTCAGGTATACTGGACCGAGGCCATTTAGAGCTTTAAAGGTCAGCACCAACACTTTGAATTGTGCTTGGAAATGTACGGGGAGCCAGTGTAGGTCTTTCAAGACCAGTGTTATGTGGTCTCGGCGGCAGCTCCCAGTCACCAGTCTAGCTGCCACATTCCGGATTAGTTGTAGTTTCTGGGTCACCTTCAAAGATGGCCCCACACAGAGTGCATTGCAGTAGTTCAAGTGAGAGATAACCAGAGCATACACCACTCTGGTGAGACAGTCCGCGGGCAGATAGGATCTCAGCCTGCGTACCAGATGGAGCTGATAAACAGCTGCCCTGGACACAGAATTGACCTGCGCCTCCATGGAACACCTGCTTGGCATGCAGAAGGATCCATTTCAATCCATACAGAAGGATCCAAGTTCAATCCCCAATGACTACTGTAGCTTGTTAAGGGTGTGGATCGATCTAGTTTAGTACTGTCTACACTGACAGGCAGAGGCTCTCCAGGACCCTCAGGCAAGGAGTCTTCTCCCAGCCCTACCTGGTAATGCAGTTGTGGGGGGCTGAACTGGGGACCTTCTGTATGTAAAACAGGGGGCACCGCCCCTGAGCTATGGCCCTTCCTTTAAAAAGGAAGATTCTAGTCCTCATGGCTTGCAATAAAGTTCTGAGTTGAACAGAAAGCTTCCTAAGCCTGACCCAGACCTCAGTATGAATGAAGCTTAATGTTGGGGGTGAAACTTTGGAACTCATTCCCACATGAGGCAGTAAAGGCCACCAGTTTGGATGTCTTTCAAAGAGGATTAGACAAATTATTCGGGGGGGTGAGTGAGAAGAGGGTGACCAATGGCTACTGGAGTCAATGGCTCTCATCTGTCGCCAGAGCCAGCAATGCTTTTGAATACCAGCTGCTGGAAACTGCAGGAGTTGCTCTTGTGTTTGAATCCTGCTTGCAGGCTTCCCTTTGGGGCATCTGGTTGCCCCCTGTGAGGACAGGATGCTGGACCAGATAGACCACAGGACTGATCCAACAGGCTCTTTCTAGGTAGCATTCTCTCTGCGCTAACTGACAGCGGTTCTCCAGGGTTTCAGCAAACCCGGGACCTAAGCTATGGTCCTTCGCCAAAGTACCTTCAGGGTTTGTTTCCCTCTTCCTGTCGGCCAACAAGACCGTGAGCCACATCTCTAGGAATGTTGACACCACCACACTGCCTGCCCAGAAAAGGTCCAGCTTCCACACCAGCCTTGCAGGGCAGGATCCGCACTTCTGGTCAACGTCAAAACACTGGATGCCTCTGAGGCTGATCAAAATGCAGAACACAGCCATCCAGATCTCCACCCCCACCACCCATCCCAGAGTTGATGGCAGTGCATCCTGCCCCCAGCTGCCTGCCAACATGCAATAAGCCCCCCATGGAGAGAAAGAACATAGGACCATGGAATTGGAAGGAACCCTGAGGGTGATCCAACCCCATGCAGTGCAGGAATCTCAACTAGAGTATCCATGACTGATGACCATCTAACCTCCGCTTAAAAACCTCCAATGAAGAAGAGACCACAACTTCCCGAGGGAGACCGTTTCACTGCCCCAACAGCTCGGTCAGAAAGTTCATCCTTTGGCATCTCCTTTCTTGTAACTTGAAGCCACTGGTTTCAGCTCTACCCTCCAGAGCAGGAGAAAACAAGCTTGACCCATCTTCCACGTGACAGCCCTTAAGACATGTGAAGATGGCTATCATATCTCCTCTCAGCCTCCTCTTTACCAGGCTAAACAGACCCAGATCCTTCAACCAGGGTCAGTTTCCAGACCCCTGATCATCTTCATTGCCCTCCTCTGCACACGTCCCAAGTGGTCAACATCCTGCTTAAATGGTGGCAACCAGAACCGGACACAGTATTCCAGGTGTGGTCTGACCAAGGCAGAATCGAGAAGTACCCTTACATATGCCATCATTTTGTCCTGGCTCTTCATTCATGACTAGCCTCCAGGACTTCTGCAACGGAGGTGCGTGGGCAGGTAGGGAAGATGTACAGGAACATGCATAAGCCCACCCCACTCCTTTCTGGGGCTGAAAATGGCACGCGTGTCAGCAATCTCGCGTGTCTTGCATGCACACAAAATGGGAGTTGCCTGTCTTCATCAAACATTACTCAGCCAAAACGCCACGAAGAGAGGAGAACATGCTTAGAATGGCTGCAGAACTGGGGCACATTTCATGATTAAAAGGTAAAGGGACCCCTGACCGTTAGGTCCAGTCGCGGACAACTCTGGGGTTGCGGCACTCATCTCGCTTTACTGGCTGAGGGAGATGGCGTTTGTCCACAGACAGCTTCTGGGTCATGTGGCCAGCTTCTGGCTAACCAGAGCAGTGCCTGGAAATGCCGTTTACCTTCCCGCTGGAGCGGTACCTATTTATCTACTTGCACTTTGACATGCTTTTGAACTGCTAGGTTGGCAGGAGCTGGGACCGAGCAACGGGAGCTCACCCCGTCGTGGGGATTCAAACCACTGACCTTCTGATTGGCAAGCCCTAGGCTCTGTGGTTTAGACCACAGCGCCACCCACATCCCTGACATTTCATGATTAAAAAGGTAAAGGTACCCCTGCCCGTACGGCAGACTCTAGGGTTGTGCGCTCATCTCACTCTATAGGCCGGGAGCCAGCGCTGTCCGCAGACACTTCCGGGTCACGTGGCCAGCGTGACAAAGCTGCTCTGGCGAGCCAGCACAGTACACATGGAAACGCCGTTTACCTTCCCGCTAGTAAGCGGTCCCTATTTATCTACTTGCACTTTGACGTGCTTTCGAACTGCTAGGTTGGCAGGCGCTGGGACCGAACGACGGGAGCGCACCCCGCTGCGGGGATTCGAACTGCCGACCTGACGATCGGCAAGTCCTAGGCCCTGAGCTTTTACCCACAGCACCACCTGCGTCCCCTATTTCATGATTACTATTTCCCAATTAATAAACAAATAAAACCTTCCTTTTTTTGCAGTGGCTCCCCCGATTTTGCTGAACGCCATACCTGTGTGATCACTGAACCGCACGGCCCTATTTCCTGACACAGAGGGTCACGCAGGCTTCAAAGCCATGCTCGCTTTGCATCATTGGGATGACTCGGAGATGGGGGCATTCTGCACCTCTTCAGAGGCACTCTTGTTCTTGGCTTTACAGAAGTTCATAAAACTAGTGCATGGCATGAAGAGAGCAGGTAGAGAAAGTTTTTTCTCCTGCCCTCATAACGCTAGAATTTGTGGACATGCAATGAAGCTGATTTTGGGAAGATTCAGCATGGCTAAAAAAGCCCTTTGTCATGCACCACATAGTTAAAACTGTGGAACTTATTAAAGTGTGCTTATGAAAACGTGCTGACTTGCCAAAGCACCATATGAGAATCCTAGTTTGTTAAGGGTGCTGGAAATTGCAGCTCTGCAAGCGGCAAGCTACAGTTCCCTCTTCCGGGGGAGGGAGAGAAAATGTGTTTGAAATGTATGAAGCACAGAGGCATCCTTCTAACCTGGTACCCTCCACTTCCTTTCTGCAAAGCACCCCCCCTTTTCTTAAAGTCCAGGTAGGGAGAGCTTTTCTATTGATCTTTTTCAAAACCTTTCAGCCACTCTGAAGCCGGTTCCTTCACAGTTAAGAACATAAGAAGGACCCGCTTGGATCAGGCCAAATGGGGTCCATCTAATCCAGCCTCCTGTTCTCACAATGGCTAACCAGATGCCCTGGATGGGGGAAGCCCAAACAAGCAGCAGTTTCCCGTCCTATTTTAAAAAAAGAGGCAACATGCTTCTCCATGGGGTAAAACCACAGAGACTCCAGTTTGCTATTCGATCCTTCCTGCGGAGGAAATGCTTTGCTCCAGATTGCAGCCCGATTTTTATTTTATTTTATTTGAAGGAGGAAATCACCGCTCCCTGTCTCAAATTATTTCCCACTTTCCTACTTCTCTGCCACTCCCAGAGCAATCGAAAACATCTTCCTTGCGTGTGTGCGTGCGCGCGCGCACACACACAGCATGACCATAAGACGAGCACATTTCGGATATTGGATCTGAAAATGCCAATTACAGAACGAGTCAACACAGCCTCCCGTCCAGGGAATCTGACAGTGTCACGCGGAAGAACAGGCCTAAGTGGAAGCAGATGTCGAGCTTCCAAACCTCAACACAAGCCAGAAGCACACACATTCTCCAGCATCTGGACCTGGAAACATTGTGGTGTTGTTTCTTGCAAAATAAAAAATACCGGTAGTAGGTGCCAGTAGCAACTTCTGAGGATTCTGGGACTCCACCACAACTGGTTAGAGTGTGGAACTGATAATGCCAAGGTGGCAGGTTTGATCCCCATATGGGGCAGCTGCATACAGTGGTACCTCAGGTTAAGAACTTAATTCGTTCCGGAGGTCCGTTCATAACCTGAAACTGTTCTTAACCTGAAGCACCACTTTAGCTAATGGGGCCTCTCACTGCCGCCGCGCCGCCACCACCGCACGATTTCTGTTCTCATCCTGAAGCAAAGTTCTTAACCTGAGGTACTATTTCTGGGTTAGCAGAGTCTGTAACCTGAAGCGTCTGTAACCCAAGGTACCACTGTATTCTTACAATGCAAGGGACTGGACGATCCGCAGGGGCCCATCCAACTCGACAACCTGCAATCTTGGCTTTGCTCTCAGGTGGGTAGCCACAATTTCCTTCTTGGCCCAAAGGGGCTTGCAGATGGACACCCAGAAGAACAGAAGACGAGCCCTGAAGGTGGATCAGGCCCGGCATCCTGTACTCACAGGCCGTCCAGGTATTTGGGGGGCATTTACTGCCTCCCAACGGTGAGAGGAAGGAGAAGGTAGAGAGAGAAACTGAAGAACAAACATCAGGAAGAACGTTTGAGGGAAAGAGCTATTTGGCAGTGGATGGGACTCCCTTGGAAGGTGGTGGCATCTCCTTTGTTGAATGACCATATCTCTTGGATTAAATGACCCTTGGCGTCCCAACTCTACATCTCTTACAGGGACGCGGGTGGCGCTGTGGTCTAAACCACTGAGCCTCTTGGGCTTCCCAATCGGAAGGCCAGCGGTTTGAATCCATACAATAGGGTGAGCACCTGTCGCTCTGTCCCAGATTCTGCCAACCTAGCAGTTTGAAAGCACACCAGTGCAAGTAGATAAATAGGTACCGCTGTAGAGGGAAGGTAAGTGGCATTTCTGTGCACTCTGGTTTCTGTCAGTGTTCAGTTGCGCCACAAGTGGTTTAGTCATGCTGGCTACATGACCCAGAAAGCTGCCTATAGACAAACGCCGGCTCCCTTGGCCTGAAAGCAAGACGAGCCCTGCAACCCCATAGTCGCCTTTGACTGGTCTTAACTGTCCAGGGTTCCTTAAACCTTTTCCTTACCTTACAGCTCTTATTATCTCTCTCTCTCTCTCTCTCTCTCTCTCTCTCTCTCTCTCTCTCTCACACACACACACACACACACACACACACACACACACACAGGATCAGGCCAGGGTGGCCCCACATGAAGCAACAGCATCAGCCCTTTGCAGTTATACTGCTCCTGAACAATGAGGTTCTATTTAACTCATGTGGTGGCCTTAAAAAACTAAGTGTTGCAAGTTAGCTAAGTTGTATTCGGAGCAGACGCACTAAAATTAATGGGCCTGACCGAGTTAGTTGTGGCCATTCATTTCAACAGGTCTACCCATAAAGAAGGCTGGTCGCCGAAGAATTGATGCTTTTGAATTATGGTGCTGGAGAAGAGTCCTATGGACTATCCATTCTTAAGGAAATCAGCCCTGAGTGCTCACTGGAAGGAAAGATCGTGAAGCTGAGGCTCCAATACTTTGGCCACCTCATGAGAAGAGAAGACTCCCTGGAAAAGACCCTGATGTTGGGAAAGATGGAGGGCACAAGGAGAAGGCGACAGAGGACGAGATGGTTGGACAGTGTTCTCAAAGCTACCAGCATGAGTTTGACCAAACTGCAGGAGGCAGTGGAAGACAGTAGTGCCTGGCGTGCTCTGGTCCAGGGGGTCACGAAGAGGTGGACACGACTAAACAACTAAACAACAACAACAACTCTGAGTTAGGGCCGGCACTGGATGCAACCTCGATGAAAGAAAGAAAAAAACCAGAGACAAAACAACAACTCCCCTCCCCAAGTTTCCAGCCCCAATCCCTAGTAGGACTCACCTCTCCAACCACCTCTCCTCAATCCAGGGGCCCAGATGCTCTGCCCAGGAAAAAAATACTGTATTTTTCGCTCTATAACACGCACCCGACCATAACACGCACGTAGTTTTTTGAGGAGGAAAATCCGTAGGCATGCCACCCGTAGGCATTCCCTCCATAACACGCACAGACATTTCCCCTTACTTTCTAGGAGGAAAAAAGTGAGTGTTATGGTGCAAAAAATACGGTAAATAAAAATCAAACCATTCACTTTGGGTGTGAGTGAAACTTGGAAGAGCCTGGGGTTGCATCCTGACATTCGGAGGGGTAAGACGTGTGTGTGTTTGCATGCATCTTTAAAGCCCATCCGCTTGAGTTACATGAGCCAAAAACAGGAACTGCTGTCTTGGGGAAGCCTTACAGGGAGCAGAAATTGGCTGCGAAGGGTGAACCACTGGAGCCCAACGGCACAGCCCCCACAAAACACACACAGAGAGTACAGTACTGCAAACGTGGCCTACACCAGGGGCAGGCAACCTAAGGCCCATGGGCCACAAGCGGCCCACAGGGGTCATTTAACCGTCCCATGAGCCGCCACTGAACTGAGCCGCCCGCTCGGTGAGTCCCCGTGCACTGCATTAAACCCGCGCAGCACGGCGCAGGGACTCGCTTCCACGGCGCTGCAAATTGCGCCTGCGCAGACGCCGGAAATCACTTGCGCGTGCAATCCGGCCCATGGAGGGATGGATCTCCGTTGGAGCGAACCAGCCCAGGCGAGGTAAACCTTGCCGACCCCTGGCCTACACCATAGATCTGTGTAATGGCATTATAATGCTGGCACTTTTATTTTCAATTTGTTTCCTAATGGCCCCTAGCATGGAATTTGTTTCTTCACGGCTGCTGCACCCCCCATGAGCTTATACAGGAAATCAGCGGCTTTTTGCGTCGCATCAAGGGACAAATGTCTTTCACATCAAGCTCTTTCCCTGCGGCCTCGGGTCAGGCAGAAAGGGAGAGTTATTTTGCACGGCAGTGGAACAAATGCGGTCACATGCGTGGAAGCTGGCGGAGGAGAGAAACCAGCCCCAGGTGTCTGAAACCATGCAGTTGACACAGTTGACAAGAGGAACCTCCACCTCCACTTTCCCAGAAAAGGAAGATAGAAGCCAAAGTTGAAGAATCCGCACTGCTTCTTTGGAAAGGAGGGTTTCACAGAGGGCTCTGGCACTTGGGGTTTTCTCCACAAAGTCCCCAGAATTAGGGGAAGCCTTTTCACACCTAACGGGGAATCCCCCGCCCCTGCAACTCCACCACTCAAGGAACAAACATCAGAAAGAACTTCTGGAAGGTGGTAAGCTCTCATCTGTTGCAAGTTTCCAAACAGAGGCTGGATGGCCGTCTGTCATGAATTCTTCAGCTGAGATTCCTGAACTGCGGGGGGTGGACCAGATGAGCCTCAGGGGTCCCTTCCAATTCTACGATCCAAAGGATAAACCCAGCTTCGTCTCCTGCGCGCCAGCAGCCAAATGGATACAGCAGGCTGTGCCCTTTCAACGTTTTCTGTTTTGTTTTGAGCCAGTTCCAGTATCTCCAAAAGACCCCTGGAGACTAGTACAGTAGTACTCTTTGTTTTTTTCAAAGCCCCTGTTTTGGTGAAGGTGCAAAGTTCTGTGTGCAATTCAAACAATTTTTGGCGACACAGTCCTGACAATGGAAAGCAAGGGCAAGCTCAGTCTTGCTGCATTCCATCCTTCCCAAACTGCAACTTCCATCAGCCCCAGGCAGCACAACAGGAGCAGCTACAGCCCTAAACATTGGTAAGGCATCAGACTGCAGGAGGCTCTATTGTATTCAAGCAGCTTCCCTGTGGCTTTTGCCGATTTCCCCTACCACACCCCCCATTTAGCACAAGAGTCAGCATGCTTAGCATGTTGGACTAGGAGCTGGGGGGCACGGGTTCAAATCCCCACTTGGTCACATGAAGCTCAAGGGGTGAGGACCTGGGGGGGGGGGGGGCTAGTCACTGCCTCTCAGCCTAACCTACCTCCCAAGGTTGTTGTGAGGATTAAATGAGTGGGGAGAACTGTGTTTTGTTGGAATCTCCTTTCTGGTCATTTCTTGAATCCAATGTTCTCTTGTGGCCCTCATGGAGAAGCCTTGAGGATTCCCCAAATCTAGTCCCAAAGTATTGCTGGGGAAGGATAAAGTCTGGGGGGTGAGGGGGGCACAGTACAAATGTGTTTGGAGGTGAAATCAAGGAGAGAGAAGGGGGTCACCAGTGTTAGAAATTAGCCAGGCGCCAGGCGCATTTTGCAACTAGCGCAGGTCCAATTGCGACCAGGTGGAGATTTCTGGCTGCCCAAGTTGGTGACTGACATCTCCCTCTGGCTGACCCCTCCAGCTTTCCTAAGCAGGTAAGAGCTTATTCACTGCGTTTATATCCCACCTTTTTCTCCAATGAGTACATGGTTCTCCCCCCACTTCCTCAGTTAAACCCTACAACGACCCTGTGAGGTAGGTTAAGAGGCTGTGACTGGCCCAAGGTCACCCAGTGATCTTCATGACTGAGTGGGGATTTGAACCCTGATCTCCCAGGTCCTAGTCCGTCACTCTAACAACTGCACCACACAACCTTCCTAGAGTACTTCTGCTATGGGGCAGGTAGGTAAATAAATACAAGGAAAGCAAAATGTCCACTTAGAGTAGGATCTAAAATATTTTCCTTGAAGCTTTAATTTGTTTTATTCTGGATTGTTTGATTTGATATTTTAAAGTGCTTTGAAGGTTGCTTTTTTAATATAAAGCAGTACAGAAATAAAATGAAATGAATAACGATAAATGTCACTGCAGAGGGAAAAATGACGTCCAGACATTCTGTTGCGGTGACCTTAACCAAGGTTTAAGGTGCCATTTGGTGATTAGCTTATATATCTGAGTTTCTAACACTGAACATTCATTGGCATTTCCTCACCACCTGTTCCCTTCTTATATTTGGAGGTCTTTGATGTGTTCCTACAAGCCCCCCAACAGCGCACTGTGTTATCAACACAAAGACAGTGAGTTCAGCTTTGCCTCCCCTGGCTGGCAGAAGCTCCCCAGGGTTCCCACCGGGGATCGAACCCGTAATTTTATCCATGCAGAGCACCTGAGCTCCAGGTCAACTTGCAAACAGAAACACCGCAGTTGCAATGCATGGGTGACAACTATCAACAGGGTGGCACCAAGGTGACAAAGTCCACCTTGCTTGTTTCGGAACAAAGAAGAAATAAAAAACGACCTATGTATCACCCTTTCTGAGACTCAAGCCAACCAACAGGAAGCAACAGACTGGCTATTAATATACAGGTTGTGGATAGGAAAAGTGAGGTGGAGGCTGCCTGGACAGGAGTTAAGTAGGCGTTAAAATGTTCTTTTATCCAGAAGCGATTAACAGGCAGGCTGGGCCTGGTTATGCTCACTCGAGGGCTCAGGCGCTCAACCTGGGAGGAGGTTGCCACAGGCAGGGCCAAGCCCCAGAGTCTCTGGGGCAGCCCTGCTCCAGCTACAAATAAACCCCAATGCAAACATGACGGCTCAACCCAAACAATCCAAGGAGCATTGGGGGGGGGGCACCCCGCCTTTTTAGAAATTTGGCAGAGGGAGAACAAGTTTGCACCAGCCTATCTGTCTCTAACAACTTCCTTTGCGCAGGGGAGGAAAAAAACAGTTCTAAACACATTTTCCCCTATTTATTTTTTTAAAAAACCCCCACACAAATGCATTCCAGGTCTTTTCTCTGCCGCCTTGGAAAAAAGGAAAACGGGAAACCCTGCTCACCTCGTTCGTTAGCCCGGCCCGTGAGAAAGACTAGTAGATCAGGGGGGACTTGTGGGACCCTCTCTCTCCTTCTGGCACTCCAAAATCACAGACGTCAAGAGAGCCTGGGATAATTCAGAGTCCCCGGCAGCGACTGCTTCCTCGTCCAGAGCTCACAGCCAGAGGGAAACGGTGCGAAAGGGAGATAAAGGCAGGCTTCGCCATTCCCAGGCCAGTGAATCACTTCCCCTGCCGGGACTTCGCAGTCTTTGCTGGAACCGGAGACACTGCCCACCCACAGCACTACCCTTATTAATCTCTTCCTCTCTGAGCTGGCTGGCTCCACACTTGTGGCTCTGGTGAAGGAGGGGAGAAAACATCCTTCGCAACCTGCGGCAAAGAGGGAAATTGGCTAACGGCATTCCCACAGACACCGCCGTACACTCTCAGGCTCCGTCCCACAGAAGGCATGCGTTGCAAGGCCAGATGGGGCTGCCTGCTTGGGGAAGCGCTGTAAGCGGAGCAGCTGCTTGGCATGCAGAAGGCCCCTGCTTCAATCCCCAATGGCTGCATCTCCAGGCAGGGCCGGGAAAAGATTCCTTGCCTGAAATCCTGGAGAGTCTTCACTGCCGGTTAGCGTAGGCGTTGAGCCGACTCTGTGCAAGGCAGCTTCCAGGAACATCCATGCAAACTTGTACAGGACAGGAGCTGGCAGTGCAGGAGCCTAGGAAAGCTGCCAGCCAACCTCTAGGCCTGGCCTACCTCGCAGGGCTGCTGGAAAGGCATTATACAGTGGTACCTCGGGATGCGAACGGGATCCATTCTGGAGCCCTGTTCGCATCCTGAATAGAACATAAGATGCGTCTGCGCGTGTCGCCACTTCTGCGCATGCGTGTGATGTCATTTTGACCGTCTGCGCATGCGCGAGTGGCGAAACCAGGAAGTAACGCGCTCCGTTACTTCCGGGTCGCCGCAGAGCACAACCTGAAAATACTTATCCTAAAGCATATTTATCCCGAGGTATGACTGTTTATGGTTGTAGCTTTATTTGTGTGGCACCTGATACAGTGGTACCTCAGGTTAAGTACTTAATTCTTTCCGGAGGTCCGTACTTAACCTGAAACTGTTCTTAACCTGAAGCACCACTTTAGCTAATGGGGCCTCCTCCTGCTGCTGCTGCGCTGCCGGAGCACGATTTCTGTTCTCATCCTGAAGCAAAGTTCTTAACCTGAAGCACTATTTCTGGGTTAGCGGAGTCTGTAACCTGAAGCGTATGTAACCTGAAGTGTATGTAGCCCGAGGTACCACTGTACTCCAAAATCTGAAACTGACTTACACAGTAATTTTTTTATTTTTAAAAATAAACCAAACCTAGGAGGGATCACATGCTTTGACTCCTGCCCCTCCCCACATCAAGCAGTGTATAATTTTACATGAAATAAATAACTGACATTATAAAGCAGCAAGGGTGTAAAAACCATCCACTGCCATTGAGCGAGCGGGAGACAGATATAACCAATTTTAAAATGCTTGGTTGTCTTAGCCTGACACTTAAAAGACGTGATGCTCAGGGCAGAAGGAGGGGTGGGGGAAGTCACAGACGTTGGAGAAAAGGTGGAATATAAATGTAGCAATAATTCTAAAAAAACAAAAAAGCTACCCCACTGGTCTTTCTAGCCACTGGCGCTCTCTCAAAATATTAGAATTTACAAAGTGGCGTAATGGGAACCTGGTGGAATGGAGAGAACTGGTGGGATGTGGTTCTGTCTGGATACAGGGATAGGGAAGGATGTAGATCAGGCCAGTGGATCAGACCAGTGGCCCATTTGATCCAGAATCCTGCTCTCACAGTGGCCAACCAGACACCCGGGGCAAACCTGCAACTGGACCACAACAGCCCTCTCCCCTCCCGTGGCTTCCGGCAGCCGGGATTCACCGTCCAACTGTGGAGGGTCTGTGTCAGAAACTCAGATACACCAGCTAGACCCCAAACCGCTCCATAATCCAAAGTTGCAGGAGCCAAAATCTAGTTGCCATTTTGGGACAAGATGGCTCTAAAAGTCTTATTTTTCATGCGATGGACTGGCTGTGATTCTCAGTTAAAACAACTTGCTAAATCAGATGGCAATCTTGAGCTAGGTTAAGAGCTTTCAGAATTGAAAGAAGAAACATCACTCGATCCAAGGGCAGTCCCACATATATACAGTGGTGCCCTGCAAGACAAATGTCTCACAAGACGGAAAACCCGCTAGACAAAAGGGTTTTCTGTTTTTGAGTTGCTTCGCAAGACGATTTTCCCTATGGGCTTGCTTCGCAAGACGAAAACGTCTTGCAAGTCTTGCGTTTTTTCTCTCGCCCCCCCCCCTTTTTCTAAGCCGCTAAGCCACTAATAGCCTTTTAGCAGCTAAGCCACTAAGCCTTTAATAGCCGCTAAGCCGCTAATAGGGTTGCTTCGCAAGACGAAAAAACCTAGCCGAAGAGAATCGCGGAACGGATTCTTTTCGTCTTGCGAGGCACCACTGTACTGTCCTATTCTGACCTCTTTTTCTTAATGGTGACACGGACCATTCAAAACGTAAGAATATTCTTCACAACTGTGAGCAGGGCAGTAGGGTGGGTTAGGGGAAGTGTAGACAGGCTACAACCAGTGCTTTCCCCCCCAAGGGGTACTCAAATGTACGCAGCACTGGAACCTAATTTTCTAGGGAGGGGGGGAGTGCTGGCTGCAACAATTAACTATAACGTTGTTCACTGCTCCTGCTCAGGCTGCACAGAAAAGGCATTTTGGTTCCTGAAATCCATTCTGATAGATTTCTACAGGATGTGGTGTTAAGCGTGTGAAGGCAGTCCAGATCCAAGGATCCACAGGTATGCACCTCCAGATGGAGATGTCAGGCTCCATTCTGGTGCCCAGGTATCTTCACTTGGCTGCAAGTGGCCAATAGGTAAAGGTAAAGGTAAAGGGACCCCTGACCATTAGGTCCAGTTGTGGCCGACTCTGGGGTTGCGGCGCTCATCTCACTTTATTGGCCAAGGGAGCCGGCGTACAGCTTCTGGGTCATGTGGCCAGCATGACTAAGCTGCTTCTGGAGAACCGTTTACATTCCTGCCAGAGCGGTACCTATTTATCTACTTGCACTTTCGACGTGCTTTCAAACTGCTAGGTTGGCAGGAGTAGGGACCGAGCAATGGGAGCTCACCCCGTTGCAGGAATCGAACCGCCGACCTTCTGATCAGCAAGCCCTAGGCTCTGTGGTTTAACCCACAGCGCCACCCGCAGCCAGGTGCAAAATGCAGCTGGCAAATTTCGAACATGGGACTGGAGGCAGAGCATAGCCACTGTGGCTAGTAGGCCTCAATTGTCCTCTCTTCAATGAATGTCCTTGTCCTCCATGATGTAACAGCCAATGGCCCATCTAGTCCAGACTCCTGTTCCCTTAGTGGCCAATCATGGGAAACCTGCAATTGGATTCAGAAGAATGACTGCCTCCATCCAGCAGCTGTTTCTAGTGGTCTCATCCTCTTGGCTTGGAGAGGGAGAGGAGGTGTATAGTGCCACTTGCAATGAAGCAACAACTTTACTGCAGGGAAGCTGTCCCCATCACCAAAACCTCCCCCTAAGCACACCCAACAAGGCCCTAGTTCAGTGGTGCCCTGCATACAGAAGGTTGCAACTTCAATACCCCAGCAGCATCTTGAGGCAAGGTTGAGAAAGGCCCTCCCACAATCTGAAACTCTGGAGAGCTGCTGCCAGTCAGTGCCAGTCACAGAGCTAGAGGGACCAAGGATCTGGTGGCAGCTGAGAAGGGAGCTTTCTGTGTCCCAACACAACTTGTCTCTTTGTTGTTGTTCCCATGAAAACAACTGAAAAATAGCCTGCCTGAGGGGTTTGGTATCTAAAGCAGCTGCCTTGAGCAAAACCTCCGCCTCTCCTGAGCTTACCTGATGGACCAAGGGAAAGAGAGAGAGAGCATGCGAGGCGTCCTCCCTCCTCTCCCCACCTCTTGGATCAGTGCCCCAGAAGCTTGGCTCTGAGCGCCAGCTGCCTTGGCTCAGGCAAAGAGCTTTTGCCACCTGCCAGGCTCATTACACAGACTTACGGACTTACGGCTGTGCGTGGAGATGCCCAGCCAAAACATCTCCCCCCCCCCCCCGCCCTTGCTGCCAAACACACACACACACTCTTAATCAGTTTGCAGCCAGCCAGGAGGAAGTCAGCCTCTGGAACAGCCACGGCAAGCCAGGGCTGGTTGGGTAGTGAGGAGGGACTCTGGGGAATGGAACAAAGAGATCCTGGCGACCCCCAGATTCCTAGAAGATAAAGTGTCCTCTCTGAGCTTTGGCGTGGGGAAGAGGAGTCTAAGGAAGTTTGAGCAGGAGTTCCTCCACTGGCAACCCGCAAAGCCACGTTGGGGGCTCCACTGACCCACACTGAAAACACCCCCCCCCTGCCTCAAGCACATCTTCTAAAGGGATAATGGGATGTAAGGGAGCAGAAATTTCCATCCTGTTCTGTGCTCATTCCAACCCACAGCGTCTCCCTTCTGCTACAGTTCGGCAAAACCTACACTGTTGTTCGCGACGAATGTGATTAACCACTTAGCCAAATTCAGTGCATCTCAGCGGAAAGGGAAAAATGACACAGAAAAGTTTACGTAAAGTTCGTGGGCTAGAAAACAACAGCAGCAAATGCTACTCCAGAACTTCCAACGAAAATGCCAATCACAGCAATCTCTACTCCTGTTTCCGTTCCTGGCAGAATTCTCCAACATTGCTAGAAGCCAGGCGTGGGACATTGTCGGGAGGGCAAGCCTAGATCAGAAGGAAGAGGAAATAGTCCTCCCCCAAGGCACTGAACAGGGCCTGTGGATTTCGTAAGGAACCTCAAAACCCTCAGACGTGGGGAAAGCCAGCGTCAGACAAAAGGGCAATGTGGTTCCTGTGCAAACCCTAAAGCTGTGCACTTTTGCAACACATGCAAACTTCTCCCCTGCTCCCGTCCTGCCCGTGTAAACTTAGACCCAAACAATGCAGGAGATCCCGTCTCAGCTCATTCTTGCCATTTTCTATTCTACTAATGTTTGTTTATTCTCCTTTTCTGCATGCTTCTCTGGATACCTATTGTTGAAGAGCAGGATATGAACACTGGGTGGGGGAAAACACTTTCCCAAGCGCCACCTAACATTTGTTCAGCATCTGCAAGGAGCTCCTCTTTCAAGACGGCAAGCTTTGGAACTCCCTGCCTCTTGACATCAAGTAATATTCGTTTAAAGTGCCCGCTTTAAAATGCTGGGCTGTATCAATTAATTTCAACGAGTTTCCTCCAAGTAGGACTGATTCTGGGTACAAGGCTTCGGGGTGTATTCAATGCGAGTCCTAAACAGAGCAGGCCTCCGTTGGATTCAAGCCAACCCAAGCAAATCAACTCTTACCGATATTATCTGTATTTTTGATAAACATTTTACCCTGCTTCATGCAAAGTGCTTACTATTGTTATTACTGTGCAGTCTACAAAGTCTGTTAATTGATTCCAGGGAAACTCAGAAGCTTCCAGTTCTAAGCTTGACCTGCTAGATGGCCAGGTGAAAGACAGCAAGTCTGAAATTCTGGACAGGAAGGAGGGGTTTTTTTTGGGGGGGGGGGAGAGGCAGGGACTGAGGAGAGAGGGAAGCAGCACGCACACTAAACCACATATAAAACTCCCTTCACCTCTTCCCTCCAAAATCCTGGGAACCGTAGCATACCCCCTCATGGAGCTATAATTCCAAGCGCCCTCAAACTACAGTTCCCAGTATTCCTCAGGGGGAAATAACGTGCAGAGTCCCTTCTGACGGCTCCCATAGCTGCACCAGTGGGGAGGTTCCCATCCACAGCTTACAGAGCATGTTTTAAGCTTGCCCTGAAGAGAGGGAGGTGTTACACACCCAGAGTGCACCAAAGGATTTCCCTAAGCTGGCAAAGAGATGCGGCTTGGCTGCAGGGCTTTTGTTTTTGGATCCCTGAATCCTTACTGCACCTTCTGCTTTTGCCAAACATGAAAGAATTGGGTGGGGAAGGAAATGCCTAAGCATTGCCTCTCACTCCTTCCTCCGCCCCCCCCCAACAAGGCTTGGGAGACGGTTCTTTATCCCGGTTTTGCAAATTGTTTTTGAGCTGCTTGTCCCAAATTATGGAAGGAGGCAGGGGTGGATGGACACCTGCAACTTGACCAATGAGCAGGGAAGGATTTCAGAGTACTTTCTCAAGGGCCTGTTAGGGCTGCCCCCTCCCCCCCATTTGGAAGACGCTGACCACCCACTCCCCAAAGCCAGCTGGACTCAGCTCATGTTTGCCCTCATCAGCTTAGGGCAGCCTTCAAAAAGTGCAGGGCTACCAGAGGCCCCCACATTCCCTTTCTCCGCAGACGTTCCCCTGCCAAAATCCATGGCTCCCCTTAAAAGCAACTCGTGTTCCTCACCCACCCCAAAGGAACGATCCAACTGACTGCAAGAAAGAGGAATGCATCGAAAGGACGGCTTCATGAGAGCTTTTGCATGAGTTATTTTTGCTAGCAGTTGCTTGCATTTTTTGGGGGGGAACCCCACATTAAATGCAGGGCTCGAGTATCCAAGGAGACCCTCTTTCTCCAGGAAAGGATTCCCCACCCCAATACAGAACAGCCAGGCTTGGCCTTCCAAGTTCCTGCTCACCCTTCTTTCAAAGAGCCTCTGCCTTAAGGCTCTTTTAAGCCTGGCTGAAGTCCAAGAGGCTGGAGGGCTGCCCTGCTCAGTCCCTCTACGCCTGAAAAGGCGTTTGAAGCATCACACGTCGGAAGGGCACCACGCCTATTCTCTTGCCCCCTCCTGCCCCTGACACCCCACAAAGCAAGGGGGCAGAGAGAGACAGTGTGTGCTGGCAAGCGGCCCCCTCGCCGCCCACCACCTCGTGTACAGCCTGGGAATAAAGTAGAATGAGTTAGACTACTTTCTTCCCATCTGTCAACGGTGGGGGATATGGCAGCCCAGCCCCCAGTTTGGCAGTGTGGTGCAGTGGTTAAAGCACTGGACTAAGACCTGGGAGAGACCAGGGTTCAAGCACCCTGTTCAGCTGGCTGCGATATTGGACCAGTCACTGCCTCTCAGCCCAACCTACCTCACAGGGTTGTTGTGGGGCTTGAACGAGGATGGGGGAACCATGTATGTCACCTGGAGCTCCTTGGGGGTAGGGTGAGAGGAAAAACAGTGTTAGAGACTCAGATAAATAATCTAATAGCCAAATGGCACCTTAAACCTGGGCTGCAGTTGCCACAAAGGAATGTCTAGGAGCTGTCCCCCCATTGATTATTGTTGTTGTTGTTGTTAACATTTCTATACCATTTTATATTTTAGAGAACAAATCTCAAAGCCATTTACAAAACATTAAAACATCAAATAAAACAATCCAGCATAAAACTAATTCAAGCGCCAATGGAAATATTTCAGATCCACCTCTTAAGTGACATTTTGCTTTCCATTTAATTTCTGACTAATTTCGAACACTGGGAAGAATGTGGGGGCATACGGAATAAATAAATAAAAATAATGAATGGGCACGGCTAAGTTAGGGCTTTATTTATTGCATTGGCACCCCAGGTTTGTCCTGGGCAGTGTGTGTGGTTCTTCCCCTGCTCAGTTAATGCCCACAACAAACTTGCAAGGTAGCTTAGGCCGAGAGAACGCAGTGAGTGGCCCCAGTGTTACGAAGCAAGCTTTGTAGCTGAGTGGAGGGTGGATGGATTTGAGCCCTGGTCTCTCCCAGACTGACACTCTAAACCAGGGGTCAGCAACCTTTTTCAGCCGTGGGCCGGTCCACCATCCCTCAGACCAGGGGTCGGCAACCTGCGGCTCCGGAGCCGCATGCGGCTCTTTTACATCTTTGCCGCGGCTCCGGGGCGGATGCTAGCGAGGGGAGGAGGCGCATTGTGCGCCCTGACACTCCCCACTGTGGTGGGCGCTGTACTGGCTGTGACGTCGCATGGGGGCGGTGTGTGCGTTAGTCACGCACCGTCCCGACATCACCTTCCCCCCCGCTGTCAGATCGTGGCTCCGGAGATATATTTGTTTTAAATGTCGCAATGGTTTTGCGGCTCCCAGTTTTTTTCCCTTCGGAAACGGGTCCAAGTGGCTCTTTTTGTCTTAAAGGTTGCAGACCCCTGCCTCAGACCATTTGGTGGTGGGGGAAATGAATGAATTCCTATGCCCCACAAATAACCCAGAGATGCATTTTAAATAAAAGGACACATTCTACTCATGTAAAAACACCAGGCAGGCCCCACAAATAACTCAGAGATGCATTTTTTAAAAAAGGACACATTCTACTCATGAAAAAACATGCTGATTCCCAGACCGTCCGTGGGCCGGATTTGGAAGGCGACTGGGCCACATCTGTCCCCCGGGCCTTAGGTTGCCTACCCCTGCTCTAAACACTAGGCCACAATGGATCCTATGGTGTTGGATTCAGCACGTGCTCTTGGGCTGGGGGAAAAGACCGCAGGGGACGGCGACTCATGACGCTGGAGAGACGGGTGCCGCCTTTTCAAAGGGCCAGGCAAGCCCTGGCACACAGGGTGCTCACTGATGCCTCTTGGCCCAGGCACAGGCGCACCAGAGCCCAGCTCTGCAAACAGTAGCCCATTATCGCCCATGCAAATGCGCCCATCTCCTGTCAATAGCTCCTTATCAGGGAGAGTTAGATAATTGCCATACATCCACTTGCTTGCTGTTTGTTCTCAACCTGGCTTGGCTCCCTTCTCCATCATGAACTCGAAGATTTGTAGAGTTGGAAGGGACCCCAGGGCTCATCTAGTCCAATGCAGGAAGCTCGAACCCACAACCCATGCTCTACTAACCTTTTTAAAAAAATAAAAAATAAAAATGATTAAAACGTTTTCATAAGATAAAAATAAGCTAAACAAAAACACACAGAGAAAGAGAAAAACAGCAAAAGGAAGCCATCCTTTCCCATGGAAGACTCTGCAAACCTCCCAGAGCCAGTGGGGCTGAGCCAGCATCACAACTGGGGCCGGATCTCTTCTCATCATAATGCCACTATACAAATCTGTGCTGCAACCCCATTTGGAGTTCTGGTAGGCTCGCCTCAAAAAGCATACTGCAGAGTTGGAAAAGGTTCAGAAAAGGAGACTGAAAGGAGATATGATAGCCGTCTTCAAATACCTTAAGGCAGGGGTCAGCAACCTTTTTCAGCCGTGGGCCGGTCCACCGTCCCTCAGACCATGTGGTGGGCCGGACTATATATATATATTTTTTTGGGGGGGGATGAACGAATTCCTATGCCCCACAAATAACCCAGAGATGCATTTTAAATAAAAGCACACATTCTATTCATGTAAAAACACCAGGCAGGCCCCACAAATAACCCAGAGATGCATTTTAAATAAAAGGACACATTCTACTCATGTAAAAACACGCTGATTCCCAGACTGTTCGCGGGCCGGATCCGGCCCCCGGGCCTTAGTTTGCCTGCCCCTGTCTTAAGGGCTGTCACATGGAAGTTGGAGCAAACCTTATTTTCTCCTGCTCCCAGAGGGGAAGACCCGAACCAATGGATTCAAGTCACAAGAAAAGGGATTCCGTCTCAACATCAGGAAGAACATTCTGACAGTCAGAGCACCCTCAGAAGGTGGTGGACTCTCCTTCACTGGAGGTTTTTGAACAGAGACTGGATGGCCATCTGTCCTGGACGCTTTAGTTGTGATTCCTGCATTGCAGGGGGTTGGACTAGATGATCCCTGGGGTCCCTTCTAGGATTCGAAGTCTGTCCAGGAAAGTTGAGTTTTGACCTGTTTCTCATCTACTGTCATTTCAACTTTTCAGATGCTCTAGAATTATTGTGGTTAGTTTTTATCAGCAACTATTCTATTTTTATTTTATTTTTTTGCAGAACAGCTTTGAGGACTTCTTAAAGCCGTCAAGCAGTGTACAAATTTTAAGACATAAAAAGAAATGCAGCGAGTCTGCTCTGAGCAGGACAAACCCCTTTATTTTAGGGAGCCCCTGGAAAGACAAGCCATGGGAAATGACGTTTCCAAGAGATACAGAGAAGCCCTGGAAGGCCCTTTATTTTTGCAGTTTGGGAGGAAAGCTCTGCACAGACTGAGCTACGAAATTTGCAGGCAACTACTGAGCAGCAGCCCCAGATGTCAGGCTCTGAGTCTGCCCCCCCCCCTTCACTGCATGCAAACCCCACCACTGTTTGGTTTCTCCTTGGCACAATACAAACCCACGTCAACGAACTGCGTCAGAGCTCAAGGGTTGGGGGGTTGCTGATCTGTCCCTCCTGCTTCTCCACCCACCCTTTCCTCGCAAAACTAACTCATCCAACTTCAATCCGGGGGCGCGATAGGCAGGCGACTCTTTCTTGGAAAAGCAGGCAGCAAAAGTGGCCTCCCCGGGGGGCTGGAAAACAAAAGGGCCTCTGCCCTCCTTCTGCAAAACAGCCTCTCTTGTGAGGAGCAAAGGTCACCAGGCAGACAGGCAGACAAGCAAGCAAGCAAGCAAACAGGCAGGCAGGCTCCCCACCACCACCACAGAGAGGGGGCAGCCTGAGCAACAGCCGCCATTCCTGGGGGTCTCTGCTTGCAAGGAGGGTCAGCAGCCAGCTGAGCCCACAAACCCGAGAAATGTTCCTGGGACACACAAATGCACACACCGCAGGACTCCACTCTGACGCATGGGAGGGGAGGCAGGTTTACAGCTGCCTGCTCGTTTTTATAAACAGCTGCTCTGCCTTTTTTTCTTTCGTTTCTCTTTTAAAATAAATTCGTTTCTTAAAATGTCATGGTTACAGAGAGGCTGCTCCTGCTGTTTCAGGAGATACACAAGAAGAGAATCTCAAGAGCGATTTTTAAAAATTCTTACTCCAGTATTTTAAACTCTTCCTTCCTTGCAATCCCTTTGCAAACTCTCCTCTACCCTGTCTCAAAATAGCTTCCTGAGTTGCCTCCAAAGGAGGAAAGTTAGAATATAAAGCTGGGAGCCTTCAAGGCCCTCTCCTTCCTCTGTTCCTGTCACTTGAAGGGCCTTCCAAGGCGAAGATCAATGAGAATAGAAACTCCAGGGAATGACATGCCCATTTATAGAAAGGTATCACTGAAGATTCTTCATCATATTCATATCCCAAGCTGAAAGCAGTATATCTGTAGCCACAGCAAACCTGATAGGCCATAGTCCAATACCAACACTCCAGCACAGAACTCCTGAACCTGGTGCCCGTCAGATGTTTCAAACTACAGCTCCCATCAACCTAAGCCATCTTGGGCTCTCTGGGAACTGTAGTTCAAATTTACCTGGAGGGCACTGAGTTGAGGAAGGCTACTCTAAAACCTCAACAACTGCAAAACCTCTACATTTGTCAGAAAGCCATAACAACACACCACTTTAAAAAGACAAAAAGTGCCATTGTTTCTCAGCGAGAATTAACCTAATTGGCTTCTGTCATCAGGCTAAGCCTCAAAACGCTTTATGATTGCAAGTGTCCTTTGCTGCCGCCCTAAGCAAAAAGCGGAACGCTTCAAAAATCCCCGACCCGTCAAAACACCTGAGTCTACTCTCTGCAAGGCTATTCAAAACCTTTCATGCAGACGCACAAGTGCTATTTTCCTCCCAATCTTAACAAACGCAACATTCTTGCACAGAGATGGGCACAGGGCATGCGGCCTGGTCCCAGACTCCGAGACTGCGGCAGGCGGGCCAGAGCGGAACTGTCCTTCCGACATCCTGGCTGCTTCGGTCTCAACAGATGTTAGGACATGGTCTGAGGGTGTAAGAGCAGCCCTGCTGGATCAGGCCAAAGGCATGTCAGTTTCACCCAGAGGTCAATATGGACAGCTACATATCCCTGCATTGCAGAGGGTTGGACTAGATGATGCTGTTTTTCAACTCTTATGATTCTATGGTGCCCATCAACATCACAGCACCCATAACCCCGAGGTTCCTGATGCCTAGGGCTGGGCAATATCTGGCTTTCAACACTGTGATATATCACCAGCTAAACATCGCAATATGCCAATATATCACGATGCCTGAAATAAGGATAGAGATCTGTAGAGGCATTGGCTGGCTTCACGGTTTTCCCCACATTGTGATTTTTGCATAGCACACACATCATGTTTCATGATCTATCACCAAGTCAAAAATTATGAAACTGGTATCCCGATATGGACTTCAAACCGGTACAGGATGATATATAGCCCAGCCTTAGTGACCACCCCAAACTATCTTGTCTTTTGGGGAGAGGAGGCGCCTCATTTTTGCCTGCACTTTTGCTCATTTTGGGGGTGGGGCCCCCAAAATGGGTATTTTGGGGCGTGCATGACATTTGGAAATCTTTTTCCAAATTTGCTCCCTGCATTCCCCCAAAACAGTTTGGGGTGCCTTGATTTCCAATTCTGTGCACACATATACTCAAGGGCCAGGCGACCCGGCAAGGGGCAGTGATGGGTGGGAGCAGGGCCGTCTTATTCATAGGTGCTAGGGGTGCGGGGCACCCGGGCACTGGGCTCTCAGGGACCCCAGACCATGAGTGAAGGGCCTGAGAGTTGAGTCCGGGGAAGAGCCCACCCGTCAGTCGGAGCGCCACAGTGGGCTCTTCTGCTGCGGGCAGCTCTGCGCCATGAGTTTGGGGGTGACCTAGCCAGCGAGGTGGCTGGCTGGCTCCGCCCTCCTGTGTGCCTGGGACTGGGCAACCTGGGGGGGCGTGCATCTTTGCACCCCAGCACCGTATACGCTTAAGACAGCCCTGGGTGGGAGGCACGGCAAGAGGGGAGTCAGAGCACCAGGTATAGAGCCTTATAAAGAGCATATAATTAAAGTAGATGAATAAATGAGCAAACTAAGTTAATAAGGATGTGCAGATGATACTAAAAATAAACTCAAGGAACCGCAGAAAAAGGGGGAAGGAAGTCAAGAAATCTCAAAATGATTGTAAAATTAGTGAAATGTACAAACCTGAAAAGCACAATTTGTTTGAGTCAGGAGGGACCCGAGGGTCATCCAGCCCAACCCCCTGCCATGTCCTACAACCAACCTCAGGGCCGCAAAGACCTGGATGCGGTTCTCAAGCTGTGGGTCCCCATATGTTTGTTGGACTACAACTCCCATCACCCCTGAGCTCTGGCCTTGCTAGCTAGGGGTGATGGGAGTTGTAGTTCAGCGCCATCTGGGGACCCACCGCTTGAGAAAGGCTGCAAAGCGGCACCGGGGAACCGGCAAGCGGGATGTGGAAGCGGGAGACCCCCTTGCCGCCGCCCCCCGCTCCTCAGGCATTCTGAGATAGACTGCTCCTGCACCTGGAGGCTCTCTTTCCGCGCTGGCTTTGCTAGGCCGCCTCCCTTCTCGCCGCCCGGAGGCTCCTTCTCCGCTGAGGACTAGCCGTGTGCCTGGCGCTCCCTCGTGCTGCCTGCCCGAGCTGGGGCGCCCGGCCCCGAACGAGGCCTCGCGGCGGCCTGGCCCGGCGCCCTCTCTCCCCCCCGCGCCCGGACTCACCATGGCGGCTGCGCGGCGCTCGCCTCCCGTCCCCTCGTCAGCCTGGCCCGGGCAGCAGCTGCGCGCCAACTGAGTGCCGCCGCCGCCGCTCCTGCGGCGCCTCAGCCCGGCCGGAGGAGCGGAGCGGAGTGGCGTGTCGACGGTCCAATGGCGGCCGGACGGGAGGGCGCACCTGGCCCCGCGCAGCCAATCCGCGCCCGGGGTTGGGGGCGGCGTGGGCGGGATTTCCTCGCCCGGGAATTAACCCTTTCTTCGTGCCCAGGTGCGCCTCTGCAGGGAGGCCAATAAAGCGAGATGAGCGCCACACCCCGAGAGTCGACCACAACTGGACCTAATGGTCAGGGGTCCCTTTACCTTTATTATTGAGTTATTGTTTTTATTTTGAATTTATATGTTGTGATCTTTTTTTGTGAACCGCCCTGAGACCTCTGGGTATAGGGCAGTATATAAATTCAATTAATAATAATAACAACAACCACAACAACAATAATAATAATAATATATTGCAGGGGGTTGGGCTAGATGACCCTTGGCTCCCTTCCAACTCTCTATGATTCTACGATTCTATTCTTGTTGCAAAATAACCCCAAACAAACAAACAAACAAAAAAGCTTGTGTGTGATTTTAACTATAATTATAAAACTGGAATAAAGTGAAGGGGAGATCCTAGCAACACGATGGCCAATTGCTTTTGGTGTTGACGCAATGCACCTTATTTACAGAGAAGAGACAGATGCCAATCTGCCTTCCTCCCCCTTTTGCTTCCTCCTGGAACACTCCCCCCCCCCCCTTGTTGGTTTCTGGTTTCTCTGGTAATCAAATCAGTCTAAGCCCGTTCTGTTTGCAGAATGGAAACTGTTCTCTTTCCGTTACAGATAGCAACAGGCCTTGTGGTACCAAAACTCTTTGAACGCACAGCAGCCCTGCCAGGACCTTTATTATTTTATTTCTTATACAAATACTGAGACACACCGTTGCTTCCTGCCACCAGTATCTGCCAATGTCTGGCAGATACTGCAGTGGTTCCTTGGGTTACATGCGCTTCAGGTTACAGACTCCACTTCAGGTTACAGACTCCTCCAGCGGAAGCGGGAGGCCCCATTGGCTAAAGTGGTGCTTCAGGTTAAGAACTGTTTCAGGTTAAGAACGGACCTCCGGAACGAATTAAGTACTTAACCCGAGGTACCACTGTATATGGAACCTTCATTCTCAATCATGACAGAACTCGCAGGTGGAAAATACTTTTATTTTTACAAATCTTCATTATTTGCCAGGGGAGCCTTTGTATGAGTGAATACTTTTAATATCCCTTTGGAGCTGTGCTGGGTCTTGGTACTTTTGTCCTTCCGAGCTGTGACATTTTGTGCCTTAATTTTTTGACGCTTTGTTTTCCTTTTTGCTATTTTTGCACCTTCTGTCGATGTTAATAAACCATTTTTTTTAAATAATTAAAAAAACCACGAGATGAAACCTGCTGTTCAATCCACTGTGAGTAACAACTTCTGTGCAAATCTGACACCGAAGCAAAAGAGTGGGTCAGAAAACCTACAAGGGCACACCACCCCCTTTCTTTTGGTGGGGCAAGCCTGCCCAGGAGATGTTCTTGGGGGACTGTACCACTACTTCCCCACCCCACCGCAATTCGTAAGCATATCCAGCTCATCCTAAAAATAACCCTTGGGTTTTAAAACTGGTTGACACAAGACGTGCAAACAGTTTAATGGCTTGGTTGGCTTGCGAATGTCAATATTAATACTGACTGTGGAGTCACAGTGGGCTTGTGATGGTTCGGTCGAAGCCGGGACTTTCCTCGTGGCCTGTGCCCAGCGTGGAGCCTGTCTGAGATTTTGGGAAGAGATTGGGATGGGGGAATGAAAGATAGACTAGAGAGAGGAGGAGAGACGGCGGGCAGCCAGCCCAAAGATGCCCTCCACATGTTTTAAACTCCTAACAGGAGGAGGCAGCAATACTTCTGAATCCCAATTGCTGGAAACTGCAGGAGGGGAGAGTTGGTCTTTTGCTCAGGTCCTGTTTTCGGATTTCTGGTTGGCCCCTGAGAGATCAGGATGCTGGACCCGATGGGCCCCCTTTGGCCTGATCCTCGGTCCAGTATACCTGAAGGAGCGTCTCCACCTCCATCGTTCTGCCCGGACACTGAGGTCCAGCGCCAAGGGCCTTCTGGTGGTTCCCTCACTGAGAGAAGCCAAGTTACAGGGAACCAGGCAGAGGGCCTTCTCGGTAGTGGCGCCCGCCCTGTGGAACGCCCTCTCACCAAATGTCAAAGAGAAAAATAACTACCAAACGTTTAGAAGACGTCTGAAGGCAGCCCTGTTTAGGGAAGCTTTTAATGTTTAATAGGTTATTGTATTTTAGTGTTTTGTTGGAAGCCGCCCAGAGTGGCTGGGGAAACCCAGCCAGATGGGCGGGGTATAAATAAATTATTATTATTATTATTATTATTATTATTATTATTATTATTATTATTACTACTACTACTATTACTATTATTACTATTATTCTGCAGTGCTTTCCTCATGGACTGGTGGGAGATTTAGACCAAAACATCTGGAGGGCAGCACCTCAGAGAGGTCTGCTCTGGGGAGGAAAATGGAGGCAATAAAGACCCGGTTGTACTTATCAGCTCGAGGAGCCCCAGAATCTGCAAGGATTTGCAGGGGAGCAGAGAAGCTTTGAGCAAATCCCAGCCCTTCCTCCACCCAGTTTCCTTCTCTCTTTCTCTTTCCATCTCTCTCCTGCTGTAATCAAAACCAGACCACCATCATTATGAGCGACATTACCCCTCTCCGGTTTAAAGGAGGGCCCAATCTGAACAACAATTGAGGAACAGCAGGGAAGCCACAGTATTTTCGTCGCAGAAAATTGAGCTTTGACACAAGTTCAAGATGAGTTGGTGGATGTCCAAGCAGAACAGTCTTGCATCTGCAGAAGTCCCGGGTTCGCAAATATTTAGCCACCCAACCAACCGTCCTGCCCCCACAGGACCATTGTCAAACCTCCTTCTGCAAGCCCCTTCAAGGTTAACAACAGGGCGACTTTAAAAGCTGCCCGGACAGCTGGAAGATCCAGATTTAGAGCAGCGGGGGAGGGGGAGAGAGAAAGGAGTTTGTTTGTGCCAAGGTTCAATTCCACACCACTTTTTTTTTATAAGTGTCAGAACACAATCGTGGAACTTGTGAAAAAAGAAGAAAAGAGGGCCTCTAGTCATGTGCAGAGTGCACCCCAACTGATTAGCCACAGCCCAGCCCAGTGTGGTGTGGTGCATAAGAATGTTAGAGTAGGACCTGGGAGAGCAGGGTTCAAATTCCTATTCAGCCAGAGAGTTCACTGGGTGGCTTTGGGCCAGTTACTGTCTTTCAGCCTAGCCTACCTCCCAGGGTTGTTCTGTGGATAGAAGGGCAACTGTTATTAGAAGTTTCTGGGGCATTTTCAAGGGTCTTTTGCAGCAGCTGCATCCAGCTCCAGCTGTTTCCTCTCCAAATCTATCTTGGCAACCCCTATGGAATGCTCCCTGCGCCCAAATAGGTAGAAAACCAAGGTACAGCACTGTACTGGCTGAGGCTGATGGGAATTGTAGTCCAAAACCTTTGGAGGGCAGATCTGGAGCAGGAAAATGTTGCTCATTGGAGGTTTCTAGGCACAGGGCAGATCAGGAGATGGGCTTTGGGCTTTCCAAGCAGAAGCGGCTTGCCCTGTCTTTTCAAGGGTGGCTATGGAAACAGCCCAGGGAGTTTCAAAATGACATCCCTGTATATTTTCACACCCACTAGACATGGGTGTGCGTTTCCGGCCTTGCATGCAGCTTGGCTCACTGGCGCGAGTGACCCAGAGCTGTTTGCAAGTACCACCCTGGTACTGCTCTGGGATGGGGCCAGGCCAATATATTTTGCTGCCTGAGGGAAATGGAGAAAGGGTGGCACCGTTCAACGCTGGTGTTGAACGCACCCAAAAGAGCACTTTAGGGGACCCAGGAGAGGCCATGGGGCAGTAGAGGGACGGGGTTGGAGGGCTCAGGATGAACAGCTGGGGGTTGCTGTTGCAGTCCCCTCCACCACACCCCTGGATCTGTGAGGATGCTGGACTGGATAGGCAATTGGCCTGATCTAGAAGGGTTGTTCTTATATTATCATGGCACCTCAGCCAACTCCCCCCTATTTTTAAAAAATATTTCTTTTGCAACCCCAGCAGCAGCCCCAGCGCTGCCCTCTGAGAGAAGAGACCGACAGCGCTAGGAGGTGGGGGAACGTTAATTTGCCAACACTGCAGCCTGCTGGCCAATGCTTGGAACTGCAAGAGAGAGAGAGACAGGGCCTAGCAGAAGTTGTGTGTGTGCTGTGTTGTGCTGTGTTGTGCTGTGTTGTTGTGCTGTGCTGTGCTGTGTGTGTTGGCCCTTGACATCTGCAGTTTTTAGAATTCCTCACATAAAAAAATATATTGTTAAACTGCTGCCCGGTAAACTGCTGGAAATCTTTTAAAGTCAAACAACGGATGAATCGGCTGATGTCTCAGCAGCCCTGCTAATTATTATATTTTTCTCACCATGAGGAACTGCTGCTGTTTTCTTCAGAACTAAAATTCCTTGTGCCTTCTTGCCAGCAGGGAGCAAGCTGTGAAGGTTCTCTGTTAATTAGTTACTCACTTGCTGTTTTGCTTAAGGTTTATCTACCTTAATGTTTGATCCCAGCTTTTTGATTCATTAGTTATGCTGCTCGGTTATGCTTTGAACTTAAAAAAAAATTATGGAAAAGGCTGGGATATAATTGTTTCAGGTAAAGAGGACATGGAAGTCTCTGTCTGGCCCTCTTTGTAGATATAAAATGCATTCTGCTACAATCTGTTTTATGCCATGAATGCACCTCTCAAGTTCTTAATGCCCACAGGTGTACACACAGAGAGTGCTTTCTCATGTCACCTGTGATTGGGGGCACACCCACCAATACTATAGAGCTGCCCCCCCCCCCAATTTAACTAGTCTGTGAATGAAATAGGCACAATTAGAAGTGGTACAGTGATTGAGACACTGCTCTGTATACCATATTTTAAAAAGAGTATTGTTATATTTAACTTATCAAAGGTGGGGAACTAAAATTGAATAAAATAGTCATTGCTTTTTTTGTATTCATGCTAAACAAATGTACATTTGGAATATGGTTCGGTATTTGTCAGTTTAATGACAAAACCAAATTATTGCTGTTGGTTTTCCGTATTGAGAATTTTGTCATTTTATCCTTTATTTGTAAAGCACTTTGAGGTTGGTTTGTTTGTTACAGTCAAGTAGTGCACATAAATGTTTATGAGGTGAATAAATAATAAATATATATCCTATGTATATCAGCACATCAGTTCTCAGCCCCTCTCTTTTGAAATAATGTGACACACACACACACAATTTTATATGTATGCTGCATTGCCACAGTTCAGACCGTGCTCAAGGCAGCTTGCGACATGAAAACAAAAATACACAACTTCAATATAACAAAGATAATCACAAACAATAAATAAACATTATCTAATTAATGGGAGCTGTTGGAGTCTCCTTCCATGGAGGTTTTTAAGCAGAGGCTGAATGGCCTACCTGTCAGGGAGGGTTTAGCTAATAATAATAATAATAATAATAATAATAATAATAATAATAATAATAATGTTTTATTTATACCTCGCCCTCCCTGGCCAGAGCCGGGCACAGGGCAGCTAACACCAGTAAAATTACAATTAAAAATAAAATAAAAAACAAACCAATTTAAAATACAGGTTAAAATATAATTTAAAATGCAGCCTCATTTTAATAGTAGCCCATAGATCAAAACCATAAGGGGAGGGAAACGTAAGGGTCAGACTGAGTCCAAGCCAAAGGGCCAGGCGGAACAGCTCTGTCCTGCAGGCCCTGCGGAAAGATGTCAAGTCCCGCAGGGCCCTAGTCTCTTGTGACAGAGCGTTCCACCAAGTCGGGGCCAGTACTGAAAAGGCCCTGGCCCTAGTTGAGACCAACCTAACCACCTTGTGACCTGGGACCTCCAAAATGATGTCATTTGTGGACCTTAAGGTCCTCCGTGGATGAAGACGGGGGGAAAAACACCAACAGCTGAAATTGATGGACTATGCCGAATTAGATAAACTAACAGGAAGAATTCTAAACCAGCGGGACCAGAGATTCACAGAAGACTGGTGTAAATTTACGGACTATATGAAAAGTAACTGTGACGGTCAGATTACGTTTGTAGGTTGGCAAGAAGTTTTGTGAGGTGGATTCTTTGAATTATTGCAAAAATTGGTAAAGAGGAGAATTGTTAGTTCAGATAATTAAAGGCAATATGAATTTAAGAAATGCAGAAGAAGTGATAATAATGGTGGATCATCAGAGGTGCTGATGGAAGTCCAAAAAGATTGTATAAGAAGTGAAGTTTGTTGCATGTATGATAAGTAATATGTTAAAATTAATAAAAAATTATTTAAAACAACAACAACACCCACAGCAACAACACTCTGTCGGGGTCTGGGGACGCTGCCTTTGGGGACTGAGCTCGGCGCCTTCTGAATGCCAAGCAGCTGCTCCGACGCTCAGCTCCGCTGGAGACAGAGGAAGGGAGCTGCCTTTCCGTTCCCGCCCGGCAGAGGGCAGCAGAATCCCGCCTGGTTCTTGCGATGGGGCAGCAGCCAGTCCCTTTTCCTTCCCAGCCGAGAGGGAGGGAGGGGGGGTCCAGTGACTGACACTCCCTGCCCCCCTCCCTCCCTCTCCCCCTTTAAAAAGGCCCGCGGGGCCCTCCGGCGATGCCCGCGCTGCAGGCAGATGGTGCCGGCGCAGTGAACGAGGGCAGCGGCTGGCGGAGGAGGCGACGCGCATCAGAGCTGGAGGTGAGGCTATGGGGACAGGCGCCCCCCAGGGAATCCCCCCTCCTCCGGCCCCCTTATTCCTCCTCCGGACAAGGGGACGCTTTTCTCTCCCCCTTCTTCTTCTCTCTCTTTCTCTCTCTCCCTCCCTCTCTCCCTCCCTCTTCTTTCTTTCTTTCTTTCTTTCTTTCTTTCTTTCTTTCTTTCTTTCTTTCTTTCTTTCTCTCTCTCTCTCTTTCTCTCTTTCTCTCTTTCCCTCTTTCTTTCTCGCTTTCTCGCTTTCTCTCCCGGGAAGCAGCAGAGGCGCTCCTCTCCCGAGCTCCTTTCCCGGACGCACAGCCCCCCTGCCCATGTGCAGAGTGCCTGAGCTGCGGACTCCCTGGTTTCAGCGCGCCGAGAGATATGGGGAAGGGGAGGCGAGAGAGATGCTCTTTCGCTCCCCCGCGAGGGGTGGTCCTCGGGGCAGACAGGTGGGCAACGGGGGAGGCCAAGCCCCCCTTCAGCTTCCTCTTGCTGCCAGATGGAATGGGAGTTTCTGAAACGGATCCGAAAGAAAGGGGCGCAAGAGCTGGGGGGCAACACTTGGGGGGGGGGCTGCGGCGCGGAGGGAGCGGGTTGGCAAAAATAAATAAATTACAAGGAAGCAGCTTTAAGGGGGGGTCAGAACACAGTCGGAGCTCTTACTGTGGGTTGAAGGGAGCTCCGGTTGAGTCCTGCAGGGGAGATCCCTTCCACACGGTCTGCTTCAGGTGGAAATGACTTTTTTGCGCCTGGGACCTCCTTCCTGCGTCGCTGGTGCTCTCCCACTGCGCTATGCTCCTTCTAAAAGATTCTAGTCCTCATTGTTCCAAAGGAATTTGAAGAGGAGCGCAGGGAGCTGCCTGGCGCGGATTCAGCGTCGTAAGCACTGGCTGGCAGCGGCTCTCGGGCAACGGTCCCTCTCAGCCCTAAATGCAGATGCCTTTTAGGATTGAACTGGGGGTGTGCAAAGCTGGGGGGTCTGCCGCTGGGCCGCAGCCTCCTTGCCCCCACCCCCTTTCTCCCCAAGCGCCTCTGTGGGGCAGAGAGATTTCTGGCATGGTGGCTGCTCCTTCAGTTCCTCCAACAGGTCATTTGCGTCCAGCTAGGAAAGGCAGTTTCCTCCTTCCACCATTCCCCCAAAGTCAGCAACCGTTCCCCCACCCCCTCCCCATCTGCGATGCATTAGGAAATTTATTCCTGCACCAGACATTGCCTTCCACAATATTCCTGTACTGCATTTTTGGCTTTCAATAGCACCTACACCCAGCGATGTGGTTTCCAAGAACGACTGAAAAGTTTTTGCAAAGGTACCGTCTCCTTCGTGGTGGCAATTTCATTGCCTCAGCTGTTTGGGGTTGGGTTTTTTTGGGGGGGACGCCCCATTCTTTGCAGGAGTTTCCTTGCATGGGGCTCTGTCAGGTGACCTTATAACCCAAGCCAGGCAGCAAGACTTGAACCCAGCTCTCGCTGCGAGAGGGAAGAGAGGCAAGAGATTCAGAAAACAATGCAAAACGAAAAAGCATGCTGTGAACATGAAACAAGGCGAAAAATCGGCCCAAAACTGAAAAAAATAAATGAGGGACTCACAACAAGGAAGAACATCCTCAGACATGCCTTTCAGTTTAGCGGTCTGTCATGGATGCTTGAGCTGAAGTTCCTGCATTGCAGAGGGTTGGACTAGATGACCGTTGGGGAGCCCTTACAACTCTAGGTAAAGGTAAAGGGACCCCTGACCATTAGGTCCAGTCGTGACCGACTCTGGAGTTGCGGGGCTCATCTCGCTTTATTGGCCGAGGGAGCCGGCGTACAGCTTCTGGGTCATGTGGCCAGCATGACTAAGCCATTTCTGGCGAACCAGAGCAGCGCACGGAAACGGTGTTTACCTTCCCGCCGGAGTGGTACCTATTTATCTACTTGCACTTTGACGTGCTTTTGAACTGCTAGGTTGGCAGGAGCAGGGACCGAGCAACGGGAGCTCACCCCGTCGCGGGGATTCGAACCGCCAACCTTCTGATCAGCAAGTCCTAGGCTCTGTGGTTTAACCCACAGCGCCACCCGCGTCCCTTCTTACAACTCTAAGATTCTATGAAAAGGCAAATAAGAGGGGGCACAGCAGAAGTGTATAAAATTCAGGACGGCATGGGGAAAGTGAAGGGAGCAAAGTTTCCCTCTCTGTCTCCTTGACACTAATGAACTCCAATGGAATGTTTGAAGATTCAGGAGTCCTTCACTCAGCACATAGATGAACTATGGAACTCACTGCTGCAGGATGCCAAGGTGGATGGCTTTAAAAGAAGATTGGGCAAATGTCCAGGGAGGAGAGGGCGATAGCTGGGATGGCTTTGCTCTGCCTCCATAGCTGGATTCAGGAATGCTTCTCAACCCCAGTTGCTGGAAAGCACAGAACAATTACAACCACACCCCCCACAGC
Organism: Podarcis muralis; assembly: GCF_964188315.1. Classification (NCBI taxonomy): domain Eukaryota; kingdom Metazoa; phylum Chordata; class Lepidosauria; order Squamata; family Lacertidae; genus Podarcis; species Podarcis muralis. Next base: position 7,245,764 of record NC_135661.1, on the reverse strand, counting down.
CTGTCCTTAGATGTGGTGTGTGGGCAAGACTGAAGAATTGGTGGCAGCGGAATGGGGGGGGGGAGGAGGAGCCCATTTACAAAATGTGTCAAGTTCAACTGGGGGGAGGGGGAACCCAGCAGTTTAGCAAACGCATAATAAATTCAAAGTCACAAAAGAAAGGAGGCAGAATGAGGCAGCCGCCTCTGCTGGCCAATCAGGTTATTGGTGGCTAATTCTCCCTTTCCCCAAATCTTATAAGACCTTTGCAACTGGAGTGCCTGATGGAGCGAGTTTCATCTGGCAGTTGCCACTAGCCTTACAAACCCAGGAGATGTCAGGGACAGGATGCAGTTCCCAAGTGCTTAAATTCGCTCTTTCCTTTGTTGCTGCAACCCGCCTGTAGGGACATAGGAAGCTGCTCTTATTCCGAGTCAGACCAGTGGGTCCATCTAGCTCAGGGTTGCCTACACTGACTGGCAGCAGCACCCTGGGGGTTCAGATTCAGCGGTCTCTCCCAGCCTGGAGATGGCATTGGGGAACTGAATGTAAGATATTCCTGCCTGCAGGGCAGGGCCTTCTGCCACGCAGCTCTGATCCTTCCCTGATATGTTAAAATCATTTCAGTGCACACACACGTCCCCTTCTAATATAGTCTAGCACTCAAAGCAAGTCTGAGATCTTAGAATTGTAGAGTTGGACCCTGAGGACCATCTAGTCCAGTGGTCAGCAAACTTTTTCATGAGGGGGTGGTCCACTGCCCCTCAGACCTTGTGGGGGGCAGGACTATATTTTGAAAAATATAAATACCCTGCAAGCCGGTCCCACAGCTGCCTCCGGACCTGGAGGAGGAACGCACTCTGCACGCGCTCAGGAGTGCGTCTTGGCGCTGCCTGCTCACCAGCGTTGTTGACAAGCAGCAGCCGCTCCATCGGTCCATCCCCGTGGAACTCCCAGGTGCGCAGCTCGCCCTCCAGCTGCTCCAGCGCGGCCGCCGAGTGCGCCTCCAACAGCAGTGCCGAGCTGGGCACCAGGTGTGGGGCCAGCAGGTACTCCAAGCTCCAGCTGAAGCCCCACGACATGCCCATCATGATGCCCAGACCTGCTGCCTGCCCTCTGGCCTCTCCATCCATGGCCGCGCTGGGCTTACCTCAGCTCGTGGGTTTACCTCCCCAGTTGCATCCACAGCTTTGGATTGGCTGCAGGAGCTTCTTGCAGCGAATCTGAAGCTGTGCCAGCATTGCAGAAGTCAGTCCCTGCGCAGCAAGGCGTCCGCGGCTTCTTTTTAATTAAACGCTGCACTGCACCGATTTAGCTCAGCGCAGGGACTGACTGAGCGGACGGCAGGGTCCACGGGCCGGATTTACAAGCCTGGTGGGCCACATCTGGCCCCCGGGCCATAGTTTGCCGACCCCTGATCTAGTCTAACCTCCTGCAATGCAGGAACACGCAGCTGACCCATACGGGGATTGAACCCACAACCTTCGCGTTATCAGCACCATGCTCTAACCAGTTGAGCTAAGCTGTGCTATATGATTCCGAGGCAGCATAGGCTTTACTTGGTCAATCAGGCCAGGGGGCAGGGAAGGTTCTTAGCAAGCCAGGAGTTGCCTGATGATGCCGTGTGATTACAGGGTTTTAAAAACAGGGTTTTACTGTAGACTCCTTGCCAATATGTTCAGGCTTCTCTGTACCTTGTAGTTTTGCGAGCGTCCCTTGCCTTCCTTCCATTATAATTCTCTTCTCAGTGGAATAGGGATGCTGGTGGCGCTGTGTTCTAAACCACTGAGTCTCTTCAGCTTGCCGATTGGAAGGTCAGCGGTTCAAATCCCCGCAATGGGATGAGCTCCCGTTGCTCTGTCCCAGCTCCTGCCAACCTAGCAGTTTGAAAGCACACCAGTGCAAGTAGATAAATAGGTACTGCTGCAGCGGGAAGGTACATGGCATTTCCATGTGCTCTGGTTTCCATCATGGTGTTCTGTTGCGCCAGAAGTGGCTTGGTCCTGCTGGCCACATGACCCGGAAAGCTGTCTGTGGACAAGCGCTGGCTCCTTCGGCCTGAAAGTGAGATGAATGCCGCAACCCCATAGTCGCCTTTGGCTGGACTTAACCGTCCAGCGGTCCTTTACCTTTTTACCTTATCTTTTAAGCTATGAGAGGAGCCAGAGGCCCTTTCTCACAGAGCACAATGTTGGGGGGGGGGGTCCTCTTTCCAAGCTCTATCTCCTACCCAGTTCCTCCTAAGCTAGCCTCATGCTGTCTTAAGGGACGTTGGAGAATCTCGCCCCCATTCCCAGGGCTGCCCTAAGATTCAACTGTCCACCCGGTTGGATTCTGCCTGTGGAATTGGGAGTGGGGAGGATGGTGAAATCCTGCCCTTTTTGTCTCAGCCAGCAAAATGTCTTGGGCAGGCCCTGATTCTCCCGTGCTCGAAGTTAAGGCTGCAGCCGCCAAGCATACGACTGTATAGCATGGGACTTACTTCTAAGTCAACCTGGATTGGGTTGGGCTGTGACTCAGCTGCAGCGATCACAGCTGAAACATGTCGGGTTTCCTTCTGTGTCCTTTTGGAGCTAGATTGGTGATGAATGAGAGAGAGCGAGAGACCCAGGGAAGGGCACATGGATGGTTTGCAGAGCACTCTCCCGATCAATGCAATGTTATTAAAATGTTAAAGCGTGTGTGTGTGTGTGCTCTTGCGTGCAAGAATTATTCAGGCTGCCCTCTGTCACTCCTTCACCCCTTTGGCACTGAGTGACGTCCTGCTGGCCATGCGCAGCGGGGCCTGCCGATGCCTCCAGGGGCTTCTTCCAGTGATTATGGATTTAAAAATAAAAATAAAAAGAGAGAGGGGCTGGGCTGGGCTGAGAAACACTTGTAAATTTCGGCTTCTCATTTTTCCAGTCAAGTCCAGTTCTCCACACTTCCACATCGGTTAGAAAAAAAAGTCCATTAGATGATAGACCATTACCGTAGATAGTCTATCAGAAAATATAAAGAATAAATCAAAACAGGAATTTTTTTCAAAATGGGAGGTTTTCAAAGAATATCTGAAAAATAAATATCGTAGTTTAAATAAAAGTTTAATTATGATAAAAGTGTGTATTGGCAATAAGTAATATGAAATTGAAATATGGAATAGATGGGAGGTTGGGTCTTTAGTGTTAAGACCAATATATGTTTTATTGTTTGCTAAGAAAAATATGTGTCTATGGTTATTCCTGTGTGTAATTTGGTATTTGTGTTTTTTTCTTTTTTCTTGCTGCATCAATAAAAATCTTTTAAAAAAATAAGTAAAAAAGAAAAAAGTCCAAATTTAAATCCATCCTAATACACATTTCCCACTAATATACACATAATATACATGTCATTTCCCCCAGTACAGTATACAGTCAAACCTCGGCTCCTGAATGCCTCTGTTTTGGAACGTTTCGGCTCCCAGACGCAGAAAACCCAGAAGTAAATGCTCCAGTTTTTGAACATTTTTTGGGAGCCGGACATCCAACGCAATTTCCGCTTGAGTGCAGGAAGCTCCTGCAACCAATCAGAAGCCGCACCTTGGTTGTCGAACATTTCAGAAGCCGAACGGGCTTCCGGAATGGATTACGTTCAACAACCAAGGTTTGACTGTACACATTTTTCCCAAAGCGACTCCTCTACAAATAATCACTGAGATGTGCATCTTTATGCACACTTCACATCAGTGCATGCTGGGGGTTTTTTTTTGGGGGGGGGAGTACACACCAACTGGAGAAGCACATTGCAAAATTCAGAGATGTGAAAATTTCTCGCATTCTTTTGGACAGTGCAACTTAGGGAGGTCTGCCTTTAAATGAGAACTGACTCAAATGTCCTCCTGCCCCTCCAGTCATGGGAATCTTTCCTCTTAAGTCCAGTTGTGGTGTGTGTATCCGTGACCCCATGTGTCTCCTTTAACCTGGTTATGGGTGTGTGAAGTAGGGTTGCATGTTTGAGCTTTTTGAGGCCAAAGCTGTAGAGCTTTTTTTAAAGTTTTGCCCAACGTTGTGGAGCTTTTTTCCTGCAAGATCTCCAATAAAAAAAGAGAAGTTTTTGAGCTATTTTTAAGGAAATTTGGCAAAATCTAACACTTGAGTTGCCATATGTCCGGATTTTCCTGGACATTTACGCTAATTCCACCTGTAATCCCAGCAATGTTCCGGACATATAGCAACCCTAGATCCTGCACTGAGGTAGGGTGGGATTAAGCTGGCTGTCTCCCTCATAATTTCCATCCCCCCCCCAAGCAAATCAGAGGGTAGATCCATCTGCTATTTAATAATAATAATAATAATAATAATAATAATAATAATAATAATGGCGCTGTGGGTTAAACCACAGAGCCTAGGACTTGCCGATCAGAAGGTCGACGGTTCGAATCCCTGTGACGGGGTGAGCTCCTGTTGCTTGGTCCCTGCTCCTGCCCACCTAGCAGTTCGAAAGCACATCAAAGTGCAAGTAGATAAATAGGTACCGCTCCGGCGGGAAGGTAAACGGCGTTTCCGTGCGCTGCTCTGGTTCGCCAGAAGCGGCTTAGTCATGCTGGCCACATGACCCGGAAGCTGTCTGCGGACAAACGCCGGCTCCTCGGCCTATAGAGCGAGACGAGCTCCGCAACCCCAGAGTCGGTCACGACTGGACCTAATGGTCAGGGGTCCCTTTACCTTTACCTTTATTATTTATACCCCGCCCATCTGGCTGAGTTTCCCCAGCCACTCTGGGTGGCTCCCAATCAAGTGTTAAAAACAGTACAGCGTTACATATTAAAAAGCTCCCATGTTTAGTTCTTCGGTTTCTCTTTTCCTCCAAGCTTACAGCCTGTTCTCCATATTTCCACAACAGTTTGTGAATGCCTTAAAAAAACACAACAAAAAACTTCCAGAACAATTAATCAGCATTTTAATGTGAATTTTTCCTCATCAACACAATTTTGTTCGTATGCAGTCTTGACTAACAAACACCTTTTGGGCAAGCAGATTTGGTCCACCCAAAATGAGACTCACACACCACCGCCTTGAGACCCCATCGTGTCACGCTTGGCACCATGGAGTTGTGTGATACAGGGGAGTCTGAAGTTTATTTTTCCATGCTCCCCTTCTCGGGCAAGGTTCGAACAACAACAACAACAACAACAACAATTAATAATAATAATAATAATAATAATAATAATAATAATAATAATAATAATAATTCCATTTATACCCCGCCCTCCCCATCCAAGACTGGGCTCAGGGCGGCTAACACCAGTATAAAAACAATTGATTGAAATACAACTTAAAAACAAGATTAAAATACAACATTAAAACATAAAAATGCAGCCTCATTTCAGTAGGAACTCAAATCAAAAACTGTTTGGGGGATGAAAACGTCAAGTCTTCACCAAGGCCAACTATCCAGACTGGTCCTACGTGGGCCAGAAAAAAGCCAGGGAAGTCCCCAAATAGGAGTTCCATCACAGAAGGAGCCTGGTTTGGCCAGGATCTGGGTGCTGTTGGAAAAAATTGATTTTCTAGCTGCATTTCAATTGGGGTTTTAGGCCCGGCTTGGGCACAGAAACTGCTTTGGTCGCCCTGTATGGTGACCTCCATCGGGAGAGAGACGGGAAATGTGTCCCCGTTAATTCTCCTCAACCTCTGAGTGGCTTTCAATAAAATCAACCATGGTATCCTGGAGCAGCTATCTCAGCTGGGGTGGCTGGCACTGCTTTGCAGAGGTTCTTTTCCTACTAATTTGGTCATTCCCAGAGGGTGATACTTGGGGAGCAGGGGCGAATGAAGGCGTCGTGACACCTGGGGCGGGGCATTGCTACATAGCAACGCTGCTCATGTGCTGTACATAGCGGCTTGCCGGCGCCGCTGCTCCAGCGCCGTACTGACGGTGCCAGGATCCTTCCGTTGCTGCTACGGCCGCCAACGGAAGATCCTCTACATGCGGCCATAGTGGCGATGGAGGGATAATACCGCTGTCCACAAACCGCTATGTGCAGCGCATGTGCGGTGCCGTTACGTACAGCTCATGCGTGTGGCGACACATGCTCTATCCATAGCAGTTTGCCACCAGTGCCAGGACCCTCTGCCCGCGGCTGCAGTGGTGCGATGGCTGCTGACGCCGCCGCATGCCCCTGCAGGGTGCCTTCTTGTCACCCCCCAGACATGGCACCCAGGATGCACCGCCCCCCCGTTGCGCCACTGTTGGGGAGTGCTTTTCAGCCCCATAGAGCCTTCAATGAGGGGCTTCTCAGGGTCTCATTTTTATCTCCTCTGCTGTTTAGCATCCGCATGAAACTGCTGAGTGGAGTGATCCAGAAGTTTGGAGTACGTTGTCAGTAGTATGCTGACGGCACTCAGCTCTACCCCTTTACATCTGGAGGTGAGGCAGTGGAAATGCTGGACCATTGCCTTGCCTCAGTATTGGACTGGATGAGAGCCAACAAACTGAAGCTCAGTCCAGATAAGACAGAGGCACTGTTAGTGGGCGGTTCCCTGGACTGGATGCCTGGGAGGTTGCACTTCCTCTGAAGGAGCAGCTACGTAGCTTGGAGGTCCTTCTGGAGTCATTGCAGTCACTTGAGGCTCAGGTGGACTCGGTGGCATAGAGTGCGAAGGCTGGTGGCCCAGCTGTGCCCCTATCCAGACAGGGACAGCCTATTGTCTATGCTCTGGTAACCAGAGCCGTCTTTCCCATTGGTGTTAGTGGTGCGTTGCACCAGGGCACTGGCCTCTCAGGGGCGCCCTAGCGAGTGGGGGAGTTGTGTGGCTTTGCTGGTAGCCTTCCCTTTCCCAGCACGTTTTCCTGCTTAATCGCCGCCACCACGCCGGGGATCGGGGCGGTGGGGGAGGCAGAGGACATTTTCCACTCCCCCCCTTGTTTTGGAGTTGCCAGAGGGATCTTTGCACCACAGCGCCAGATATGCTTAAGACAGCCCTGCTGGTAAACCTCTAGGTTAGATTACTGCAATGCGTTATAACATGGGGTTGCCTCTGAAGATGAATCAGAATTTGGCAGCTGGGTTGCAAACCATGGCAAGACGGTTTGAGAATATGACATCAGCCCTGGCCCAACTGTTCAGGGCTGCCAATTAGTTTCTGTACCCAATTCAAAGTGCTAGGTTTTGACCTATAAAGCCTTAAATGGCTCAGGACCGCAATACCTCAAGGGCTTCCTCTCCCCATATGAACTGACCCAGACCTTGCAATCATCATCTGATGTTGGGATACTGCCGGGGAGACGGGGGCATCAGGCAAGCCCCCAGCTGCCTCCAGCCACTGGCCGGCAGCTGGACGATCACCGGTCTCCCTTGGAACAGCATCAAACAGCGACACGAGTCTCGGGTACGTTTAGACCCGTGCACGCTCTATCAGCAGAGTGAATAAATCTTCTCACAACAGAAGTGGCGGACAGAGAAATGTGTAAGCATATTTACAGCATTTATTCAGCATAGTTCAGGAACAAAGGAAAACATGTCTGCTTCCCTTTGTCTCCAGCAAAACAGCTAAAAGCAAAAGCAATATACAAACGGAAGATCCCAGCAAGTGCTGGAAGTAAACAGGCATGTGACACACAACAATCATGCCTGCTCCCTTTTAAGGTGGAACAGAACTCTATCCTAACATTTGAGGTCCTTCTTTGTGTGCCTCTGTGAGGTTTGGACAGTAGCAGCATGAGAACGGGGCCTTTTCTGTGGTGGCTCCCCATTTGTGGAATGCTCTCCCCAGGGAGGCTCTCCTGGTGCCGTCATTGAATATCTTTAGGCACCAGGCAAAAGCATTCCTTTGGCTGATTCAACAATCTACAGCCTTTTAAACCGTGTGTGTCTGTGTTTAGGGGGGATGCTATTGTTTTCATTTGTGATTACGGTATGAATCTTTGTGTTTTCATATTGTAAACCACCTTCTGGTCTTCAGATGAAGGCTGGTATATTTAATCAATAATAATTATTAATAACTATTCGGGGATGGGAAGGCATGTGCATTATACCTCCTTATTCAGGCTTCTCACCCACCTCTGTATCAAATCATGAACTTTCAGAAACAACTTCAGCCTTATGAGCAAACCAGGGAAAGTCCGTTCTTGCAGATTCCCCGGAATATGTGAGTTTAGCCCAGTTCCTCTCTCAGCCCATCCCTTCTCACAGGGCTGTCCTGTGAGACAAAAGGATCAGAACTATGAGGAACTATCTGACTGCGAGAGGTACTTATGGTTGCACAAATTGCATGGAGATGTGCCAGTGGAAAAATGCGAAAGAGGCACCAGATGTCCTTCAAAAGAGAGAGAGAGAATGATATCATTTCTCTCCGACCTGCCCAAGTACACAAGCAACTTGCAAAATCATAATGAGGTTTTGCCGTCCATCCACGCCCTCCTCAAGGGGCACATCCAGTGCCAGATTTGCTTGGCACAGTTCTAGGCAGTGGAGGGTGGAGGCCCAGCTCAGAGCTTGCGGGAAACCTCTCTGGGCTTTCCTGGTTCTTTCATAGGCCGTCACTAGGGTTGTCCACAGAGGCGGGGGAAGAGTGTGCATCACGGGGGGAAACCTCAGGCAAGAGAGGAAGGCCATGGCTTCCTTGGGCTTCTGCATTATATAATAATCATAATAATAATAGTTGTTGTTGTTTAGTCATTTAGTCATGTCTGACTCTTTGTGACCCCCTGGACCAGAGCACGCCAGGCCCTCCTGTCTTCCACTGCCTCCTGCAGTTTGGTCAAACTCATGTTTGTAGCTTCGAGAACACTGTCCAACCATCTCATTCTCTGTCGTCTCCTTCTCCTTGTGCCCTCCATCTTTCCCAACATCAGGGTCTTTTCCAGGGAGTCTTCTCTTCTCATGAGGTGGCCAAAGTATTGGAGCCTCAGCTTCAGGATCTGTCCTTCCAGTGAGCACTCAGGGCTGATTCCCTTCAGAATGGAGAGGTTTGATCTTCTTGCAGTCCATGGGACTCTCAAGAGTCTCCTCCAGCACCATAATTCGAAAGCATCCATTCTTCGGCGATCAGCCTTCTTTATGGTCCAGCTCTCACTTCCATACATCACTACTAGGAAAACCATAGCTTTAACTAGATGGACCTTTGTTGGCAAGTTGATGTCTCTGCTTTTTAAGATTTATACCCTGCCCATCTGGCTGGGCTTCCCCAGCCACTCTGGGTGGCTTCCAACAAAATATTAAAATACAGTAATGCATCAAACATTAAAAGTTTCCCTAAACAGGGCTGCCTTCAGGTGTCTGCATTCAAGGGCAGAAGGAGCCATTTGTGGAACGGGGAAGTTCTGCTTAATCTAAGGTTACCAGATTTCCCCCCAATGAATCTGGGGACACTTTTCAACTTCAGTTGATTTTGTATGGAGACTGATTTGTAAATCCGGGGACTGTCCCCAGGAAACGAGGACGTCTGGTAACCTTAGCTTAATCCTCCTCTCCAAGATCACCCCCCCTCGCGTCTTTGTTGCGAACTTCTCAAGGAAGTGCCAAAACTTTGTGGTGGTTGGCAGCAGGTGCTGGGTGTGGTGAGGGGCAAAGCCTCTGCTTTGCATGCCTTCACATTTCCAGTTGAAATGTGGGTCTCCGGTCTGATGAGCTCTGGCTGATGGTCGGAGTAGACTAGGGTGGCTTTAAAGGACGGCTGGGAGGAAGAGGCTACTAGCCCCAATGGCTGGGCTCTGCAGCGTAGTGCTAAAAAAAAGGTAGGTCCATGAGGTCCAGTTGTGGCCGACTCTGGGGTTGCAGTGCTCATCTCGCTTTATTGGCCGAGGGAGCCGGCGTACAGCTTCCGGGTCATGTGGTGGGAGCTGGTGTACAGCTTCCGGGTCATGTGGTGGGAGCTGGTGTACAGCTTCCGGGTCATGTGGCCAGCATAACTAAGCCGCTTCTGGCGAACCAGAGCAGCACATGGAAACGCCGTTTACCTCCCCGCCGGAGCGGTACCTATTTATCTACTTGCACTTTGACGTGCTTTCGAACTGCTAGGTTGGCAGGAGCAGGGACCAAGCAATGGGAGCTCACCCCGTCGCGAGGATTCGAACCGCCGACCTTCTGATCGGCAAGTCCTAGGCTCTGTGGTTTAACCCACAGCGCCACCCATGTCCCTACGGGTTTAAAGACTCTCTCAAGGCAAATCTTTAAAAATGTAGGATAAACACCGACAACTGGGGAACACTGGCCTGCAAGCGCTCCAATTGGAGAACAGCCTTTGCCAAAGGTGTTATGGCTTTGAAGACACTCGAACTCAGGACGAAGGGGGGAAACACGCAAAGAGGAAGGCACACTTTGCAAACCCTCACCGTGATCAACTCCCGCCCGGAAACCTATGTCCCCACTGTGGAAGGACGTGTGGTTACAGAACTGGCCTCCACAGTCACTTATAGACTCACTGTTAAGACCAGGCTTCCTCAACCTCAGCCCTCCAGATGTTTTTGGCCTACAACTCCCATGATCCCTAGCTAGCAGGACCAGTGGTCAGGGATGATGGGAATTGTAGTCTCAAAACATCTAGAGGGCCAAGGTTAAGGAAGCCTGGTTGAGACCTTGTTTATGGAAGATGATCTTACTTGGCTAGGAGGGATCGCAGAAGAAGAAGAAGAAGAAGAAGAAGAAGAAGAAGAAGAAGAAGAAGAAGAAGAAGAAGAAGAAGAAGAAGAAGCAGCAGCTCTGAAGTCTCTGCAGTCAGAGTTAGCGATGCATCCGACTGCCAGTTGCTCTCATGGCTGGGTCCTTACTTGTGGGCTCCCCAATGGGGCATCTGGTTGGTCAGGATGAGAACAGGAGGCTGGATCTGGCACCCAGGCTCTTCTTAGGATCTTATGACTGGCCTTTCCCTGACCTGATGCCTTCAAGGTTCAAAACTCCCATCAGCATGAATGGAATTTAGCGTTTCTTCAAACAAAATGTGCATGCTGCTTAATTGTAAGCAACGGGCTGTGCGCAACTGAGTCCTACTCAGAGTAGGCCCATCGAAATTAACAGGCCCAAGTTAGCCATGCCCATTAACTTCAATGGGTCTACTCATTGCGTAGCAAACCCATTTCCTCTAAGCCAGGCTTCCTCAAACTCTGCCCTCCGGATGTTTTTGGCCTACAACTCCCATGATCCCTAACTAGCAGGACCACTGGGCAGGGATTATGGGAACTGTAGTCTCAAAACATCTGGAGGGGCGAGTTTGAGGAAGCCAGCTCTAAGCCAGCCTTTCTCAAGCTGTGGGTCCCCAGATGTTGTTGAACTACAACTCCCATCACCCCTAGCTAGCAAGGCCAGAGCTCAGGGATGATGGGAGTTGTAGTCCAACAACATCTGGGGACCCATAGCTTGAGAACCGCTGCATTGCAAAGAATATAAAACATACCTTGAAGCTGTCAATAAGAATCAAAGTTAAAGGCACTTGAAAAAAAAACCTAAGCACATAAAGTATTTGCCGGGGAAAGTACCGATTAAAAGACATAAACTCCTACGCATTTGCCTAGGCAGAAAAGATTTTAGCAAAAAGAATACGGTGAAGATCAATGGGCAGGGAGTTCCGAAGTGCAGGAGCTGTTACACTAAAAAATAAGGAGAGAGAGTTACTATTCATACAGCTGTGGTGTCCTAGGAGTTGTAATCCAAAACTTCTGAAGGGCACCAGTTTGGGGAAGGATGGGGTAGGTTGTAATTGTTATTGAGGGGTTTTTTTTGGGGGGGGGGGAGATCTGTTGTGGGGATGCCAAGGAACCTGAGAACCAGTGCGAAGCGATAGCAAGAATGTAAGAGAGACTTGGCTTGAGACCCCTGCTCACTCAGGAATAACTTTGACTCAGTCGCCGTGATACCGCCTGACTCGCTCCACAGGCTCATTGTGAAGAAGATAATCTTAGCCCAGGCACTGCCAAGCTCCGAGCTGCTGGGAGGAAGAAAAGTTGGGAGTTAACTTTTCCAGCCAAAAGGAGAAAACAAAAAGCAGCCTTAGGAATCTCCAAGGCAAGGGAGAAGGAGCTGTGTTGAGGCGGTGGTGCCCTTCTGCCCATTTTACAGCTATTACCGAGGCAGCCCATTAAAGCAATTTTAAAACGCCTGTGAAGCCAGGAATAATGGGCCGTCGCTCAATGACAGAGGTCCTGCCTTGCATGCCGAAGGTCCCTGGTCTGTTTGGGTGACCCCCCCCCCCCGCCTGAAACTCCGCAGAGATGCTGCCAGCCAGTGTAAACAATGTTGAGCTAGAGAGACCAATGGTCTGGTTCACCACAAGGCAGCTTCCTAGGATCCAGACAGACCAGGAGAAGATGCCAGAGGTAAAATATAATTACAAACAAAGGAGAGTTTGCTGCCCACCCCCAACACAAGTGTTTCTTGCCAGAAGCGTTTCTGGCAAGAGATTATGAGGAAGAGCCTCAAAGGAACTTGATTCACAATTGCTAGTTCCTTTCACAATTGCTAGTTCCTAGCTGACTCTGGGGTTGTGGCGCTCATCTCGCTTTATTGGCCGAGGGAGCTGGCGTACAGCTTCCGGGTCATGTGGCCAGCATGACTAAGCCGCTTCTGGCGAACCAGAGCAGCGCACGGAAACACCGTTTACCTTCCCGCCGGAGCGGTACCTATTTATCCACTTTGATGGGCTTTTGAACTGCTAGGTTGGCAGGAGCAGGGACCGAGCAACGGGAGCTCACCCCATCGCAGGGATTCGAACCGCCGACCTTCTGATCGGCAAGTCCAAGGCTCTGTGGTTTAACCCACAGCGCCACCTGCGTCCCTGTCACATTTGTACAATGCACTTAAAAAGCACTTGTACTGTATTTGCAGCTGAGTCCTAAAAGAGGATTGGACAAATTGATGGAGGAGAGGACTATAGATGACTGCTAGCTATAACTGCTAGGCCCTGCTACCACAGCCGGAGGCAGCAATGCTTCTGAATGGAAGATGCAGGAGAAGAGAGAATTCTGGTTCTCAAATCCTCCTTGTACTTTGGGTTACACTTTGGGGCCAATGTGTGGACAGGATGCCAGACTAAGGGGGCCACTGGCTTGACCCAGCTGAAGGCTCTGCTCATGTTTTTATGTAAAGTTGTCTTCTTCTTTGGCGATCCCTCATAGCTGGGTAAAATTGTCTTCCATAAAAACGGTTTTAACAATGAGTCTGTAAGTGACTGTGGAGGCCAATTCTGGATCCACATATCCTTTCACAGTGGGGACAGAGGTTTCTGCGCAGGAGTTGATCATGGCGAGGGTTTGCCAAGCGTGCCTTCCTCTTAGCACGTTTCTCCCTTGCGTTCTGAGTTCGAGTGTCTTCAAAGCCCATGACACCTTTGGTAAAGGCTGTTCTCCAATTAGAGCGCTCGCGGGCCAGTGTTTCCCAGCTGTCGGTGTATATACCACATTTTTAAATATTTGCCTTGAGACAGTCTTTAAACCTCTTTTGTTGACCACCAGAGTTATGCTTTCCATTTTTAAGTTCGGAATAGAGTAGTTGCTTTGGAAGAAGGTAACAGGCATAGACTGCTTAGTTAACATGGGGCACATTAAAACATCAATCGCCCACTCTATCCTGCTCCCTTCCACCTTCTGCACCCAAAAAAACCTTTAAGGCACTATTTTTTGTTGGGTTTGGCTTTCATCGTGCTCTATCCCACCCAAAGCAGGTCAGCTTTAAGTTCTGCAAAAGTGGAAGTGAAAATGCACAACTTATTTTTTAAAAGATATGCATGAATTATTCCCTTAGGTCCAGGCAAGAACAATGGTTCCTCTTAGTCCAAACGACAATCCTGGGGCCCAAGTCTTTTATAAAAGTGGTTCGTGGAACTGGAAGTTTGACCTGTCCTGTTTGTACAGTTTCAAAAAGGTTAAGAGGCTCTTGTGACGTGAAAGGTTGCACCCTGCATTTTAGTTGGTCCAAATACAGGTTCTGTATTTTCATGCTCTGTGGCTCCTGAGACTTTCTTCCTTTCTTTTGAAAACCGTATCGCCTGTGCCAGAAGTCATTAGTCTGTTTTTCTCTTAAATTGTTTCAACACAAGACAGTTGAGCGTTTTTCTGTCGCCAGAACAATGCTGGGCCTTGAGCCTTCTCAAACAAGTTCTTGGCACTGAACCTTCAACCTGTTCCTCACCTCGGGTCTCCTCAATCTTCGGAGGAGCCACCACTGTTGCTCTTTTGCATTCCTCAGTCGGCTGAAGTTTCTTTCGTAAAGACAGGGACGCAGGTGGCGCTGTGGTCTAAACCACTGAGCCTCTTGGGCTTGCCGATCAGAAGGTCACCTAACCTAGCAGTTTGAAAGCCCACCAGTGCAAGTAGATAAATAGGTACCGCTGTGGCAGGAAGGTAAACAGCATTTCTGTGCGCTCTGGCTTTCATCACGGTGACCCATTGCGCCAGAAGTGGTTTAGTCCTGCTGGCCACATAACCCAGAAAGCTGTCTGTGGACAAATGCCGGCTCCCTCAGCCTGAAGGTCAGTGGTTCAAATCCCCACGGCGGGGTGAGCTCCTGTTGCTCTGTCCCAGCTCCTGCTAACCTAGCAGTTCGAAAGCACACCAGTGCAAGTAGATAAATAGGTACGGCTGCAGCGGGAAGGTAAATGGCATTTCCATGTGCTCTGGTTTCTGTCACGGTGTTTCGTTGCGCCAGAAGCAGTTTAGTCCTGCTGGCTACATGACCCGGAAGCTGTCTGCGGACAAACGCTGGCTCCCTCGGCCTATAGAGCAAGATGAGCGCGCAACCCCAGAGTTGTCCGTGACTGGATCTAACGGTCAGGGGTACCTTTACCTTTAAGGAAAGGCAGGACATTCTGGGATCAAATTGGAAACCGGGATGGCTTATGTCAATCCAGGACTGACCCTGGACACTTGGAGGGTCTGCTAGAGGGACCATGGGCCTGATCCAGCAATCTATTCACTGTTCTTAATCCCCTGTTCGTGGCCCACATCCACAGCGGAGGCAGCTGGCAGGGTTGGCCCACCCGTGAATCAAGGGGAGGCGACCTGCCTCTGGTGGCAAGATCCCCAGGGGCAGCAGACCCGGCTGACAAGGAATGTATCGCCCGCTGCTGCGGTGGCAGGACAGCAGTAGCTGTGGTGAGCTCCCTGGAGGCCAAATCTAGTGCCTCCTCGGCACACCCACCCATGCCACTTCTACAGCGGCCTCTTGGCAGATAGGAGGCACTACTGGTCTCCTCCCACCCTTGATGGAGATCTCTGCTCCTCAGGTGCCCATATGTCTTGGGCCGGCCCTGGCACCCAATGCTTCTTCATGCTCCATGTGCACTACCTGTGCAACGGGGTCCTTGGTCAAGGCCAGGGTGCTGCGGTTGCTGCTGCCAGTTGAGCATGCTAGGCTTTCTTGGGAAACCCCTCTGTCCGGCTCTGTCCTTCTCTCCCACCCCCTCTGACCGGCATCTACCTGATGGCGTTTGGCCGAGCTGCTGGCTGGCTGGGCCCCTGCCAAGGCTCCATGCGTCTCTCTTAAGAACATTTGCCGGTATCGCTTGCGCTCAGCGGGAGTAATCCCAGAGAATTAGCTACAGCCCAGAGGCTTATCCTTAAAGCTGCTGCCACTGTTGCTGTTAACAGTGGCGCTTGGAGTCAGTTATGGCGATGAAGTTGTGGACTGGGCAGGCTGCAGTGGGCTGCCCTAAGATCCTGCCTGTCCAGCCCACGTGCGACGGAGGCAACGGGCGGAGAAAACAGGTTGTGAGCTGTAGGTCACCCAGCCAAGCACTAAAAGGACAACAAACCATACAAGCAACACGAAGTCCAGTCTACTAGATAGCGCTGCAATTCTTATTCATGGTGCCGAAGTAGTAAGTGAAGAACGTAGGACAGTGATCCCGGATAATCTGACTGTTTCACTTGAATCTTCTTCAGCACAACTACAAAAGAATTCAAATATGAAACAATGACCTGTGTACATTATATAAACTTCACACATTACAACTTAATACTTCGGCACCATGAACGCCTAAAAAAGTTTTACTGCTCAGCCCACAGGATAGCATCTATTACTTTGTTTCAACCATAGACTTATTATACTTCTACGGACTTTCAAAGATTGACAGACGTGTGTTCATTTGCTTTCAAACGTATTAGAGAATTCACAAGTGTACACATTTTGGTTTTTGTGGTACTAAATCATGTATATTATGCAATAAGAATTGCAGTGCTATCTAGTAAACTGGTCTTCGTGTTGCTTGCATTGTTTGTTGTGCTAAGTTTGCAACTCAGGGGTTTGTTGTTCTGTATTGGTGACGCATTAAAAGGAGGCAGAGTTGCTATGAAGGTTGTTAAGGGACAGTAAAGGCATTAAGGATGAACTAGACCATCACTTGCCTTTACTGCACTCCTAGCTACAGCCAATGAAACTGTGCCTCCTTTTAATGGATGGATAAGGAACCTGTGTGGTCCTCCAGGTGTTGCTGTACTACAACTTCCATCCTCCCTGACCACTGGCCATGCTGAGGGCGATTAAGGGGAGCTGGAAGTTTAGCAATATCTGGAGGGCCAGTGGTTCCCTATCTCTGAAGCAGACCATCGCTTGCCTTTACTGCCCTGGTTTCCTGCATCACAATTCTGTGTTGTCACAGTTGGAAAACCCAACTCACGGTTGAGTTTTCATACTTGCTCTTCTTCTCTGCTCCCCCCAATTTACGCAGTAACCCAAACTTCCTCTGGTGCATAGCCCACGGACGCTGCCTGCTGGTCTTCAACGTGCCCCTGCCTCCTGCCGCCGAGGGCGACGTCACTATGAGAGTGCTGCTTTTTGCCTTCCTGATCGAAGCGTCCCTCTCCTCTTTGGTTCCAGGTAAGTGAATTAGGAGCGAAGCCAATTGGCCCATCCCCGTGTGCAAGAACTGCGCTGCTCTGAGCAGCTTGGGGGCCTTCCTAAGGAACTTCGGAAGGTCGCAGGTTCAGTCCCTGCATGGGACAGCTGCATATTCCTGCATTGCAGGGGGTGGGACTAGATGACCCTTGGGGTCCCTTCCAACGCTACAATTCTACGATAAATGCTTGCTCACTTCCAGCCTGGCAGCTGTTCCCCCACCCAGGTCTTTGGCTGAAGTCAAGGAGCCATTTGTAAACACTCAGGTGAGGAGGAAAGATGTCAACACCAGGCAGAGCTTTGGAAGAGGATATTTTTAAAGTGCCGGCGACTGAGCGCTGCCATTATAAGAATATTGTTTTTAATACTAGGCCACACATAGGCATGTCTGTTATTGGCGCATAGTAATTTCGTTATGAGTGGTTAGCCCTCTGCCTTCATCCAGACAGATTAAGCTAAGGGATTAGTCCTTCTCTCACAAATTGTATGGGGGGAGGGGAAATTATCTGGACCACCCAGGGGGTTTAAATTGCACCTGGAAAGAATTGGAGAGGCGCATCTTACTGGCAGAGCAGCCCAGCAACCAGTCGGTTCCTGCAATCAAGACCATGTGCAAAGCAGACAGACAGCAGTTGTGAGCAATTCTTGTGAGCATACCAGGCTACGCCGCACATTTAAAGCGCATGACTTTCCTCACTGCAAAGAATTCCGGGAACTGTAGTTTACTCACTACAGGGCTACGGCACCCAGTCACCTTAAAAAAACTACAGTTCCCAGGATTCTACGGGGAACTAGGTTGTGCGCTGTAAATGTGCGGTGTGCACACAGCCCCTCTTGATCTGTGGCGCAGAGCTCCTGAGGACGAATGTGGACTCCGCCTGCAATCTTGACGCAAGCCCTGGAGGTGACAGGGTGCCCGATGGCCTCCAGTCACCCTCGTCTTCTTTCCTCCCAATTGCAGAGAAGGAGAAGAACCCCCGGTTCTGGAGAGAGCAGGCCCAGGAGACGCTGCGGAGGGCTCTGAGCTTGCAGGAGCTCAACACGAATGTGGCCAAGAATGTCATCCTCTTCCTCGGGGATGGTGAGATCTGGGGCATGGAGCGGTGGAAGTCTGTGGGATGGGAAAGGGGGCAATAGAGGGCTTCAGACACAAAGGAGGAGGGCAGGACTTGAAGTCTCCCCAGACTGCTGCTCCCTGTTAGACCCAGATATACTTCCCCTATAGAAGGGAATACACCCCTCCACATACTTGTTTCCGGGGTCTGTATACGTGAAGGAGCATCTCCACCCCCATCGTTCAGCCCGGACGCTGAGGTCCAGCTCCGAGGGCCTTCTGGTGTTTCCCTCATTGCAAGAAGTGAAGCTACAGGGAACCAGGCAGAGGGCCTTCTCAGTGGTGGCTCCTGCCCTAGATACCAAACAGATAAACAACAAATTGACTTTTAGAAGACATCTGAAGGCTTCAGCGAAGTTTTTAACAGGGGATGTTTTAAATATTTTGTTGGCAACCCAGTCAGATGGGCAGCATATACCGTAAATAATAAAATTATTACTATTATTATTATTGCTATTATCAAATATCATCCATTCCCCCCCCCCCCAAGGTTACTTTCACAAATGTGTTCACCTTTATGCAAGCTTTCCCCTCAAATAGGCTTCTTTGGGTTTTGGTGCACACAGTATTTGCTTGGAGAAGTGCATTGCAAAATTCTGAAAAGTTCAAATGTGGAAGGATAAATCTCCTTCGGTTCACATTTTGTTCAGGAAAGTGTGAGCTGGGTTGTGCCTCCTCGCCCTGATCCCTAGTTCTTCCCTTTTATTCTTACATGAATCATGAGAATGGAAAGCTTGAGTCAGCTTTTTTTGCTCTCTCTGTCCCTGATTGGGGCCAAATTGTCTGTCATTACCTGGCACCGGGTGCAACAGGGACTTTCCCCACGGGTCACAGTTGGCACAGGGGTGAATCCATCCAGCTTGGTTTTCCCGAGTTTCTCATTTTTCCATTCTGCCTGTTTCTGAGTTCAGCCGTCCACATTTCCACATAAGTTTTACATATACAGTCTCCCTTCCTCCCTGATATGTGTTTTTTTTGCAAAGCAGTTTCTGTTGGGATACTGCCAGGGAGACAGGCAGGCCCCCAGCTGGCTCCGGACGATCACCGGTCTCCCGTGGAACAGCATCAGTCAGTCAGCGACATGAGCCTCATATACATTTAGAGACCCGTGCACGCTCTGTCAGCAGAGTGTGTAAATCTCCACAACGGAAGAGGCGAACAGAGAGATAATAATAATAATAATAATAATAATAATAATAATAATAATAATAATAATAATTTTTATTTATATCCCGCCCTCCCCAGCCGAAGCCGGGCTCAGGGCGGCTAACAACAATAAAATAGTGCAACATTCTAAAAACATTTCATTATAAAAATTAATTAAAATCAAATTGATGGCAACCATTAAGCTAAAGTTCTGTAGAGATTGCCAAAGTAGGGAGTCAGGCTGCGCCCTGACCAAAGGCCTGGTGGAACAGCTCTGTCTTGCAGGCCCTGCGGAAAGATGTCAAGTCCCGCAGGGCCCTAGTCTCTTGTGACAGAGCGCTCCACCAGATTGGAGCCGCAGCCGAAAAAGCCCTGGCTCTAGTTGAGGCCAGCCTAACCTCTCTGTGGCCTGGGACCTTCAGGATGTTTTTATTTGAAGACCGTAAGGTCCTCTGTGGGACATACCAGGAGAGGCGGTCCTGTAGGTACGAGGGTCCTAGGCCGTATAGGGCTTTAAAGGTTAAAACCAGCACCTTAAACCTGATCCTGTACTCCACCGGGAGCCAGTGCAGCTGGTATAACACCGGGTGAATGTGATCCCACGGCAAGGACCCTGTAAGGTGCCTCGCTGCAGCATTCTGCACCCGCTGGAGTTTCTGGGTCACTCTCAAGGGCAGCCCCACGTAGAGTGAGTTACAATAATCCAGTCTGGAGGTGACCGTCGCGTGGATCACAGTGGCTAGGTCAGGGAGATGTGCAAGCATAACGTACATCATTTTATTCAGCATAGCTCAGGAACAAAGGAGAACATGTCTGCTTGCCTTCGTGTCCAGCAAAAACAAAACATAGCAGCAGTATAGCAAAAGCAAAATACAATGGAAGTTCCCAGCAGACTGTGCTGGGAGTAAACAGGCATGTGATACACAAACGTCATGCCTGTACCCTTTTAAGGTGGAATGGAACTATATCCTAACATCCTCCCCCCTTCCATGTAACCTGTAGTACCTGTGGTTCAACCCAATTGCAACCTCTGTACCTAAATCTTAAGTTGTTCTCTGTTAACAACCTTAGGCAACAGATCTGCAGGAATTTTGTTTCCTGGCATGTAGGACACCTGAATGAGTCCCTTCTGAATACACTCTCCTAACTATATATCCTAACAGTTTCCACTAATGTAACGCCCTTTCGATATGTTGCTTTTCACCTACTATATGTGTTTATATGCACGCTTAACATTCCGGTGTATTAATTTCCACACACATTTCAGGGCTGGGGAACTGCATTGCAAAATTCGGAAAAGTGCGAATTCCCAAGGTCAGCTGGGTTTTGGTTCGAGTGCAGTTTCACCAAGTGAAAGGTTCAACTTTACATGCCAGCTGGATGTAAAGGCCTTTCCCAGCCTTTCTCACGTGTGGCTCTTTTGACTGTAGGCATGGGAGTCCCCACGGTGACAGCGGCTCGCATCCTGAAGGGGCAGCTGAGCAACAACAATGGGGAAGAGACAGTCCTGGAAATGGACCGGTTTCCCTTTGTGGCTTTGTCCAAGGTAAGGAGACCTCTCCAGCCCTGCCTCTCCTCCCATTCTCTTCTTTTTGATGGGCATCACAAAGGCTGTGGCCCTTCTTTACTAGGGGTGAAGATAAGACAGAAGGTCTGTGTGATGGGATGATGAGCAGCTTGTGCGTAAAATCCTAGTCCCTCAGAGTTTGGCCAAGTCCGCAAACCTCTGCCTACGACGGAGCCCCCAAGCATGGCTTCGTTAGTCGCTAGCAGAATCCGAAAGTGGGCGCTTACGGAATCTCTTCCAGCATAAAAGCTCCTTAACGGAAACACGTCTTCGGGACTCTCGGCGCGACAGTTTCCAGCGAGGAGTGGGTGTCCCTATAGGAGGTCTTGAAACCTCCCCACTGTTTTCGCTGGAAGTGTCTCTGAGCCATCCCTCCGACTCACTTTCCCTCGGAGCTCCCTCTCTCCCCCTGCTGGTTCCCTCTCCAGCTGCTGAGTCTCTCTCAACCTCAGCGAGCCCTTTCACCTCCTGTCCTTCCGATGGCAGTTCCCTGACAGTCTGCTACCCTGTGATTCTTTAAAAATAAAAAAAACCCTTTCTTTAAAACATGTGGAGCCTCGCCCTTCGATTCCAGCAAATGTATATGGAAACTTGTAGTTAACAGATTCATGCACGCTTAATCTCTGCGTGTTTACTCAGAGGTACGTCCAGTCATCGACTTCTGATGTTCGAGTTGTTTTAAGTGCTGTTGTTTCAAGCTGCCAAAATGGCAACGCCCACTGCTCAAGAGTGAACAAACCTCGAGGTTTATAAAACAGCACCAAAATATCTTCTTCTTCTTCTTTGGCGATCCCTCATAGCAGAGTAAGATTGTCTTCCATGAACACAGTCTTAACAATGAGTCCGTAAGAGACTGTGGAGGCCAATTCTGGATCCACACGTCCTACCACAGAGGGGACACTGGTTTTCTGGCAGGAGTTGATCACGGTGAGGGTTTGCCAAGCGTGCCTTCCTCTTAGCACGTTTCTCCCTTACGTTCTGAGTTCGAGCGTCTTCAAAGCCCATGACGCCTTTGGTAAAGGCTGTTCTCCAATTGGAGCCCTTGCAGGCCAGTGTTTCCCAGTTGTGGGTGTTTATCCTACATTTTAAAAGATTTGCCTTGAGAGGGACTTCAAACCTCTTTTGTTGACCACCAGCATTACGCTTTCCATTTTTAAGTTTGGAATAGAGTAGTTGCTTTGGAAGATGATAATCAGGCATCCACGCCACATGACCAGTCCAACAAAGTTGATGTTGAAGAATCATTGCTTCGACACTGGTGATTTTTACATTAGTTTGCCTGTCTTCCCAAGTGATGTGTACAATTTTTGGAGACACCGTTGACGGAATCTTTCAAGGAGATGGCGTTTATAAGTGGTCCATGTTTCACAAGCATACAGTAAGGTTGGTAGTACAATAGTTTTGCAAACAAGCATTTTGGTTTCCCTGCAAATGTCCCAGTCCTCAAACACTCTGCACTGCAACTGTGAGAAAGCTGCACTCGCCAAGCTCAGGCGATGCTGGATTTCGGCACCAAAATATATTAAATGGTGGAAGGAAACACCCGAAGCATCCCATTGAAGAATGGAAGTGCTCCATGGCCATGGAATGCTGACCGTCTTCTGCAGGAAATCTAGGAACAAAAACAAGACCGTTGGTCCATCTAGCCCAGCCATGCCTACACTGACTGGCAGCCGCTCTCTCCAGGGTTTCAAGCAGAGAGACTTTGCCCAGTCCTACCTGTTGGGGACTGAACCTGGGACATGCAAAGCAGTTGCTCCATCGCTGAGGAGAATGCCAGGTGATCTGAGGCTGTTTTAAATGATCAAGCCGGGCTGTGATGCCAAGAGACATACTGATGGGGATATCGTAAAACAAAATTCACAGTTCTTGCTGAGCCTGGTGGCAGCCTTAATCCAGTGCCCGCTGCAGACTGGCAAACTTGTACGCAGAGCAGATTCACGTGGCAACAGCAATGTGGGGCATTCTCCCCTTGCCCCATTTCTAGGGATGTAGGGACGCGGGTGGCACTGTGGGTTAAACCACAGAGCCTAGGACTTGCCGACCAGAAGGTCAGAGGTTTGAATCCCCGCAATGGGGTGAGCTCCCGTTGCTCGGTCCCTGCTCCTGCCCACCTAGCAGTTCAAAAGCAAAGTGCAAGTAGATAAATAGGTACCGCTCCAGTGGGAAGGTAAATGGCATTTCTGTGCACTGCTCTGGTTCGCCAGAAGCGGCTTAGTCATGCTGGCCACATGACCCGGAAGCTGTACGCCAGCTCCCTTGGCCTATAGAGCGAGATGAGCGCTGCAACCCCAGAGTCAGCCACGACTGGACCTAGTAGTCAGGGGTCCCTTTACCTTTACATTTTAAGGAGGCAGCAATTTCCTTTTTTTCTGAAGTTGTTTTTATTAAGTTTTCCAAAATTTCACACATAATAACCCCCCCCCCGACTTCCCAGCCCCTTTTCCATGGTGTTTCTATTTTTCTCCCTCTGAACCTTAACAAAACTACTATAGTATTTAATCCCTTCTGTTGCTCAGCGTTCAAATCCTGCTCGTGGGTCCAGCCCCTGGACAGCTCCCCCCCCCCAGACGACATCTGGAAGCTGGCCCTTTCCAGAGCGAGGGCAACTCCTTAAGTGCCTCCCTGTGACAAAAACAAACAGAGCACATTTCTCCCAGCCCCAGCTTGGAATCTGGCAGCGCAAGGCACCTTCTGTTTTGGCCCGTCTTGTGGCGGATGCATTCACATGTTTGGTAGACCACCCCTTGTGCCCTGGCGGGGTGACTCTGGGTCAACCGGCCGCGAGTTCTTCTTAAAAAAAAAGAAGAAACACAAGAAGAAATTGCACAGGATTCCCTGCGCCGGTGCTATTCCAGGCTCTTTTTATGGTCTTAATGGGATTCTCAAGTAATTTGTGAGCATTAAAGAAGAAAACAAGGTAGGGATATAACCCCTGCCAGTCTGTGCAGGCAATACTGAGCGAGATTAGCCAGAGGTGCTGACCCATCAGCTTCCTAAAGTAAGCTACAGTACCAGTGCCAGCAGCTAGATGCTGTGGTCCCCTAAAACACGCTTATTAGGGAGAGAGCCTCGTGGATCACAACAGGACCTACTTCTGAGCGAGCGTGCCCAGGATCTCACAACTGGGCCCTTTCCACAGCCCCCCGCTAAGGGACCGTCCCAACCACCTGCAGCAAGGAGCCCCTTCAGCGAATTTGTGGGCTGCATCAAGAAAACATTCTGTTTGCACAGACCCAGAGTCAATATGTTTTCCTGGACGAACGCTGCGTTCCAGTGTTCTGAGAGGCTGGACGGCATTCTTCCTCCCAGACTCAAGAAACTCTGTTTATTTCCCCCCACCCACCCCCTGATCATCACCAGTTATCTTCATTTTCTTATTCAGGAAGTTTAAAAAGGCCCCCCAAGTAAGATGCTCCGTCCGGTCAACTTGTTTTTGTCATCCTCAGCCTGCTCTGGGCCAAGTGGGGGAAAGTCCAAACTTCATATGGGCAGGCCTCCAAGGGATAATTTGTCAGGGGCCACCAGAAGACTCTCTCACACAGTTTTTGCTACCCTCCTTTCTCTCTGTCACCCCCTTTTTCTTTCTCTTTTTCGGCCAACCTCTTTCTTTCCATCTATCTGTTGATCTACCTGTCAGGTGCTGGTGTGGTTGCTAGAGAGCAAACAGGCAAGACTCCAACCTGTCTTTTCCAGGCTTTACTATCTGTACAAATTACAGTGGTACCTCGGGTTAAGTACTTAATTCGTTCCGGAGGTCCGTACTTAACCTGAAACTGTTCTTAACCTGAAGCAACACTTTAGCTAATGGGGCCTCCCGCTGCCGCCACACCGCCAGAGCATGATTTCTGTTCTCATCCTGAAGCAAAGTTCTTAACCTGAAGCACTATTTCTGGGTTAGCAGAGTCTGTAACCTGAAGTGTATGTAACCTGAAGCGTATGTAACCCGAGGTACCACTGTATTTACAGTGCAGAGCGTCGCAAGTCCATGTCTGCTCAGTCGCTGGCAGAATCTGGGAGTGGGCGGTCCTTATACCTTCCCCAGCATAACAGTCGTGTGACCCCCAACCTTCTCCTCCCTTCCCTGCGCAGAGTGGGTGCTGGCAAAGGGGGACTTGCCTCCCCTCCGCTTTGCTCAGGCTTGGGGTTGAGGCTCTCCCTAGCATCTCCTGGTCCCTGCGCCCCTTCCCCACTGGAGGCGGGGCTTCCCTCCTCGCCAGAGGAAGAACTGCGTCGCAAGATCTTCGGAGGCTCCCTGTAACACAACTGCCCTTCCACCTCTCGCCTCTGAGCTGAAGGCAGTTCTCTGACACTACCCATCTATTGATCTTCCTTTTTCTTTTTTTAAATATATTTTTGAATTAAGTTTTACATAACAAATTTAAATTCAAACACATCATTCACTTCTTCAATTAGGATTCTCTGAATCCCTTGACTTCCCTATGCCTTTCCATGGTTACCATTTGTCAGAGCTGCCTCCAGGTCCCAGCTCACAGAGGACCAACGCTAGCCGGTAGTAATGTACAAAAGTCTTTATTGAAGTACAGTTTCCATTTTCAAGCCGCAGCGCGCAGCTCTACGTCTTAGAAGCTAGACCGGCGAAGCTCCATCTGAGTCTCCACCCCCTGTACACCAGTTTAAGACTCTAACCTTACTCCACCTCTTCCGTCTCTCCTTTCTCCTCTGGGTCCTTCTGCCCCCCGGGGTCCCCTCCTTTCTGGACTCTTCTGACGCTGACGCGGACCCCCCTGACTCCTCTCCCTCCTTTCGGCGGGATTTGGGACCTGGCTCCCTATCCGGGCTGCCAACTGCGCCGCCCTCCTGTACATTTGAACTTGGCGCGCGCGCCCAGCCTTCAACCTTCCTCTTGACCGTTTCCTCGCTCTCCGATGGAGGCGTGGCCAATCCTGACTCCTCTCCTCCCGCTGGCGGTGAGCCTCCTGATCCCGATACCTGGGACTCCTCCCCCCTACTGCGCTCTGGTGGGGAAGCTGGTCCTGATTTCCAACTGCTGCTCTCTGAGTCCCCTCTGGCCCCTTCTTCCTGGGGTGTCCCCCTAGGCACCCCCCTTGCTCTGACCATCGGAGCCCCTTTCTGTGAATCTTCCGATTCGCTGGAAAGACTCAGAGACCTCGGACCGCTGTCATCGCTAACATTTCCTTCGGATTCCTCCCCCTCGCTCTCTATTTCCTCCCTTTCCTGTGCCTCTGCTCCTGAGCCCCTGACACCATTATAAATCTTTCTTTCTTCTGCTTATCTTATTTTCTCTAATGCGTTAAAAAAAAAAAGGTAATTCAAGTTTTTTTGTACGTTACAAGCAATACAGTGGTACCCCTGGATACGAACGGGATCTGTTCCGGAGCCCCGTTCGCATCTAGAAGCAAACGTATTTTGCCGCTTCTGCGCATGCGCGTGATGTCATTTTGAGTGTCTGCGCATGCGCAAGCAGCAAAACCTGGAGGTAACACACTCCATTACTTCCGGGTTGCCACGGAGCGCAACTCAAACGCGCTCAACCTGAAGCGCATTCAACCCGAGGTATGACTGTACTCAAATCCTGCCAAAGTTTTTCCATCTACATGTATTGATCTTTCAATCTATTGATCAGCTATCAATTTATATCTATCTTCCTTCCTTCCTTCCTTCCTTCTTCCTTCCTTCCTTCCTTCCTTCCTTCCTTCCTTCCTTCCTTCCTTCCTTCCTCCCCTCTCTCTCTCCCTCCCACCCATTTCCCTTTCCCTTTCTGTCACCAACTTTCCCCCCTCCATCACTCCCCTCTCTCCATCTCCCCAGGCTGTCAGGGGAACGATGTGCATTGCTGCTGCCACAAAGGGCTGTACTGATTGTTGCAGAGGGATTTTGAAATTAGGCCGGGGCCACATAAAACTAGGTCAATGTGCCGCAGGTCTCCCGCACGCCCCTTATATGGCACGGGTGCAGATTCCTCCCCTGCCTATAGAGCTTGTTTGCACCCATATTCCACCCCAGCGCTCTAGGCAGCTTCGCACCCCAGCCCAGCAAACAAGCTGAGGTTGCTTCAATTCCTCAGGTATTTTTAATTTGCTCTACGACATTTTTAACTGGGCTGCCACCACTGTGAGGACTGAGGCAACAAACATCCGACCTGCATTCTATTCAATTGTTTTTTTTTTGGTCTTTTCTCCTAACAAATTGGTCTTTTCCCCTCTATTTGACAGTGCTGGGTATTTTTTAAAAATGTTTTAGTGAGTTATAATGTATGTTTAACTCGTGTGTAATGTTTTATTATGTTTTTATATATGTTGGAAGCCGCCCAGAGTGGCTGGGGCAACCCAGTCAGATGGGCGGGGTACAAACAAACAAACAAACAAAATTATTAAATATATATGTTTAATTCTACTTATGTTTAATTGTTTTTTTAATGAGTGCTCTCTCCCCACCTCGATGTTTTAGCTGTCTCTACTTTTTAGCTGTCAGCCACCTTGAGTTCCTGTCAGGGAAAAAGCCAGGGTATAAATGAAAATAATAATAATAATAATAATAATAATAATAATAATAATAATAATAATAATATTACATTACAGAAGCTCTGGGGGGGGGGGGCCCAAGGATGTCAGTGGGCTTTACTGCCGTGCAATGGGGAAGGGCTGCCTATGGGGCTGACCCTGCCTCAGAGTCTTATTTCAGGCTTTCTCTCAGGGATTAGCTCACAGCTTGGGCAGCGGCAGCAGGAGAAATGGATGGGGGGAGAATAAAGAGTTCAAACTCTTTATTATTATTATTATTATTTCATTAGGCAACAATTACTTGATTTTAAGCCCTCCTCAAAGCAGTTGGAAGGATAAACTCATCCATAAGAAAAACCAACAACAATCATTTAAAGCTTTTGAAGAGTTCAAATAACGATTGGCTAAAAAAACAGATTAAAACTTGCGTCAACTTTCTAAACGTCTGGGTGGGCTCGTCTAAACAAAAATGTTTTTAGCAAGCGCCAAAAAGAGCACAGCAAAGGCACCCACTTGATATCAAGGGGCAGGGAGTTCCAAAGTGCACTTTTTTTACTTTTCATTTTTACAAATGCGGAACGGGTTTATGCGGCCGCTGTAAAGGTAAAGGGACTCCTGACCATTAGGTCCAGTCGTGGCCGACTTTGGGGTTGCGGCGCTCATCTCACTTTATTGGCCGAGGGAGCCAGCATACAGCTTCCGGGTCATGACTAAGCCGCTTCTGGCGAACCAGAGCAACGCACGGAAACGCCGTTTACCTTCCCGCCGGAGCAGTACCTATTTATCTACTTACACTTCATGCTATCAAACTGCCCTTCTGCCATTGCTCTCCGCAGACGTACAACACCAACGCGCAGGTCCCAGATAGCGCGGGCACAGCCACGGCTTACCTGTGTGGGGTGAAGGCCAACGAGGGGACGCTGGGGGTCAGCGCGGCTGTGACGAGGTCCCAGTGCAACACCACGGCGGGGAACGAGGTGACCTCTATCCTCAAATGGGCAAAGGCGGCAGGTGAGTGGGACAATGGGTCCAAAATCAGGGGGTGTCCAGTGGCTCCTTCCAACAGATAACTTTTACTGCCAGAGTTGGGTGGAAAGTTATTTATTTATTTTAAAGCCACTTGCTGTTTGGAAGCAACCTTGTTTGTGTGCCCTCTGAATGCAAAAGTGAAAAGTTACTGGTGCTTTTCTGGAGGCAGGGATGTAGCTCAGGGACAGAGCCTCTGTTTTGCAGGCAGAAGGTTGCAGGTTCAATCTCGGGGGGGCTAGAATCCCAGAGAGCAGCTGCTTTTCAATGTCAGAGAAACTGATCCAGATGAGTCAGTGGCCTGACTTGTTCCAAGGCAGCTTCCTATGTTCCCAGACTCTCCAAGTCTGGGATTTTCCAGGGACAGTCCCGGATTTACAGAAGCCGTCCCGGTTTCTAATTTGATCCTGGAATGTCCCACTTTTCCTTAGGACGTCCCTATTTTCATCAGAGAAATGTTGGCGGGTATGGAGTTACACGACCCTGAGCCAAGGAGATAAGTAACTATACAGTGGTACCTTGGAAGTCGAACGGAATCCGTTCCGGAAGTCCGTTCGACTTCCAAAACGTTCGGAAACCAAGGCTCCTGCAGCCAACTGGAAGCCATGTCAGACGTTCGGGTTCCAAAGTACGTTCACAAACCGGAACACTCACGTGTTCGGGAGCTAAAACGTTTGAGTTGCAAGGTGTTCGTCAACCAAGGTACGACCGTACAATCTTCAGAAGACAGCCCTGTATAGGGAAGTTATTTTTAATGTTTAAAGTTTTATCATGTTTTTATATATGTTGGAAGCCTCCCAGAGTGGCTGGGACAACCCAGTTAGATGGATGACATATAAATATCATTGTTATTACGGCATAAAGATAAAGGGACCCCTGACCATTATGTCCAGTCATGGCCGACTCTGGCGTTGCGGCTCTCATCTCGCTTTATTGGCCGAGGGAGCCGGCGTACAGCTTCCGGGTCATGTGGCCAGCATGACTAAGCCGCTTCTGGCAAACCAGAGCAGCGCACGGAAACGCCATTTACCTTCCCGCTGGAGCGGTACCTATTTATCTACTTGCACTTTGACGTGCTTTCAAACTGCTAGGTTGGCAGGAGCAGGGACCGAGCAACGGGAGCTCACCCCGTCGTGGGGATTCGAATCGCCGACCTTCTGATCGGCAAGCCCTAGGCTCTGTGGTTTAACCCACAACGCCACCCACGTCCCTATTATGGCATAGGATGTCCCTATTTCGATCGGAGAAATGTTGGAGGTTATGTGTTCCTGGTTAAGCCAGCCCTTCCTTCTGAACCATGAGGAGTAGAATTTTGATTTTTTTTTTAAAGGAAGGACCGTAGCTCAGTAGGAGGAGGGGCACAGCTCACAGTCTCCATAAAGAGGCCTGGAAGATCACATCTGGTGATCTAAGGCTTCCCCACCCCTGTGGACGTCCTAATAATAAATTTGGTTTATTACTCACCCTTCACCCTAAGGCCCCAGGGCAGGTCACAACAATTCAAAATGCTGCAGCAAGAGTAAAGCTCGCTGGTTGATAAGGCATTTTGAAAACCGTGGGCTTTGAGAGATAAATGCTTGCTTATTATTCCGTTAACAGCACAATCAAGAGCAAGTACCTCCAAATTAAATGTGGCTTATTCCCAAGGGTACAGAAGATGGCAGCTTAGGCTTCGCTGTTATCTGCGCTTTTAAGACAAGGCCTGGCTTTTATCAATATTTTTTTTAAAATCCATTTCTTCAATATGGGGCTTCAGTGAAACGGTGCTGGAATTTTCCACTTTTCTACATGGGGGAAGCATTTTTATTTGCGGGTCGTTCCAGATCCAGAGCTGAGCGTTCAGTTTTGCTCTCATTCTCGTGTGAAAATAGGTGGGCTTTTTTTTAACCACCAAGCAAAAGTTTCCTCTTAAAACTTCACTTAGTAGCAGATCGCAGATAGCTTTCTGGAAGGGTGTCAGAATACTTTAACCACAATAACTGCATTGTCCGGGACAAGAGCTGGACTTGAGACTGGTTTGATACTCAAGCAAATCAGAATATTAGTGTCTGAGTTTTCGCAGCATTGGAGAGAAGGGCTGTATTAAAAGCCCACTGGCACATCGATTTTCACATGGAAGGTACCTGGTTTAATCCCTAAAATTGCTTGATAGGGCTGGAAATGGCTATCTGGTTGCTACTAGCAGGTGGCGCTGTGGGTTAAACCACAGAGCCTAGGGCTTGCCAATCAGAAGGTCGGTGGTTCGAATCCCCGCGATGGGGTGAGCTCCCGTTACTCGGTCCCTGCTCCTGCCAACCTAGCAGTTCGAAAGCTCTGGTTCGCCAGAAGCAGCTTAGTCATGCTGGCCACATGACGTGGAAGCTGTACACCGGCTCCCTCGGCCAATAAAGCAAGATGAGCGCCGCAACCCCAGAGTCGGTCACGACTGGACCTAATGGTCAGGGGTCCCTTTACCTTTACTTTACTTTAACCAGGATGGCTAAGCTTTGCCTTTGTGCTTGGAGGCAGCTGTGCTTCCAAATACCAGTTTCTACTGGAAACCACAGGAGGGAGAGAGGGCTCTTGTGCTCAGTTGGGTCCTGTTTGCTGGTTTCTCCTTGGGGCATCTGGGTGATCCCTCTGGGATCAGCACACTGGACTACATGAGCCATTGGCTAGATCTAGCAGCCAGGCTCCCCTTACATTCTTAACAGGAAGAAGCGTCTCCACCACCATCGTTCTGCCCGGACACTGAGGTCCAGTGCCGAAGGCCTTCTGGCAGTTCCCCCAACAGGGAACCAGGAAGAGGGCCTTCTTGGTAGTGGCACCCACCCTTTGGAATTCCCTCCCACCAGATGTCAAAGAGAAAAACAACTACCAGACTTTTAGAAGACATCTGAAGGCAGCCCTCTTTAGGGAAGCTTTTAATGTTTAATAGGTTGTTGTATTTTAATATTGTGTTGGGAGCCACCCAGAGTGGCTGGGGAAACCCAGCCAGATGGGCGGGGTATAAATAATAAATTATTATTGTTGTTGTTTAGTCGTTTAGTCGTGTCCGACTCTTCGTGACCCCCTGGACCAGAGCACGCCAGGCACTCCTGTCTTCCACTGCCTCCCGCAGTTTGGTCAAACTCATGCTGGTAGCTTCGAGAACACTGTCCAACCATCTCGTCCTCTGTTGTCCCCTTCTCCTTGCGTCCTCCATCTTCCCCAACATCAGGGTCTTTTCCAGGGAGTCTTCACTTCTCATGAGGTGGCCAAAGTATTGGAACCTCAGCTTCAGGATCTGTCCTTCCAGTGAGCACTCAGGGCTGATTTCCTTCAGAATGGAGAGGTTTGATCTTCTTGCAGTCCATGGGACTCTCAAGAGTCTCCTCCAGCACCATAATTCAGAAGCATCAATTCTTCGGCGATCAGCCTTCTTTATGGTCCAGCTTTATGGTCCAGCTTATTATATTATTATTATTATATTATTATCTTTATTATAACAGTCTAAGGCAGCTTCCAGCACCCCTGGACTGCATCCCCTGGTAAGTACCAGGAGCAGCTGAGCAGATACAGGAGGACCCTGGAGCGACCCATGGCCTCTTCAGGTGAGGCTGGGAACATCTCCGGCCTGAAATGAGTGTAGCACAAGGTCTGAACATAGAATCATAGAGTTGGAAGGGACCCTGACGATCATCTATCAGTGTTTCCCGAACTTGGGTCTCTAGCTGTTTTCGGACTACAGTTCCCATCACCCCTGACCGGTGGTCTTGCTAGCTAGGAATGATGGGAGTTGTAGTTAAGAAAACCCAGCTGGAGACCCATGCGGGGATCGAACCTGCAACCTCCGTGTTACATCTGTTCGTGATAGAAAATTTGTGTGATTATACATATATGAGAAAAATTCCACCAGGATATTTATAAAACGGGAAGCGCTAAGTCACGCTGCTCAAAGAAGCGGCCCTCTTTATCGTCGCCGCTGAAATGTTTTGCAGGAGCCAAAGGCTCTGATCCTTCCTGTTGTTGTTGTTTTTTTAAATGAATAAACAGATGGAAAATGCCAAGAAAACATTGCTTTTGAAAAATGCATTCTGTTGACGCTAAAAAACAACAACCAATCAAACGTTTTAGACATAGTTAAATGTCTGAAGAGGAACCTGTTTGATCGCTGTCCTTTCATGGCCCAGCTGGTTTGAGTGGCCTCGGTGTCCACACTGTGATTTTTGGGGTGTGAGCTGGAACAAAATCAGATCAAAGCCTGACATTTGCAGGTGCCCACACTCGGAACCTCTCTGCCCACTTTTTCTCTCTTTCTCTTTTTTATAAAGCGATGCCAAACAGAGCGCCTCTTTCCATGGATCAGCTGGAAACCACGATTAAAAATAAACCCTCGGGTTCCCCCTCGAAGGGGGTGTGTGCCCCCTGCTCCAATTACAAAGGAGGCTTGTGCCTGGCCTTGCCTTTATCCATGGTGCCCCCTTGGGGCTGGTGCAGGGAGACGGTGGGGGAGAAGGAAGGAAGTGCGAAAAGCGAAGGGATGATCTGGAGGAGACACAGAGCGCAGTTGTTCTGCTTGTCCTCCGTGGGCTCCGAGGGACAGGCGAGGAGAGCCAAAAATCACTTTCGGCCAGATGATTAACTCCGCAGAGCGGAACAATGTTTAACCGGCTGTGTCGATAGACAGAATAATGTGTTTTCAGCAGCACGGTTTGACCCCGCTGCATGCCCAAGATGTGAGAGGGGTCATTTAGCTTGGGAGAAGAGGGGAGGGAGTTTGGTGGCGTCTCGCCCAGAAGGTATTTTTTTTTGTGCTTGGCTCTAAAGCATCCCCCAGGTTGCTGCCAGCGGCACGCAGCTTCTGTCCCTGCTGAGTTTTGCCAAAGTTCATGCCGTCGGCCTTGGAAAGCCTTGGCCTCCAGGCCTCCGGGATGAAGTGCGCATCTTTGCCTTGACTTCTCTGACTCCTTCGCTTCTCTGGTCCCAGGCAAATCCGTGGGCATCGTCACGACAACGCGGGTCAACCATGCCACGCCGAGCGCGGCCTATGCGCACTCTGCCGACCGGGACTGGTACTCCGACAACGAGATGCCCCCTGAGGCCATCCAGCAAGGCTGCAAAGACATCGCGCACCAGCTTTTCGAAAACATCCCAGACATTGAGGTGAGTGCGGGCAGCTGAGAAGAGCTGCGGGGCGGTTTTAATATAAGAGGGGAAGAAGGGCAATGAAGATTGGACAGGGCGGAGTGGACTTGGATAGCTCTGTTGGTTAGAGCATGGTTCTGATAACTCCAAGGTTGCAGGTTTGATCCCCATATGGGAGAGTTGCATATTCCTGCATTGCAGGGGATTGGATCCTTAGCAGTGCTTTTTTTTGGGGGGGGGACATGGGGGTACACATACCCCTAAACATTTTGTGAATCTAAGTTTGGCCTCATTGAGGGGCAGTATTTCAATATGAGTAGGAAAATGAGTAGGAAAATAGGGTTTGCTGATTAGAAGGTCGGCGGTTCGAATCCCCGCGACGGGGTGAGCTCCCGTTGCTCAGTCCCAGATCCTGCCAACCTAGCAGTTCGAAAGCACGTCAAAGCGCAAGTAGATAAATAGGTACCGCTCCAGTGGGAAGGTAAACGGCGTTCCCGTGCGCTGCTCTGGTTCGCCAGAAGTGGCTTAGTCATGCTGGCCACATGACCCAGAAGCTGTACACCTCGGCCAATAAAGCGAGATGAGCGCACAACCTAGAGTCGGCCACAACTGGAACTAACGGTCAGGGGTCCCTTTACCTTTACCTTTTTAGGAAAATGAGAGCACACCTAAACATTTTTAATTTTAATTTTTAGAAAAAAAGCACTGATCCTCAGGGTCCCTCTAGAATTCTGTGGACACCAAAAAGCAGGGAATATAAATGAAATCGCAGCGTATTTGGGGTGATTCTATCTCTCTTTGATGAGCCAATGTAGTGGTTAGAGTGAAGGTCAGCAAACATTTTCAGCAAGGGGCCAGCCCACTGTCCCTCAGACCTTGTGGGGGGGGGGCTGGACTATATTTTGGAGAGGGGAAAAAGAACGAATTCCTATGCCCCACAAATAACCCAGGGATGCATTTGAAATAAAAGGACACATTCTACTCATGTAAAAACATGCTGATTCCCCGACTGTCCGAGGGCCAGATTTAGAAGGCGAATGGGCTGCATCCTGGCCCCTGGACCTTAGTTTGGGTTAGAGTAATAGAATCCTAGAATTGTTGAATTCGATGGGACCCCCTAGGGGTCATCTAGTCCAACCCTCTTCAATGCAGGGATCTCAGCTAAAACATCCATGGCAGATGGCCGTCCAACCTATGCTTTAAAAACCTCCAAGGCAAAAGAGAGTCCATCACCTTCCGAGGGAGGCCATGCCACTGTCAAATGGCTCTTAATGCCAGGAAGTTGACCCTTTCTTGTAACTTGAAGCCACTGGTTCGAGTCCTACCCTCCAGAGCAGGAGACAACAAACTTGCTCCATGTGGCAAGCTGTCAGATATTGGAAGATGGCTCTCTTATCTCCTCTCAGTCTCCTCTTCTCCAGGCTAAACATCCCCAGCTCCCTCAAACGTTCCTCATAAGACTTGGTTTCTGAACCCTCCACTATCCTGATCTCTTCCCCCTCAGATGTGGAGCTCCCTGGGTGAGACCTTGGGCCAGTCCCTGCCTCTCAGCCTAACCTACCTCACAGGATGGCTGTTGCGGGGATTAAACAAGGAGAGGGAGAACGATATACAGTCATACCTCATGTTACGTTTGCTTCATGTTACGTTTTTTCAGGTTGCGTCCCGCGGTGCCCTGGAAGTACTGGAAAGGGTTACTTCCGGGTTTCGCTGCTCACGCATGCACAGTAGCGCTAAATCACGCTTCACGCATGTGCAAAAGCACCAAATCACGCCGCTCACCTGTGCAGATACGGTGCTTCAGGTTGCAGGCTTTTCATGTTGTGAACGGGTCTGCGGAACGGATCCCGTTCACAACCAGAGGTACCACTGTACACCACTTGGAGCTCCTTGGGGGGGAAAGACAGGATGGAAATGCAGCAAATGAAGGAATTTAGGCCCTTGGAATAATAATAATAATAATAATAATAATAATAATAATAATAATAATTTTATTATTTATACCCCACCCATCTGGCTGGGTTTTCCCAGTCCTGTCCCCAGGGCCCACCCCTCAATGGTCTTCCCCCTGAATGTTTTTGCCTGACTGGTACCTGTCCCTGGACTCAGATAATGCCTCTTGCCTGCATGAATGAAGGCCAGAGAGGGGTGCGTGGAAACTAGCCTACTGCGCGAAGGGAAAAATTGACATCAATTGCTCCACCTGCTTTGCCCCACCCCTGGCATGTGCCACCCCCCCCAGAAGGCTCCCCCCCCCCGAGATGAGTGGTCCATTTAGCTCCCAGCACTGTCTCCTGGACTGCAGAACAGCTCAGGCTCTGCCGCAAGCCTAATAATTATTCTACTTTGTGCAAAATGTACTGTGCCGTGTGTGGAATGCCACGGCCCTTCCTCGGGCGTTACTCTCGCTCTCTGGTTTCGGCAGCAAGCAGTTATTTTGGAGAGCAAGGTGGGTGGATTCGAGAGGGACACAAAAGGGAGGATCCAGCTCTGGGTGGATTTATTGCTTTTTTCAGTCCTGTTCCAAGGAGATCAGGGCAACCAAAAATGGCCTCCCTAACCCCATGTTATCCTCAGGCTGAATTCAGGGGTCACATGACCTCGTGGGAAACCTTTCCAGGGTCACATGACAGTGGTGCATAAGTGGGTGGAGCAATAGATGTGAATCTTACATTTGCACCCTTTTTGGTTTGCGCATGGATGAGAAGCTCCCTAATGCGTACTTCTCGAAGTAATATTTGAAGCACAGAAGTCCTTCAAAATTCACACTTCTCCAGATTTTGCAAGGCACTTCTACAACCAAACAATATGCACAACGATGCCTGTATTTGGGGGGAAATAACAAACAAACTGCATCATATTCTGGGGAAATTGCTTGCAGAACTGTGTTTATTACGATGATGATGATTATACTGATGAATTTTCACAAAGATCGAAACAGCAACAGCTCAAATTGCTGTGGAGATGTGGAGATCTGAATTGAAGACTGGAAAATTTAGAAAGCCAGGGAACCGGAAAATTGACAGAATATTTAATCCCTGCCCCCAGCTCCCCTCAGATCTTTCATTTGGGGTGTGTGTGTGTGGGGGGGAAGCTGCTCCCTGCCTTCTTTCTCTCAACGCTTCGTGGTGCATAGGACATATACAAATTGAAATCGGTTAAGGCATGAGGACTTTTACAGCAACAACAAAAATCGTTCTTTTTTAAAAGGAAACACCTTAAATTAGAGATTGTGGGCTGAATTACCATCTAAAGACTTGGCTGGGTCTTGGGAGAAAAACCTCTCTGTCTGTCTGTCTTGCAATGAGCTGAAAAATGGGTGGTAATCTAAAGATCTATCTATGAATGAAACAGAATCACCCATCCCACAACATTCACAGAAAAACCTCCTGTTTCTTTCAGGCAAATATGGTTCTTTCTTCTTCTTCTTCTTCTTCTTCTTCTTCTTCTTCTTCTTCTTCTTCTTCTTCTTCTTCTTCTTCCTCCTCCTCCTCCTCCTCCTCCTCCTCCTCCTCCTCCTCCTCTTCTTCTTCTTCTTCTTCTTCTTCTTGCATTGCAACTTTCTTTTCAAATCTTGGAAGTTAAACCAAGAAGCAGTTTGTCTCCCTGTGAGTCACAATGTTTCCTTGGTTGTGCATAAAGGATCATCTTTCTGCCCTTGAACCCTGCTCTTGTGGAAGATACACCACTAAAATCTCTGGCACAGATGGCTGAACAGAGGGGTGGGCTGTACAAAAGTTGAGGAATCAGGTGACAGCCCTCTGTTTTATCAATTGCACAGATATTTCATCTGGAAGGGGGATGGGAAAGGAATTTGGTTCGGGATCTGTACTTCCCGAAAGAATAAACACACCTAATCTCAGCTGCTCTTCAAAAGCCCCACTTCTCTGAATTTTGCAATGCCAAATGATCCTGCTGGATAAAAGTTTATATTGAAGGGAAATGCATTAGTGGAAAGGACATACCAAAACCTGCTGGCAAACATTAGGGGTAATTGCATGGGGGGAAAGTGTAGCCTAGGAGAAATTTGCATTCGGATACTGGCAAAATTTCCTGGGGACGTTAACGAAAAACTGCAAAGCGGTGTGAGAATGTGGAGAAGTAGAGATTGGAAAAACGAGGAAAACCCCAAATGGGTGACTTCATCTATTCCTTGCCTGGAACAGCAGTCAGGCTCTTGGCTGGCTGAGAAGGATAGGCCAAGGTTAGAAGCTTTTGGCGTTTCCCAAGCAGCTGATTTAACTATGCAGATCAGCTCAAAGAAAGCTTTCAGTGCTGCGAGTGGAAATGTTGTGCGAATCGGCAGCTCTGAGGGGGGCGAGAGGGGAGGCCCTTGAGAATGCAACCCAAGAAAGTCTCCGGCAGCGCAGACCCTTCCTCCTCCTCCTTCATGCCAGACCAGAGAGCCTGAATTGTGTCTCTGTTTCCCACAACAGCTGTTCTCGCCCTCTGCCTTGCAACCCAAAGAGGCGAGAGAAAGCGAGTGAGCAGGGTGGCCTCTTCCCAGTCACTGCTTGCACCTGGCACTTGGGCAACGAGACCCTGTTGCTATTCAGGCCCACTCTCTCGAGGACCCAGCCAGCAGCCCCCACCTCCCCGGCCCGTTTCCCCCAAATGCAGGAAGCTGGCAAGGGCGAGAGAGTGCCAGGAGGCCAGAGGGCACCTCTCTGCAGATGCATTCCGCGTTCAGGGTGAAGAGAAGCTTGAAAGATGCGCCGTGGTGCCGTGCGTTAATCTTTTATCTGGGCCATTGTAGCAGAGCGCATCGGTTGCATCGTCACAGTAGGGCACCCATTGCCAGCTGGCACAGTTTGCCCAAAAGCACAATCAGTGCCTATTGTCTCAGGCAGTGGGTACAGCAGGAGAGGACACAGCTCCCCCTGGTGGTGGAATGAGGCCAGCAGCGCCTAGAGGCGATGCTGATGTCTCTGTGGGCCGATGTTCACACAGGAGGTTCTGCAGGCAGCAGCGGAGGCGCTGGATGATGGGCTGTAGCTGGGCACCCATTTGGTGCCTTGTGTGGCTGGTCTGGTCTGAAATGCAGGAATCTTAGCTGTGATAGACGGCTATCTTAAAAACCACAGAGTCCACAACCTCCCGAGGGAGACTGTTCCCACTGCCAAACAGCTCTAACTGTCAGAAAGTTTAGCCGTATGCTTAGTCAGAATCTCTTTTCTTGTAATAATAATAATAATAATAATAATAATAATAATAATAATAATAATAATTTATACCCCGCCCATCTGGCTGGGTTTCCCCAGCCACTCTGGGTGGCTTCCAACAAAGTATTAAAATACAGTAGTCTGTTAAACATTAAAAGCTTCCCTAAACAGGGCTGCCTTCAGATGTCTTCTAAAAGTCTGGTAGTTGTTTTTCTCTTTGACATCTGATGGGAGGGCGATCCACAGGGCGGGCGCCACTACCGAGAAGGCCCTCTGCCTGGTTCCCTGTAGCTTTGCTTCTTGCAATGAGGGAACCGCCAGAAGGCCCTCGGCGCTGGACCTCAGTGTCAGGGCTGAACGATGGGGGTGGAGACGTTCCTTCAGGTATACTGGGCCAAGGCCGTTTAGGGCTTTAAAGGTCAGCACCAACACTTTGAATTGTGCTCGGAAACATACTGGGAGCCAATGTAAGTCTTTGGAGCCATTAGTTCGAGTCCTACCCTCCAGAGCAGGAGAAAACAAGCTTGTTCCCTCTTCCACGTGACAGCCATTGAAAGGCAGAGCATAGTCGCCCAGAGGTGGATTTAGGGGAATGCGACCAGTTTGGTTGCACTGGGTGCGGAGCCTTTGGGGTGCTGCAGCTATGATGTAGAATGGAAGGCTTGAGGCAGGGTGGGGGCGCCAAATTTTGACGTTGCCCAGGGCGCCGCTGAAATTTGAGACCCCAGGATCTGCCATTGTCAAAGGCCTTCTCTTCCTCCATGAATTTGTCTAATCCTCTTTTAAAGTCATCCTACTGTGTGGTCATCACTGCAGCAGGGAGTTCCATAGTTTAACCAGACACTGCATGAAGTTCTTTCTTTCATCGGTCTTCAGTCTTCCAGCTTCTTTGGATAGCCACGAGTTCTAGTGCTGTTCTCTGTGCCGCTCATAATTGTACAGTGGTACCTCGGGTTACATACGCTTCAGGTTACAGACTCCGCTAACCCAGAAATAGTGCTTCAGGTTAAGAACTTTGCTTCAAGATGAGAACAGTAATCGTGCTCCGGCGGCGCGGCAGCAGCGGGAGGCCCCATTAGCTAGAGTGGTGCTTCAGGTTAAGAACAGTTTCAGGTTATGAACGGACCTCCGGAACAAATTAAGTACTTAACCCGAGGTAAAGGTAAAGGTACCCCTGCCCGTACGGGCCAGTCTTGACAGACTCTAGGGTTGTGCGCTCATCTCACTCAAGAGGCCGGGGGCCAGCGCTGTCTGGAGACACTTCCGGGTCACGTGGCCAGCGTGACAAAGCTGCATCTGGCGAGCCAGAGCCGCACACGGAAACGCCGTTTACCTTCCCGCTAGTAAGCGGTCCCTATTTATCTACTTGCACTTAAGGGTGCTTTCGAACTGCTAGGTTGGCAGGCGCTGGGACCGAACAACGGGAGCGCACCCCGCCGTGGGGATTCGAACCGCCGACCATGCGATCGGCAAGCCCTAGGCGCTGAGGCTTTTACCCACAGTGCCACCCGCGTCCCGTACTTAACCCGAGGTACCACTGTATAAACTTTCCTGTTGCCTCTGACTTGCCTTTTCTCTAAACTTTTGCTCCCCAACAGCTCGTAATTCAGAGGTTTCAGGGACATGAATGACGCTGTGGTCTA
Organism: Podarcis muralis; assembly: GCF_964188315.1. NCBI lineage: Eukaryota > Metazoa > Chordata > Lepidosauria > Squamata > Lacertidae > Podarcis > Podarcis muralis. The sequence goes on along the minus strand of NC_135661.1, from coordinate 7,205,753 downwards.
AACCACTGAGCCTTTTGGGCTTGCTGATTGGAAGGTGCAGGCATAGGCAACCTCGGCCCTCCAGATGTTTTGGGACTACAACTCTCATCATCCCTGACCACTGATCCTGTTAGCTAGGGATGATGGGAGTTGTAGTCCCAAAACATCTGAAGGGCCGAGTTTCCCTATGCCTGATTCAGAGGTACCCTTTGCCTCTACCATACCTGATGACGCAACCGCCAGACATCTTTTAAAGACACAAGCTTTCGTCTTAACTTCCCTGCCTAAAACCCTGGGGAATCCACTACTGCCGGTCCCTGTAGACAACATTGAAGGGTCTGACTCAGTATAATGCAGAGTCTTTTGGGGTTTTTAAACACTTCAGCCTTTAAAAGAAATCAATATACAATCAGGATCTTCCTAGTGCCCATGAACCTGGTGGCATGGCATTTTCCGGATGAAGAAACAGGGCTTTTTCCACGCTCCTCGGAGGACTTTAATCTAACAAACGCAGAATGAAATATATACCCCCAGGGCGAAAAATTTCCAGCTGAAGCAGGAGAGAAAAAGAGAGAGAGAAAGGGAGAGAGTTAGGGGGAGGAGAGGCCTGTTTCAATGCGGTGCTGGCCGCTCGCTGTGGCATTCATTCCTCTGGGTGAAGAGGCATTTTGGAGTGCGCAGGCAAAGGAAGCCAGTTATTAGAAGCCACTAATGTTATGCAAGCACATGGGGGCTCCTGGGTTGCCCAGAGGAGGCTGAGCCAGGCAGCTCAGAAACTGAGCTGGCTTCCCACCCCCAGTTTTCTGAGGCCTTGCCATGGAATTACGTTTCTCACCAGGCAAAACGGTGCGCTTTCCTGGCAGGTTGCGGAAGGCGCTGGGTCCCCGTGCGGCTGGTGGAGGAGGAAGGGCAGCAGCGAGGCACGAGTGCGAACTGTAGATTCGTGCAAGAGAGGTGCTGGGGCCCAGAAGATTGGGCAGGGCCAGGGGCCTGGTGCCAGCCGCACCCTGCCACAAACCCCACAGAATGCTCTCCCCCACCACAAAGATCTGGCTAAGCCAGGCATGACCTCGCATTCCTGCTGCCTGCGGGCACCTGGAGCGCTGCTGGGCGCCCTCCAAACAGCCCTGGCCCAGGAACAGCCGGCAATGCCAGGGGAGATGTTAGCTTGGTTGCAGCAGCCGTGGCAGTGCAAACAGGCAGCCACAACGGCCCCAGCCACCCCGTGGTTTGAGCGACAGAGGTCAGTCTCCGGGCTCCTTTCACCGCTCACATCGTCCGATGGAACCCGGCACCGCATTTCCCCCCGGGGTAAATAAATAGGGGTGGGTGTGTCTCTCTACTTCAAATAAACCCACGGCAAAAATAAAGCAAAAAGCTGAACCTGTTATTTAAGCAGCTTAATATGTCCATTAAAAAAAAAAAAGAAGATAATAATTTTAACTTTCTTCTGCAATAATTACATGTTGGGCGAGCCAATTCTGTTGGGTGTGTAATTAAATATTCCCCTTCAAATCTCTCCCCCCCACCCCACAACCTGGCCCAGTTCTGCTGCACTGCATGATTCACCTTCTAAGACCCTAAATCGGAGGAGGAGGTTGTTGGAGTGCCAGCAAAGAAGCGTAATTGCGGTCAAATAAACAGGCTCTCCATCGCAGGCCTTCTCAGATGCAGCCCAGCTGAATTAAGCTCCTATTGGGCTGGGCAGAGAGCCTGCAAAGGACAGATTGCAGGAAGAGAGGCGGTCGGGAAGTATCTCTTTTAAACCTGCAGAGTTTATGAACCAGATGTAGGACTTTCCTTAGATGTAGGACTTTCATTCCCTTTCAAAACGTCTCTAGTGCATAGCTGTCAACCGTCCCTTGTTTGGCGGGAAAGTCCCTTATCCCAGCGCCATGTACCACTGCTGTCCCTTATTGATGATGTCCCTTAAATTTCCCAGGTTTCTAAGGAAGCAGCTCCTCTCCCTCCCTCCCTGCTGGCCAGGGAGGAGGGAAGCTCCAACTGTGTTGCTTGGCTGCCCGCCCCGCCCCCCGGCCTCCTCTCACCAGCGTCGGCCCCCGGGAGCCCCTCCCCGCCGGGACTGAGGAGCCTTGAGAGAAGAGCGAGGGCAACCATAGAAAAAGCAGTTCAGAGAGAGGAGGAGGAGGCGGAGGTGCGGGCAGGTGTTCCAAGGGCTAACCATAGAGGGGGAAAGCGGAGGAAGGACCGCAAGTGCTTCTCCCATAGATTTGTAGTGGTAGACTAGCATAGATGGTCTGATCTGCGGGTTTAATTCAGGTGCTATTCCCCCTCCTCCTCCCGCCCCGCCTGATGGAATTGAGAGCTGCAGATGGAACACGAGAGAAAAGATACAGAACTGCAGCAGCATCTTCGTAGCTTGGACTTCGTTTTGCGCGAAAAGTGGTTGCTGCTTGTAGTTATTTAATTGCAGTGTTTCATCAGCTGGTGTCTTGAGCAGCAACCTCTGGAAATGAAGGGCTAAAAACCAGCGCTGCTCTCCAAAATTATCTGGTCCCTTTTAACTTCGTATTTCAGCTGGCTGACTAAAATCCCTTATTTTCAAATCTGTAAGTTGACAGCTATGCTCTAGTGCCTGCTCAGCACTTCCCTTCTTGGGCCAAGTTTTCTATTAACATTCTAACACTCCACCTGGGGCCCCTTTTTTTATTCTGTCTGAACCGGTGCAAAGAGGGAAACTGAGCAGAATGAGAGAGGAGGTTCTTTGAAACCTCATTTTGGGAGGTTTGTTTATCCAGGTCTTACAACCACAATTCCTGCAGCTGTCCCACAAAACTGGAGCCGAGGTGTTCTCGTTCGCCCCAGAGCCAAAGTGGCATGATAAAATGTCCAGAACATGGAAAGGTCCTTAGATACACCCTGCTGAGTCAGACGGTGTTCTGTTTACACTGGAACAAACTGTCCACCTTGACTCGCATCCCTGGTTGCTTGCCTGCCTTATCACGGGAGCCTGTCGGGTGCTGCAGTAGACACAGTGCCAGAGCTGGGCAGGACGCAGATGCCCAAAGCTGCTTTGCTGCTCAGGACCTGCTGCTCTGGCCGGCAGCAGCTTTGCAGGGTCTTGGGCAGAGAAGCAGCACTCCAGCCAGCCTACTCTGTAACTAGGGACGCAGGTGGCGCTGTGGTCTAAAGCACTGAGCCTCTTGGGCTTGCCGATTGGAAGGTCAGCGGTTCAAATCCACGCGATGGGGTGAGCTCCCGTTGCTCTGTCCCAGCTCCTGCCAACCTAGCAGTTCAAAAGCACACCAGTGCAAGTAGATAAATAGGTACCGCTGCGGTGGGAAAGTAAATGGCGTTTCCGTGCGCTCTGGTTCCTGTCACGGTGTCCCATTGTGCCAGAAGCAATTTAGTCCTGCTGGCTGCATGACCTGGAAAGCTGTCTGTGGACAAACGCCGGCTCCCTCGGCCTGAAAGCGAGGGAACCCCATAGTCGCCTTTGACTGGACTTAACCGTCCAGGGGTCATTTACCTCTTTTTTTACCTGCTCTGTAACTCTCTGCCAGGGATTGAACCTGATGCAACACGTTAGCGACTAATACACACACAATAATTAGCAAAATAATTATACATTCTTTATCAATCTTCTGAGAAAAATACAAAACCTTGTGCAAAGCCTAAAAAGATAAAGAAAACAAAAGACTGAGTTAAGCATTTGAAAAATCCATTGAAACCAGACCTTATAAGTTCATCTTAGGTTGGGTAGTTCGTAAGCCTCTGTGGCTTTGCACAAGGTTTTTTATTTTTCTCAGAAGGTTGGTAAAGAATGTATAATTATTTTGGTAATTCTTGTGTGTATATTAGTCGCCAGCGCGTTACATGAGTCGTACTACTTCTATCAACAGCACAGGTTGCATTTTCTAGGGACTGAACCTGAGGCTTTCCTGCCTGAGACGCACATGTCTCACCACTGGCCTGTGGACCTGCGCCAAAGCCTTGCCCAGTCAGGAGGCAGGATGGCCTCGGCTCAGTCACTGGTATCCTTTTTCTCAGCTGAGCACATCGTCCTCTTCCAACTGCAGCCTCAAGCTTTGCAAGCCACTCTGAAAGTCTTTTCGACCCAAGCAGTACTGTGATGTCCACGCTCACCTTGCATGCCAGGTAGAAACAGACTCCTTTCCTTGCCTCCTGCTCAGGTGATTATGGGAGGGGGTCGGAAGTACATGTTCCCCAAGAACACCAGCGATGTGGAATATCCGAACGAGGAGAAGTTCAGGGGGACTCGGCTGGATGGCAGGAACCTCATTGAGGCATGGAGGAAGACAAAACCAAAAGATAAGGTAATTGGGACATTTTTGCAACCCTCCGGGTGAAGTCTGGGGTGGCGATTATGATCGCAATTATGTTCCACCCTGCCCCAATCTCGAGCAGCCAGGGGCTTTCCCAGAGTTTGATTTCCTTGGGGTGAAGGTTGGCAGAGGCTGCGGTGTCTTTAAAATATACGGTTTGATTCACACAAATATCCAACCTGAGCATGAGATGCTCAGATCTTGTGTCTCCATCAGTCGCTCTTGGGGTCCAGCACAGAGCAAGCAGGTCTTTGGGCTTCCAGCTTCCAGCCTGCTTCCAGCTCAGCTCTCTGGCTCTTGTTCTCCTACCTAGCAGCGAGGAGAGTGGGGTCCATGGGCCTGGAGGGAACCATCCCTCAGTTGTAGCTCTTGTGGCTCATTCTTTTGGGATGCTGATCAGGACACTTATATGGCCAGCTAAGGTCAATGTCTTACAAAGAAACCTGTCTAACCAGTTCAGCAACAGAATCTTCTCTTAGATCCTAACCCTCACTGGGTATAGGACCCCATGGGATGCAGGTGACGCTGTGGTCTAAACCACTGAGCCCCTTGGGCTTGCTGATCAGAAGGTCGACGGTTCGAATCCCCGTGACGGGGTGAGCTCCCGTTGCTCTTTCCCAGCTCCTGCCAACCTAGCAATTCGAAAACATGCCAGTGCAAGTAGATAAATAGGGCGGGAAGATAAACAGTGTTTCCGTGTGCTCTGGTCACGGTGTTCTGTTGCACCAGAAGCGGTTTGGTCATGCTAGCCACATGACCCAGAAAACTGTATGTGGACAAACGCCGGCTCCCTCGGCCTGAAAAGCAAGATTTGAGTGCCGCAACCCCATAGTCGCCTTTGACTGGACTTAACCGTCCGGGGGTCCTTCACCTTTTTTTACCTTTTATAGGACCCCAAGAACTAGCAAGGGCTGGGGGCATCACCCAGACTGATCCTCCCCAAACCCACAACAATAATGACAATCCCAGTTGGGGATCTGTTTGGTCCCAGTTCTCCTCCTGGTCATCCTCACACTCTACTATAGTCATGAAAACAAGCCCAGTGGCCCTTGGTGAGAGGGGCCCAATCCATACAACCCCTTGGAAGTACTGCTATTGCACCTCATCACTGCACCAGTTTAGTAGACCACCACCAAAAGTGCTCCTCAGTGGCAAATTGATTCTTCTCTCTCCCCCCCCCCAGAACGCCTTTTATGTGTGGAATCGGACAGAACTGATGAAGCTTGACCTGAACAAGGTGGACTATTTAATGGGTGAGTTTCTAGTTCATGAGGGGTGATCCAGAATTTTGGATTACGTTGTCAGCAATGGGCTGGTGGCAATCAGCTCTATTTCTCCTTTACATCTGGAGGTGAGGCAGTGGAAGTGCTGGACCATTGCCTTTCCTCAGTAATGGACTGGATGAGAGCCAACAAACTGAAGCTCAATCCAGATAAGACAGAGGCAATCTTAGTGGGCGGTTCCCTAGACCAAATAGATGGGAGGTTGCCTGCTCCTGAGGGAGTTACACTTCCTCTGAAGGGGTGGGTATGTAGCTTGGGGGTCCTCCTGGATCCTTTGCTGTCGCTCGAGGCTCAGGTGGCCTCAGTGGCCCTGAGTGCCTTTCATCAGCTTTGGCTAGTGGCCCAGCTGCACCCCTATCTGGACAGAGACAACCTAACTACTGTTGTCTATGCATTGGTAACTGTTAGAATTCCTGCTCCGTGATTGCAGTCATGGGATTGTTGTCTATCACATGACGATATATGTTTTGACTCCACAGAGTGGAAAGTGATGGAGACAGGATGTTTGTGTTACTGTGTTCCGTGAAGTGGGACTATTGTCCTTTGTTCTTTCTTTTTGCTGTCTGATGCTAGAGAGAGAGGGAGCCATGTTGCAGTGCTCCGTGTGTGCTTATATGTAAATAAAGTAGATTAGCCAAAATGCTGAGTCGCTGAGGTCTGTTACGCAAGCTGCGCAAACTCTGCAGATCCCTAAATGTGCCAATGTCTGTTGGCATCGGTCGCTGTGATGTTCGGGCTGAAGACAGCTTCTGCAGCTCCCAAACAATCGACCAGGAGGCTTAGATTACTGCAATACATGGGGCTGCCTCTGAAGATGGCTCAGAAACTTCAGCTGGTGCAGAATTTGGCGGCCGGCTTGCCCTGACAAGGCAGTTTGAGCATATTGCACTGGCTGCCAATTAGTTTCTGGGTCCAATTCAAAGTGCTGGTTTCTACCCATAAGCCCTTAAACGGCTCAGGACTGCAATACCTCAGAGACCTCCTCACCCCATATAAACCAACTTGGACTCTGTGTGCATCATTTGAGGTCCTTCTTCATGTGCCTCCTCCATGTGAGGTCCTGAGGGTGGCAACACAAGAAAGGGCCTTATCTGCGGTGGCTCCCTGTTTGTGGAATTCTCTCCCCAGGGAGGTTCAGCTGCCACCTTCATTATACACCTTTAGGCACCAGGCAAAAATGTTCCTCTACAACCAGGCCTTTGGCTGATTAACAGCCAATGCCCTTTTACATGTGTTGTGGGAGGGGGAGATTAATGGCTTGTTTTCATTCTTATTTTTATTATGTCTTTTGCGGTTTTTTAATGTTGTGAACCACCCTGAGATCCACTGATGAAGGTTATACAAAGTTAATAAAAAATAATATTAGGCAACATGTGTGCCTGAAACACCCTTAGCATCTGCTGCCTGAAGCAGCCAGTTGACTCTGCTCAATGTTAGAGCCGGCCCTGACTAGGACGGCTGCATGCTAGGCCAGCGTTGTGGAGCAATGGAAACATGTAATACACAGACAAAAAACATTATTTAAGTGAGATCAGGGACTCGAATGGAGCATGAGCGTTAACGAGGCTGTCACTCACACCTCTGGCTTTCGTCCGCAGGCCTCTTTGAACCCATTGACCTGGTGTACGAGCTGAACAGGAACAACGAGACAGACCCTTCCCTGACGGAAATGGTGGAGGTGGCCCTCAAAATCCTCCAGAAGAACCCTCTCGGGTTCTTCCTTCTAGTAGAAGGTGAGAGGAGGAAGAAGGTGTGGAGAAGGCAAGGGACCATCGTAGGAGGGACCACTGTTCCTGCGTGCTGATTCAAAGGCCAGTTTTCAGCCATTGTGGAGGGTGACAGCAGAACTAGATGGGCCATAGGCCTGATCCAGCACACCCTTCTTATGTTCTTAAAGCACCAAAGGAATAAAGAAACCCCTGGTTCATATACAACACAACTCCGTGGTTTCTCTTAAGCCACTGTTGGTTTAGCAAGCCATGAGTTGCCCCACAGACAACCAACCATGGTTTGCTTCTTCAAAGTATGGTTTGCTTTCCAGATGCTCTTGCCCTCGTGCCTTTGTAGCTTGGTGAGCATCTGGGGTGGGGTTGCCAAGCAAACCATGGCCAAGTTCACACATAACACCAAACCATGGTTGAAACAAACTGGATTCTAACTGTGGTCTGTTGGCGGTAAAACAACAACATATGAAACAGGTTAAGGACTGGTTGTCTCTGATTTTGGTTTCTGGTGGCTGGTTTTCTTATATTTGTTTCATATTGCTGGTTTTATGGGAGATGTTTGTATGAATTTGTGTATCCTAGCATATTGTTATGTACTGCCCGGGGAATTTCAGAATCCGAATCCTGAAGGGCAGAGTACAAATTCAATTTTAGTAATGATGATAATTATACTATTTGAGTGTTGGTGGGCTCTCCTTCGCTGGAGATACTTAAGTGGAGATTGGATGGCCATCTGCCAGGGGTTCTTCAGCTGCCATTCCTGCATTGTAGGGGCTGGAACTAGAGGACAATTGGGGCGCCTCTTACAGTTTTCCGATTTTAATAATTCCTTCCGCAGGAGGCAGGATTGACCATGGACACCACGAAGGAAAAGCGAAGCAGGCATTGCATGAAGCTGTGGAGATGGATCGGGCAATTGGCCGGGCTGATATCATGACCTCTTCTGAGGACACCCTGACCGTGGTTACGGCAGATCATTCCCATGTCTTCACTTTTGGAGGGTATACGCCCCGTGGCAATCCCATTTTTGGTATGTTGACACGCACACAAGCTGACAACCATGGTGTAGATGAGAGGTTAAACAGGCCCTATGGTCGCAGTTTGCAATCATCTGGAGGGGCCATTCTTGACATTTAAGAGTCGCAGTAGTGTTTTCATCTGCCCCCTGTTCTCATCGTCTTTTCCCACTTCATTGCAGCTTGAAAATGTGGAGCTCTTTGTTGTTGTTTTAATGTAGAGAAAGGTGCAGTACCGAAGTACGATTCAGCTACCAAGCTGGTCAGTTTCTGTCATTGGAATGGAGGGGCAGGTACCTGCTTTGCCTCAGGTTGCCAAAGTTGTTGAGCTTTTTTTTTTGCAAAATCTAAAAAGAAGAAGTTTTTGAGCTATTTTTAAGGAAAATCACCCAAAACGACACTACCGACGTGGGTTGCCATATGCCCGTATTTTCCCAGACATTTCAACGATTTCCATCCAGTTTCAGGCTTCAGGGAATCCTTGGCAGCAGCCAAGAAGCAGATAAGCAAGAAGAGGTCTTACCAAGTAATTTATTCAATGTTTACAGAGAGAGAAGAAGGAATGAAGTCTCCCTTAAATAATGGCTTCACTACAAGTCAAGTCCCACCCCCTCCGTCTCTCCTATTATACGTCATCCCTACGTTGGCTGATCTGAGCTTTCTGCCTCTGAGTTTTCTGTTCTCCTACTCTCAATGCTCGCCTGGTCCTGGGAGGGCGGGGGGGGGGGGGTCAGGAATGCTTTCCAAAGACACTGTCAGCTGTCTCTCCCCTGCCGCTGCTTCTTCCTGCTGTTCCTCTCCCAGTATTTCCTCTCTGCAGCCTGTGAGCTATGCCCTTCTGCAAACCACTGTTCTAAATCTATACTGTCCTCCTGTTCTCTGGAAGGTTCAGCAGAAGGGGGGCGGTCCCCACCATTCCTCCTCCCTGACACCCGGACACTGTTTCCAACAGCCCATTCCCAGCTATATCTGGGGAATTCTGGACACAGGGCAACCCTATCTTGGGTGGGTGGCCTGACAAAGAGTTTCAGGTGCTCTCCAGACATCTTTCTGCTTTCACGTCAACCAGCCTTGTTCTTGGAGATGACCGACTGAAGTGGGTGTCCCGTGTGGGTGTCGGGCATGTGTTTGTGGATCTGTCCACATACTTACTCTCTGTAAAGATAATTGCAGATGGACCCCCTGAGGGTTTGCTGGAGCACTCTCCATGCTAATTTCCAAAGAAACATTTGTGGTTAACATTTACAGTGTTTTGGAATATTTCCCAGAGCAGAGTTACAAACTTCTAGCAGGCAGGCATGGTTTTAGTTTTTTAAAAAAATAACTTCATGCGCACTTCAGATTCATTCGGCTTTCCTGAAGCAAAACAGGACCCCTGCTGACGACCAGGGATGTCAGAAAATTCACATGAAAACAGAAACAGGAGTGGAAATTACCGAGGTTCACTAACTTGTCCCGTGTTTGGAACAGAAATCAATGTAGCAGAAATCAATTAGGCGTTCACTGCTGCCGCTGCTGCTTTCAGTCTGCAAACAGTACGAAATGGATTACATTGTTTTGCCCCATTTACATTGTGTTTCCTTGGCATTGAAATGAATGGTGTGGAATAACGTAATAACAACACAATTTATCTAATTAATTACATAAATTGTGTAAGTTGCATACTCTTGCCACAGAAGACAGGGAAACTAATATCTTTTTGGCAGAAGCCGAACTGCAGAGGAATGCAAACACTGCTGTATGCCTTGAAATTCAGCGCAGAATGGTTAATCATTTCTCGCAGACTGTCTGGCCAGAGTGGTGCATGCTCTGGCTGTCTTCCGTTTGGACTACTGCAATGTGCTCTACGTGGGGCTACCTTTGAAGGTGACTCGGAAACTGCAATTAATCCAGAATGTGGCAGCTAGATCGGTGACTGGGAGCGGCCGCTGGGACCATATAACCCTAAAGGGTCTTCACTGGCTCCCAGTACGTTTCCAAGCACAATTCAAAGTGTTGGTGCTGATATTTAAAGCCCTAAACGGCCTCGGCCCAGTATACAGGAAGGAGCATCTCCATCCCCACCGTTCAGTCCGGACACTGAGGTCCAGCTCCGATGGCCTTCTGGCGGTTCCCTCCCTGTGAGAAGCGAGGTTACAAGGAACCAGGCAGAGGGCCTTCTCAGTAGTGGTGCCCGCCCTGTGGAACGCCCTCCCATCAGATGTCAAGGAGTTAAAAAAAACTACACAACTTTCAGAAGACATTTGGAGGCAGCTCTGTATAAAAAAATAATAATTAATGTTTGGTTTTTTAATGTGGTTTTATTACGCTGGAACTTGGAAACTTCCCAGAGAGGCTGGGGCAACCCAGTCAACCGAGCAGGTTATAAATAAAGTTGTTGTTGTTGTTGTTGTTAATATTGTTAAAACTGGCAGGGCATCTATTTCTCAGGAATTGACACCCAGCCCTGCCTTGCTGAAATGCAGATGGGATTGCTAAATGGCTCTAATCACTTATCACCTTAAAAAAAAACAACGATATCAGAAAGATGTTCCTGCCCAGAGCTTCTTGGATGCTCCACATAATTCCACCCCCCACCACCGCAACTGATTTATATTAAGTATTTATATGTTGCCCTATTACCTGTCTGGCCAATCAAAAGTTGAACACGAGCCAGCAATGTGACACAGCAGCCAAAAAGGCTAATGCGATTTTTAGGCTGGTTTAACAGAACTCTTGTTTCCAAGTCGCAAGAAGCATCAGTTCTGCTTTATTCTGCATTACTCTGAGCTTGTATGGAGTGCTGTGTTCAGTTCAGGTGCTGCACTTAAAGAAGAACGTAGGCAAACTAGAAGACTTTCAAACAAAGATTGGAAAGGCTAAGAGGAACCAGGAGCCCAGGGAAGCGAAGATTGTCTGGGAACATGGCTGCATTCTCCGAAGGTGATTTGTGCTCACGATGCTATAAGGGCATTCACACCCAACCGCGTTTCCCAGACTGTTTATGCCTGCAAAAACATTGAGGCGATATACCCCAGTCAGTGCATATCCCATAACTCCATAGTGTTGTCATGCCTTTAACGTCCTGGTTAATTTGGGTCCTGCTTCTGTCGCGCCAATGCATTGCATCGTCATCGTGACAAGGATGCTTTGCTCAATAAAACACCAGTAAAACACCATTGAACTGCAGGTGTCCCACTGAGTGACCTGGAGAAAGTGAACAGAGGAAAGCTTTTCTCCCTCTCAACTTAACACTGGAACTCACGGGTATTCAATGAAGCTGAATGTTAGGACGGAGGAAAGAAAGTCCTTCTTCATGCAGCAAGCACCTAGTTAAACTGCGGAACTCCTTCCCACAGGAGGTAGAATCATAGAATCGTAAAGTTGGAAGGAAACCCAGGGGCCATCTAGTCCAGCCCCCTGCAATGCAGGAATCTCAATTAAAGCATCCATGGCAGATCACAGGTAGCGACGGCCACCAACCTGTCAGGCTTCGGGGAATCAGCTTCCTCCCCCCGTGGCAGTAGATAAGAAGATCAAACAAAAGGAAGGTCTAACCAGTTAGAATCTTTAATAATCACAGTGAGAGAACAAAGAACACATCTCCTAGAAATGGCGGTGCTCCCAATTAAGGATCACACACCCCTCCGACCCTATTAATCTACGTCATTCCTACATCTTGAGCTTGCACCCTCTGCGCTTTCTGTTCTTAGACTTCCTGAGCTCTTCGTGACCTTGGGCAGAGCAGAGGAATGATGTCCAGCGACTGTGAATCTGTTAACCCTTTCTTTTCCAGTGTTTCTTCTCTTAGCTGTTCCCCATCCAGTATTTCCCAGCTTCTGCCTTCTGAACTGTGCCCCTCGGCAAACCACTGTTCCAAATCTATACTGTCTTCCTGCTCCTGGGAAGATTCAGGATCAGGAGCAGGGGGAGGGGGTGGCTCCCACCATTCTTCCTCAGTGCAGCCCTCCTCAGCACCATCCCTGTCACAGCTTGGGTGTGCTGGGCCCGGGGTAACCAGAACAACGTGGTCCTGAATCCAAGGGTCTGTGAGGAGTCAGTCCGACAGGGCCAAGGCAGGCCACGAGGCAGGAAACCAGGCAAGGTCAGGCAGATTCTAGCAAACAGCAAGGTTGCTCCCGCAACCTGGGGTGGGGTCCGACAGCCTTTTGTCTTTGTCGGGGTAATGGCTGGTCCTGATCCCCTGGTGACTCACCTCCCTGTCTTGCCCGAAGTTGAGCACTCCTCCTGCGAGTACTCAGGTCTCTCCTTCTCTCAGATCTTGGTCTCTGAAGCTTGGGAGATGTTGGTAGGTTACTAGACCCAGAGGCCGCCTCAGCCTCTCCTGACCCAACTGGTAGTGGAGCAGCTGTAAGTGATGGCCCAGCTGAAGGCAACGAGGTCATCCCCGCATCTGGAGCCAGGGCAGGCTCAGGCCCCTGACTCGGCCCAGCTGGTGTTTGTTGCAGGGGAACCTGTGCAGACTGGGACTCTTCAGAATCAGGCCCCAGACTTGGTTCAGGTGCCGCCTGAGGCAAAGGACCCGGTGCAGACTGAGACTCCTCTGGTTCCGAGTCTGAGCCCGAGTCCCAGGCCATCACACTGGGTGACTTTAAAAAAGGATTCGACAAATTCACAGTTATTAAACTATGATGAAAACGATAACAACAACAACAACAATGATGATGATAATAAATATTTTAGTGGCTGCGTAAGGTCTGTCTAGTGCTTCATTTCTTCTTTCCCCCTTAACTTAGGTCTGGCCCCGATGCAGAGTGACGTGGACAAAAAACCTTTCACCTCCATCCTCTACGGGAATGGACCCGGGTACAGAGTCATCGATGGAGAGAGAGAGAACGTGTCCACAGTGAACTTCAGTGAGTCCCTGCCCTATAGGGGACACCCCTACCCCCAGTCACCCCTGCCTACACCCCCCCTCCCTCCACTTCCACTCTGCCATAATGGTGGTGGTAATTCTAACCTGGGGCGGGGGGGGGGGCACTGTTCTAAGTTTTAAGATGGGTTCTAACTCTTCACTGGTTCTATCAGGTTGCGTTTCGTACCGCTAAGTCGCTTTGAGACTTTTTCCTTGTGCTAAGCGGCTAAGAAGTCTAATAACTGTAATAAAGAGAAATGCGTGGGAATGTTCAGGGTGGCAGGAGAGGATATATTGTTTATTAATATCCTTCCTAACTTGCACTAGCAAGCTCCTTTATGCAGCAGAGTTACATTCCCCTTTTTATATGCACAGCAGATAGCTGGTTGCAGGCTCGTGTGAGCCTCTCACTATTACACAATTCAGTCTGTCTCAGATTGAATTGTAAGTTCCCTTGAATCCCTCTTAAAAGAATAAAGACCTGACAATCTTATTCAAAGTCAATAAAAGAAGTTTACTCACATCAGTTCACAGTTGTATTCCTGGAGGCAGACTTAGCTACAAATATGTACATGTGGATCTACCCCATATGGGGGAATAATCCCAGTGCTTCTGCTAGCTGAGCGCCAACAGAGCAGTCCTAGCTAGAAGTTGGTCAAACGGCGAAGGAAGTCAAAAAGAGGAAGGTGTGCTGCGTGACTCGTCCTTTTGTTACCTGGACAGGTAAGGTCACGCCCACCTTCTATCACATGCGAAAGGAAGGATGCTCTAGCCAGGAGGAACAGCAAGTTTCGACTGGCTGGACCAAACATTCCCTCGCATGTCCACTCTAGGAAAACAAGGAATGTTGTACTTGACTGCTTCTCATGGATCACATCCCACAAAACACACCCTGATAAGTGTTCCCTCCATTTTCCCACTCCCTCTCTAGCGGATGCCAACTACCAGGCTCAGTCCGCCGTCCCAATGCGCATGGAGACGCATGGAGGGGAAGACGTGGCCATCTTCGCCAAGGGGCCCATGGCGCACCTCCTCCACGGAGTCCATGAGCAGAACTACATCCCCCACGTCATGGCCTATGCCGCATGCATTGGAGAGAACACGGGCCACTGCCGCTCCGGAGCGCCCACAAGGAGCCCGTCGGGACTCCTCGCCGCGACCCCCATGTTCTTCTCCCTCGCTCTGCTCAGGCTGCTGTTCTAAAGGCTGGCCTTCGGAGCGCTCCTCTGCCGGTTGAGCCTGACCGCGCAGCGTCCGGGGCTCCACAACCTGCCTCTGGAAATGGGGTTCAGGTTTCAGCGACGGAGTGCACCTCTTTGCTGCGACTGACCAACCGCTAGGAATTTCCATTCCAGGCTCGAAGGCACCGGGGGCACCGGGTCAAACATCACTGTTTGTTTTGGATGTTCCAGGAGCAACGCCAGCCTGACATTCTGAGATGTTTTCTCCGGCAACTTCCTCAACGAAGATAAGAACGCCGTAGGGCTCTGTTGCACAGGAAGGGCACGCTCTGCGTTTTTTGTTTCCCCTTCTCTTTGCTGAAGTGTCTCTTACTTCACCAGAACATTTTAACTGCCTGCTGTCTTAAAGGCTTGTCACCTTCCTTTCTTCTGCAAAGGCAGACTCCCCTAAAAGATAAAAAAAAACAAAAACCACCTGCTCTTCCTTCTCAATCCATTTTTCCTGATTTATATTGTGAGCAGTGGGAGTTCTTCCGCCGATCAACCAGCTCAAAACCAGCCATGAAATTTAAGTTCAAAGAAGCAGAGGGTTATCGTTCCCCTACCCCACAGGCCTCCGAACTTTGTGATTCCTCTTTCCCAACGATGGGGACAGCCGATTCCATCTGGCTACATAGCAGAAAGAGAGACCGTGGGCCGCACCAAGACTCTCCTTTGGGAGACTTTTGGGCTCCCGTCTCCTTGAACCGCTTTCCATTCCTTCATTCCAAGGACTTCTGCGACTTGTTTGCTTTCCCCCTTCTCCTTCCCATTCCCCTTTTCTTCTTTTCACACGTATTTTATTAGTGCTTTTTGTAAATGGCTCCGGGAGCCCTTTTTGGGTGTGGGTGTGCGTGTGTATGAAGTAAAACAGTTAAGCAAAACAAAACAAAACAAAACACAAACAAATAACCAGAGGAATGCTCAGCTTGATTTGTTCATATGCAGTGGGGTTTTTTAATGGGGGGACGCGGGGGGTGCGCATACCCCTAAACATTTCGTGGATCTAAGTTTGGCCTCACGGAGGGGCAGTATTTCAATATGAGTAGAAAAATGAGAGTACCCCTAAACATTTTTTTTTTAAGGAAAAAAGCACTGGTCACATGTATGCACCTAACCCTTAGCAAAATCATGCCTGAATGATAAACCAGGCGGGGTGGGTGTGTTTTAAGCGGTCATTGGTTGTAACACCACAAGTTCTGCAGCATTTGAAATCCTATGTTTTTGTTTAAAGCAACAAGCGAACGTTGATTGTATGTTTAAAGAAATGAACTCTGAAGTTTTTAAGTGGCAGAGAACTTGTGCTGAGAGGATGAGGAGCTCTGTTTGATGTGGCGTGAGCCATGCTCATGTGGTGTGCTGTGGCGTTGGGGCTGGGAAAAGGGCTGGCTCTCCTCTCTGATGCTATCTCTGTACGCAGCTTGCAACGTTAGCCAGCCATGCGATCCCTTCCGACCTGTTTCAGTTCTGGGGAGCGTCTTTAGCCCTCCAGATGTTGTTAGCCTCCAGCCAGCTGTTAGGGTGGCAGCAAACCCTGCAACATCTGCATGGCACACAAGGGACAGCCTTGATCTATCCAAAATGGTTTCACTTTGTGTGAGCAACACAGAGAGTTCCGCCGCCTTTGCTTCTCCAACTTTGTCCTTGGAGGGAATGAGATAGTTGCTGGAACTGCAATGCTGGGAGGCAGCTGGAGGGTGTCTTAAGCCAACAACCTGCATCACAAACCCCGCAGCCTTCAAAACCCTTTTTTGAATTGCTTTGCATCACCCACACGCAGAGGTGCTGCCCCACGGTGGATAGAAGAGCTGCAAAGCAAGTCCCGGGAGGAGGCTCAGATTTGAATTCTGAGCTTGCTCCATACCACTGGAGCAATCACAGTTAACCATTAGCTCAAGACTTCTCTGATGGCTCAAGGAGGTTAAAGGCAGCGCCCTGTATCCAGGGCCGGCCCTGCCGTTGTGCAAAAAGAGGAGACAGTGCCTCAGGTGGCAGATGCTGGAGGGAGCAGGCCCTGGCTTCCTAAGCTCTTGCACGCATGCATGCACTCACGAACACAAAGCCATCCCCTTCCACATCTGCTGTATACTAAACACCTGCTGTATACTAAACACCCTCTCCTGGCCACCCCAAATAGCCTGCTGCCTCAGTGGACAGCGGGCAAAATCCAGGGCAAGGGATGTGCACTAGCAGAATCTCCATCTCTCCTTAAAATCAGCTCCAGGAGAGGATTAGGCAAAGGCCATAGTTCAGAGGTAGGGCATCTACCTTGCAAGCAGAAGGTCCCAGTTCCAGTCTCCAGTGGCAGCCCTACGTAGGGCTGGGAGAAAACCATGGTGACCCACTGCTGCCAGTCATTCAGTTGGGCCAATGCTCTGACTCTGTCAAAGGCAGATCCCTGATTTCCTCAGTCCAGCTATCAGCCTAGTTCAGTAGTCTCCAACCCGTTGCGACCCAAGACCTGCCTTCAACCCAAGCACTCCTTTGGGGGCACATTTATTCATTGTTCCCCACATAGTTGCATGGTGGCTGTGCTGTTGTGACACCCGCCTTTGACCAGCTAGCGACCCAGCGGTGGGTCCCAACCGGTCACCTGAAAGCCAGTGGCCTGAGTCAGCTTCTGTCCGTTCAAAGTGACGCCATTTTGTCCCTTCTCTCAGGCAGCAGAATGCCTTGAGCTGGGCCCGCAGCCCAATTCTAATTAACCAGAACGAATTATTCCCTGTTCCTCATAATACTTGAACTTCAGGGCGGTTCAATGAAAGACGTTTGGTTGGAAGCAAGTTCAGGGCGAAACAAAAAAAAAAAGCCCTTCTTCATATAGTACGTAATTTGCAGGCTTCATCACCGCCAAGTTCTAGGGAGTGCCAATGGCTTTGAGTGGGGGTGGGGTGGCAGGTGATGACACGGCTGGCCAGGGACATTTTGGTGCTGCAGGCATATAGTACCATCCCGACGGCTGCCCCCTTGCCCATACTGGCACTTCAGGTAGCAGTGAGTGGTACAGGCACGACTGCAGGGGCACAGTGGGGAGAGACCCAGATAATAATAATAATAATAATAATAATAATAATAATAAATAAATAATAATAAACCTTTATTGTCACTACACCACCTGTGTGCAGTGAAATTAAAGGAGCCCTTTAACACTCAGTCTTTAATCTGTTGGTGCCGCTGACGATACTTCTGTATCTCCTGCCCAAAGGTAGGAGATTAAAGAGGTGCTGGCTGGGGTGTGCGTCGTCCCTGAGAATTTTCCTCGCTCTCCTGAGGCAGCGGTCTCCTGCGATGTCATTTAGCGAACTCAGGAGACAGCCCATGATATCACGTGTTGTATTTACCACCCTCTATGGAGCCTTCCTGTCCGTGGCTGTCAAACAAGCGTACCACACTGTAATACAGTATGAAAGGACAGTTTCTGTTGTGGACAAGGAGATAATCAGTTTTTGTGTGACATTGTTCTTACGCAAGACCCTAAGGAAATGGAGTCTCTGTTGGGCTTTCCTAACCACCTGGCCGCCCAAGGTGCCCCTCTTTTCTAGGGGCAGTCCCAGACTTACAGAAGCCATCCCAGTTCCTGATTTGATCCCAGAATGTCCTGCTTTTCATTGGAGAAATGTTGGGGGGTATGGAGTTATGCGACCTCCGAGCCAAGGAGATAAGTAACTAGACATTCTTTAGAAGACATCTGAAGGCAGCCCTGTACAGGGAAGTTTTTTTTTAAAAAAAAGTTTTAATATTTTATTATGTTTTTATATATGTTGGAAGCTTCCCAGAGTGGCTGGGGCAAGCCAGTTATTATTATGGATTAAAGGGACCCCTGACCATTAGGTCCAGTCATGGCCAACTCTGGCGTTGCGGCTCTCATCTCGCTTTACTGGCCGAGAGAGCCGGCTTACAGCTTCCGGGTCATGTGGCCAGCATAACTAAGCCGCTTCTGGCGAACCAGAGCAGCGCACGGAAACACCGTTTACCTTCCCGCCGGAGTGGTACCTATTTATCTACTTGCACTTTGACGTGCTTTCGAACTGCTAGGTGGGCAGGAGCAACGGGAGCTCACCCCGTCGGGGGGATTCGAACTGCCGACCTTCTGCTCGGCAAGCCCTAGGCTCTGTGGTTTAACCCACAGTGCCACCCGCGTCCCTCTATTATGGATTAGGACGTCCCTATTTTCATCGGGAAAATGTTGGAGGGTATGTGTCTAAATAGAATCTGCCACTGCATGCTACCAGTTTCTGCCAGGACTGAGGCTGTTGGGAGTCAAGAGTCCAACACAATTTGGAGGGCCATAGGCTCCTCAGGCCTGTCTTATGTGTTTATATCAGTTCAGTCTAGTTTTGCCTATTAGGACACCAGCTGAGGTGGGGGAGGCCACTGGGGATGGAAGGACACAAGAGAATAGTTCGCACTTAAAGACAAACCTACCTAATTTTCTCTTTCCGAAACCAGGTGCGAACAAAAGCACAGGCATCCTTGCAATTTGCCCGCCTCTGAATTTTGCAATGCGGTCCTCCAGCCAAGTCATGGAGTGTGAAAATGCACATGCTAGGGCAAAGCATGGATTAAATTGCATATAATAACGTCTGCAAATGCATGGCATTAGGGAAACTGCTTTGCGAAAGGGTGGGTTTTAGAAAAAAATGCACGCGAAAATGTGCCTACTGGTAACCCACATCTTTTGTGGATAGCATGTAAATAATAATATTCCAGGGATAGCATGTAAATAATAATAATGATATTTTTTTATTGTTTGTACCTTGCCCATCTGACTGGGTTGCCCCAGCCACTCTGGGCGGCTTCCAGCATATTCAAAAACACAATGAAACATTAAACATTAAAATTTTCCTGATACCGGGCTGCCTTCAGAGGTCTTCTAAGGTTGTCCAGTTACTTATCTCCTTGGAATCTGATTGCGGGGGCGTGTTCCACAGGGAGGACATCACTACCAAGAAGGCGCTCAGCCAAAATAGTGTATAGCCAAAACAACCATTTAAAAACAGGGGAAATAGCTCACAAGAAACACAGTTCAGCACTTAACCAGTCCAGCAAGCAAGGCGGAGGACTTAAAAGCTCTTTTCGTGCTGCGAAAACGTACCTCAAAAAGAGCTTTTAAGCTACTCTCCTTTAGCACGTTTAATAACCACGTAAAGTTGAAACCACACATGTTCAATACACGAAAGCGGAGGTCTACCTACATTAGGGGAAGCTGGCACTAAAAGGCGGAAGAGATTTTAAAAACAAACAAACCACAAGCTGATGTGGAACTGTGAAGGACTGGGCTTAAGATCGGAGAGGTTTAGAAGATCGGAGAGGAGTGGAAGTTGATTCAGATTTGCCCATCATGTTTGTCACTGAACAGGGAGAAACCTCCTTTCAGTCGCCCCTGCAGGGGCCAGGTATACTGAGCAAAGATTTGCCCCCCTTTCACCTGCAGACAGAAGGAAGATCCAAGCTTGGCTGCTGCTCACTTGTGGAATTAAACGCTTGCTGCCAAAGCAAAGGATTTGCAGAGATGCTGGCATCAAACTTTGCTGAAAGAGAGAGTTGTTGTTGTTGATGCTGCTGTTGTGTGTGTTTTATAAATCAGAGTCCCTGTTGATTGATTTTCTTGTTGTCCTTTGGCATAACTTTTTTAAAAATTTGAAATAAAATTATTTTTGAACAGCTGGAGAACTGAGTGTTTTGAAGGAAACAGGGGTGACATCACACAGGTGTTCCAGAACCACAGACCTGACTTTGGGAACATAGTTGCTCAGAAAATGACTGAAGAGCTGTTGTTTCCTTTTCTTGTGAGAATCCAGGGCTTCATCAAGCCAGCACAACGGCTGACCAGATTATTACTATAATTACAGTATTATATTATATATTTCTGATATCCTTCCTGCTACCTTGATAGGGACTCAGAGACGTACAGATAAAATGGGAACAGCTAAAAATGGGGGGGAGGGGAGATTCACATTTAAAACGATTTAACATTAATGAATTAAAACTATCACCTAACTAGCTACCTATAAGATTTATTAAAAACATACCAGATAATTACAATAAAAGCAGCACAACGCCAGCCCATTTATTAAAAGCAGTCAGTTCCCAAAAGCCTGTTGGAAGAAGAAAACCTTCACATTCTGGTGGAAAGGACATCAAGGAAGGAGCCAGTCATAGAATTGCAGATTTGTAGAGATGGAAAGGGACCGCAAGAGTCATCTAGTCCAGTGTTCCCCAACCTTGGGCCTCCAGCTGTTTTTGGACTACAATTCCCATCATCCTTGACCACTGGTCTGGATAGCGAGGGATGATGGGAGTTATAGTCCAAAAACAGCTGGAGGCCCAAGGTTGGGGAACCCTGATTCTAGTCCAACCCCCTGCAATGCAGGAATCTCAGCTGAAGCATCCATGACAGATGGCCATCCAACCTCTGTTTAAAAAACTCCAAGGAAGGTTGGAGGGAGAGGCTGGCTCCTCTAGGCAGGGAATTCCAAAGATGTCTTCTTCTCCTTCTTTGGCGATCACTTTTAGCCAAGTAAGATTGTCTTCCATAAACACAGTTTTAACTGCGAGTCTGTAAGTGACTCGCCAATTCTGGATCCACATGTCCTTCCACAGTGGGGACAGAGGTTTCCATGCGGGAGTTGATCACGGTGAGGGTTTGCCAAGTGTGCCTTCCTCTTAGCACATTTCTCCCTTGCATCCTGGGTTTGAGCGTCTTCAAAATCCATTACTCCTTTGGTAAAGGCTGTTCTCCAGTTGGAGCACTCGCAGGCCAGTGTTCCCCAGTTGTCAGTGTCTATCCTACATTTTTAAATATTTGCCTTGAGAGAATCTATAAACCTCTTTTGTTGACCACCAGCGTTACGCTTTCCATTTTTAAGTTTGGAATAGAGCAGTTGCTTTGGAAGACGATCATCAGGCATCCGCACAACATGGCCAGTCCAACAAAGTTGAAGAATCATTGCAATGATTCCAAAGCAAAGATGTATGGGAGAAGCCACTGAGAAGGCTCGCTCCCATGTCCCCACCAAGAGCTCCTGTAGAGTAGGGAGACCAAAGATCTCAGAGCCCATGAAGCCCTTGGCCCTCGAGCCGTTTCCAGCAACTGGCATTCAGAAGCATTTCTGACTCTGACCGTAGAGGCAGAGCACAGCCATCATGGCTGGTAGCCCCTTGAAAGCCATTTCCACAAATTTGCCTAATCCTCTTTTGTTGTTGTTGTTGTTTAGTCGTTTAGTCATGTCCGACTCTTCGTGACCCCATGGACCAGAGCACACCAGGCATTCCTGTCTTCCACTGCCTCCTGCAGTTTAGTCAAACTCATGCTGGCAGCTTCGAGAACACTATCCAACAATCTCGTCCTCTGTAGTCCCCTTCTCCTTGTGCTCTCCATCTTTCCCAACATCAGGGTCTTTTCCAGGGAGTCTTCTCTTCTCATGAGGTGGCCAAAGTATTGGAGCCTCAGCTGATTTCCTTCAGAATGGAGAGGTTTGATCTTCTTGCAGTCCATGGGACTCTCAAGAGTCTCCTCCAGCACCATAATTCAAAAGCATCAATTCTTCGGCGATCAGCCTTCTTTATGGTCCAGCTCTCACTTCCATACATCACTACTGGGAAAACCATAGCTTTAAATATACGGACTTTTGTTGGCAGTCCTCTTTTAAAGCCACCCAACTTGGTGGTCGTCACTGTCTCCTGTGGGAGGGAGTTCCATAGATTAACAACTTGCCAAGTAAAGAAGCCCTTCCTTTTGAGCCTCCTGAATCTTCCAGCATTCAGAAGAGGGACTCTTGCAACGAAAAGCTGTAAGAGAAACGCACAAAGTCCGGTTCCCTCGAAAGAGCACGCAGCTGTTCTAGGTCATTTCATCCAGAGTTCATCCTTCAGGCTTAAGTGCTTTGATTTTTAATTAGGAGACTAGGAAATAAATGTACCAGCAAATTGCTGAAGGGTTTTCAGATGTTCTTGCCTGTCTCTTCAACCGCTGATTGCCCCCCACCCGCCCACATTTCCCCAGGAGTAGCAGCTTCAGACATTTTGCCTGCTCGTCATGTGAGTCTATTAATTTTCTGCCAGTCAATACAATCAATCTGGCCCACCAGCCGGGTGCCTTAGGGAGAGGGGGTAGGACAGGAAGCAAACGTGTCTGGTGGCACATCGCAGCGCCTGCTGCTCAAATCAATCTCCTCCTTTGGCTGGAGAAAGCCTGGTTGATTGAGACGAAGCCTCTGCGGTACGCCAGCGGCATAGACGGCGTCCATATCCGTCCATGCATGAGCTGCAGCAAAGCATACAAAAATGTTTGCCAGGTATTCTGGGAGCTCTGTGGCACGCAGGCTGAATCAGTAGCAGCAGAATGTTTATGCCTCGGGAGGGCAAGAGCAGAGATCATTCAGGTTTTTAACTCAAGGGTTAAGTCAGCTGGACAAGATGGGGGCGGGCAGGTGGAGGGGTTGCTTAGCAACTAGCCAGAGTGGCATGTGAGGGTAACACTGTTCCCTGGATGGCTGTTCAGTTCTGAGGGAGTTTTCTTCTGCATATTTGGCTGGGGGCCTCCCTGCTATGTACAAGGCCTGAATTTTTTATTTTTTATTTTTAAGCTGAAACCTCTCTGTTCCTGTCACTCCAGTTTAAGGGAGGGCTTTTCTCTCTGGGCTGGATTTGCTACCAAGGTCATGACTTCAAGATCTGTGGTGGGCTCAACTCTGGGAGTGGTGGGCAGTGTTCCTTCACTTATACAGGGGAGGGGGCCAACTCTCTGGAGCAGAGGGTGTGCTTTGCATTTAGAAAAAGCAGTTTAGTGGTGGGGTTGGGCAAGAGTAAAGCCCCCGGAGTATTCAAGCATCCCAGCAGGCTCTCCAGTTTATCCTTCATCATGATCTCAGCCTGGATAGCTCAGCTGGTTATAGCATGGTGTTGATAATGCCAAGGTTTGATCCCCGTACAGGGCAGCTGCATATTCCTGCGTTGAAGCGTGGTGTTGGAGGGTACCCCCAAAGGCAATCTAGCCCAACCCTCTGTAACGCATCCTCCTCAGAGTCTGTAGAACCTAAGCTCCAAAGCCATGAATGTCCCTTCCAACTCTAGAACTCCATGATATGTATCCAGACCTTCCAAGTGTCCCTATTTTCCCGGGAGAGCCCCAGATTTACAGAAGCCCTCCCAGTTTCTGATTTGCTCCCAGAATGCCCCACTTTTCCTTAGGACGTCCTTATTATCATTGTAGAAATGTTGGAGGGTATTGGTAGGACCGGACGTCCCTGTTTTCATTGGAGAGATGTTGATGTTATTATTGCTAGTTTCTTATCCAGCCTTCTCCCTAAGATCGCAGGGCAGGTTGGCACCAACTGATACGCAACACTACGCAGTATTTAAAAACCATTTAAAGTGACTTTAAAAACTACAAAAATAGGGTGGGTCCTATTCAGTGCTTTTTTTCTGGGGGGATATGCATACCCCTAAACATTTTAGAAATAATAATAATTTTTTAAAAAATTGTCCAGTGGAAACTTAGAGACCAAATAAGTTTGTTCTGGGTACAGTGGTACCTCGGGTTACATACGCTTCAGGTTACAGACTCCACTAGCCCAGAAATAGTACCTTGGGTTAAGAACTTTGCTTCAGGATGAGAACAGAAATCGTGCTCTGGTGGCACGGCGGCAGCAGGAGGCCCCATTAGCTAAAATGGAGCTTCAGGTTAAGAACAGTTTCAGGTTAAGAACAGACCTCTGGAACGAATTATGTTCTTAACCTGAGCTAGCACTGTATAAGCTTTTGTGTGCACGCACACTTCTTCAGAACATGCACATGAAAGCTTATACCCAGAACAAACTTAGTTGGTCTCTAAGGTGCTACTGGACAATTTTTTTAATTTTTTAAAATTTATTTCGACTGCGTCAGACCAGCACAGCTACCTACCTGCCCCTAACCATTTTGTGGATCTAAGTTTGGCCTCATTGGAGGGCAGTATTTCAATGTGAGTAGGAAAACGAGAGTACCCTTAAACGTTTTTAAGAGGGGAAAAAGCACTGGTTCTGTTAATGTTGGAGGGTATGTGGCGCCTTTCATGTTCCCTTTAATACAAAAGGAGGTACAAAAGGAGTTACCGTAATTTAAAACAGCAACCGCAACAGCAGAACTGCAAGAGGTCAAGTTGTTAATGTCTGCCCCTTCCTTTCCTGCTTCCTTGGTTTCAGAAATGACTTCCACAGATCTCTCCGGTGAGCCAGCCCTGTGCAGCTTGGAAGCAAGTCTCTGGGTCTCTGGGGACACCTCCTCCTCCTCCTGGCCAGCTTGCTGTGGACTCCAGCGGCCCATTACCCAGAGGCCCCCCCCCCCTTTCTCTCCGCCACGCCACAGGCCACCCTGAACGACGGGTCTTCCCGGCGGCTGAGCTATCTTTGAAACAGCCCGGCCCCTGGAATGCCTTGTGGCTCTTGTGGTTTCCCAGCGAGGGTTCCAGACCGGCCGGGCAGGCAGCAGGACATGAAGCGGCTTTCTGTTTGGGGGGAGTGGCGGAGAGAGTGGAGGGGGGGACACGATACTAGGAATACATTGAGAATAAACATGGGAAGCCACAGAGGAGAACGCCAAGCACCAAAGGGAGCCAGAGGCGGCCGGCGGCCAGCAGGAGCCTTCAGCCCTCGCTTTATTTATGCAGCCCGGCTTTTAAAAATACCGAACTCTACTGACATGAACTCACTTGAAGTATCTTCTCAGCAAACATCCTGCCATATTTAGCCCAAAGCTCGGAGTCACAGTCTCTCTCTCTCTCTTCTCTCACTCTAGTTTCTTTACCAGGGCATAACATTTCAGCTTGGGGTCCCTGTTGGTGGGGTTAAGCTTCTGTATGGTATTGAGAGCTGCAACGGAGCAGTCAATTGCTTGGGGATGTCAGCCAGGGCCGTCTTGCCCATAGAGGCAAGTGGTGCAGGGCACCAGGGCGCCAAGTTCTGGAGGGCACCAGGGAAGAGGCGGAGGCCGGGCGTGGCACCTCCTGGCATCAGCTCACCGCCCTCACCCGCCTCTATGAAGCAGCGCCGCGTCCAGAGTCTCCACCTTTTCCCCACTGAAGGAGCCACCCTCCAGCCACTGCCCACCTCCTCCAGCCCCGCAAAGCTGCCCGCAGCACTGTAAAAAGTTCAGCAACTCTGGGAAACGGGGGGGGGGGGGAGGAGTGCTGGAGGGATCTTTGCACCACAGCGCCGGATATACCGGTATTTAAGATGGCCCTGATGACAGCCACCCTCTCTGGTGGCCGGCATTCATCACCGAGGCGAAAGGGACCCTTTCCACAAACACCCTCCTCTCTTTAAGAACCTAGGAAGAGCCTGGTGGATCAGGCCAATGGGATTTCTAGTCCAGCATCCTCGTCTCACAGTGGCTGAACAACTTCACACCGTGTCTCTTTTTGTTCTCTGAGTAGTGGTTGATTTTACAATATGTGGTGGGGGGTGGAACAAAGAGAGAATTGGAATGAATAATTAGGGATCTCAATTCCGACCACACAGTGGAAAACTGTTTTAACTGCTATAACAAGGGTATCTCTGGACCTTAAATTGAGGCTCATACATCAAAAAATAATACAGTGGTACCTTGGGTTACAGAAGCTTCAGGTTACAGACTCCGCTAATCCAGAAATAGTGCCTTGGGTTAAGAACTTTGCTTCAGGATGAGAACAGAAATCGTGCGGCAGCAGCGGGAGGCCCCATTAGCTAAAGTGGTACCTCAGGTTAAGAACAGTTTCAGGTTAAGAACGGACCTCCAGAACGAATTAAGTTCTTAACCCGAGGTACCACTGTACTTAGAATATACTGGACTTCATTATGTTTGTTTAAAAAAGGGCTATCTAAGGCAGGGGTCATATGGGACGCGGGTGGCGCTGTGGGTAAAAGCCTCAGCGCCTAGGACTTGCCGATCGAAAGGTCGGCGGTTCGAATCCCTGCAGCGGGGTGCGCTCCCATCGCTCGGTCCCAGCGCCTGCCAACCTAGCAGTTCGAAAGCACCCCTGGGTGCAAGTAGATAAATAGGGACCGCTTACTAGCGGGAAGGTAAACGGCGTTCCGTGTGCTGTGCTGGCTCGCCAGATGCAGCTTGTCACACTGGCCATGTGACCCGGAAGTGTCTGGCTCCTGGCCTCTAGAGTGAGATGAGCGCACAACCCTAGAGTCTGTTAAGACTGGCCCGTATGGGCAGGGGTACCTTTACCTTTACCTTAAGGCAGGGGTCAGCAACATTTATCTTGCCTGGGCCAGATCACTCCTGTGGAGATCACGCACCTGTGATTTTCAGTGTCTGCGTCTGCGCAGATGTGATTTTCGGCACTGCAGAAGTGAGTCCCCGCACTGTGCCGGTTTAGCGCAGCGGGCGAGCGGGCGGCTCAGTTGGGGAGCGGCTCGTGGGCCAGTCAAACAACCTTCGTGGGTCACTTCTGTCCCATGGGCCTTAGGTTGCGGACCCCTGATCTAAGGTATCTAACTGTTGGAGATGCAATAGGGATAATGCTTCTCTAAAACATATTTTTTCATTGTCCTATATTGAAAGATTTTTGGCAAAAGGTAACTGAAACTATCAACAGCACTGTACGGAACAACCTTACATTTACAGAGCAAAATATCCTCTTGAATTATATAGCCAGCACATGGAACCTTACAAAAGGACAATATGAATGGATTCTCTGTGCCCTTACCCCAGCAAAAACACTGATCCTGATGAATTGGAAAAATAAAAATGCGGCTCCCTTTTGCGATTGGATTGAAGATTTATATAAACTCGCAATATAACTTGCATATAAACACAGACTTGCCATGGACAAATTCAGTGATATTTAGAATCCACTCTTACAAATACTGTAATAGGTTAAGATCTGGTGAAGTACAGTGGTGCCTTGCAAGACGAAATTAATTCGTTCCGCGAGTTTTGTCGTCTTGCGAAGCACGGTGTCGGGAAAGTTTTGGAAAAGCTTCAAAAATACCAAAGTCTTTAAAAACCTCAAAAAAGGCTGCCACACCGCATGCTATGAGTTGCTCCTCGAAGTCAAGTCGCAACTGTATTAACGGTGTTAAGAAAAAGGAAACAAACTTGCAAGACGTTTCCGTCTTGCGAAGCAAGCCCATAGGGAAAATCGTCTTGCGAAGCAGCTCAAAAAACAAAAAACCCTTTCGTCTAGCGAGTTTTTTGTCTTGCGAGGCATTCGTCTTGCGAGGTACCACTGTACAATAACAACCTTGTAAAGTATACAGTTTGGGGTCTCTTCCCTTAATTTTCCTTTCTACATTGGTTCTGTTTCTCTTTTTCTTTTCTCTCTCTTTTATTTACATCTCACCATGTTTAGTGCACATATAATTATGTTAATTTGACCTTTCAATAAATATGCTTATAAAAAACCAAAACAAAACCAGTATGTGGCGGGGGGCTGTGTACACCAGCAGTTCCCAATTTTTTTTGGGGGGGGACACTGCCCAGTGCCCCCTAGCCTACAAAAAGCATAATTCAGAATAGTGGCTTGCATGACCTACTAAGGAAGATAATAACACCGCCAAACAGTAATGATTAATTGTGCATTTGTTAAAAACCAGTTAAAGCTATGTAGTTTAATGAATCCAGCAAAACGAATGAAATTGATCCAGCTTTTCAAAGTCTGATAGTCATTTACACCTCCAGTGCTCACTTAGGGAACCAACGGGTTCCACGCTACACATTCAAAGCACATTTTTAAAAAAGCATAGTTTCTCACAAAGAGTTCTGGGAGCTGTAGTTTACTCCCCATGGAGATACTGTTCCCAGCACCCTTAGCAAACTACAGTACCCAGGATTCTTTGGGGGAGGTCATGTGCTTTAAATGTGTGGCTTGTACACAGCTGGTAACAGCTGAGTATTTGAGGGGGACAATTCTCCAAACTTGTGTGTACATTAGCGGGCAGGGCAGAGAAGAAAGCAAGATTGGGCATATAAGCCCATATCTATCATCGTCACTGTCTGTTATGTACTGAGTTGAATAGGATCCAAAAGGCAGCAGTCTGAATAGGATCCCAAAAGGTGTGGGGGAGAGGGGAGCAGCCACAGGGGTGGTTCCCCTGGGTGCAAAATTCTTAGGGGCACAAAGTGACCTCTCCAAACAACAAAACGACTCTTCCTTTCTTATCTCTGCAGCTGTGATCTCCTGGATGACATGGACGCCATTAGGCAGT
This sequence comes from Podarcis muralis, assembly GCF_964188315.1. NCBI lineage: Eukaryota > Metazoa > Chordata > Lepidosauria > Squamata > Lacertidae > Podarcis > Podarcis muralis. The sequence goes on along the minus strand of NC_135661.1, from coordinate 7,177,192 downwards.
TGAATGTTCATGCGTACTCCACCTGTTTGCGCTAGCAAGCCATGCTACGCCACTAGCCCCAGGTTCAATCCCTGGTCCTGCCCTTCCTTAAAAACTTCTAAAAACATGCAGGTGGAAGCTGGGATAAAGGTCTCTATTTACAAGGCTTGCTGGAAGAGGAAGGTCTTCAGGAGGTGCCCAAAAGGCAACAGATATCTGATGTCTGATATTTAACAGGAGAGAATTCCAAGGGGTCGGTGCCACCACACTGAAGGCCCTGTCCCTGCAATGTGTGGAATGAACCTCCTGACAAGGTGACATCTGCAGGAGGCCCTCACCTGTCGAGTGCAGTGATTGATTTGGTACATAAGTGGCGGACCTCAAAGTCTCAAATTTCAGCAGTGTGATGCCAAAATTCGGTGTGCTGAATTTTTGCACTTTATGCACCACAACCAGCACCTTGAACTTAGCCCGGTGTCAGGGGCTCAGGGACTGAGCCACAGGAGAAGGAGGAGATGGAGAGCGAAGGGGAACAATCGGAGGGGAGCGCAGGAGGATATGACAGTGACCAGAGAGATTCCCTGAGTCTCTCCAGCGAATCAGAAGATTCCCAGAAGGAGGCCCCCAGGGTCAGGGCAAGGGGGGCCAGTGGGGAGTCGCCAAGCGGCAGCTGGAAATCAGGGCTAGCTTCCCCACCAGAGCGCAGCGGGGGGGGGGGGGGGGAAGAATCCCACAGATTAGAACAAAAGCCTCCTCCTGCAGGAAGAGAGAGTGAGGCAGGACTGACCACGCCTCCGTCAGAGAGTGGAGGGGCGGAGGAGAGAGCAGGGCCGGCCAGCCTCCCTGAAGGAGAAAGCAGTGAAGGGAGCAGTGTAGCCGTTAGGAGGAAAGTGGGTGGCTGGGCGCGCGCGCCAAGTTCAAATGTAGCGGCGCGCGGGACAGCAGAAAATCCGGATTGGGAGCCAGGTCCCAAAGCCCGCCGGAGACAGGGGGAGGAGTCAGAAGAATCCGCCTCTGAAGAGTCCAGGAGGGTGGGGACCCCAGAGGGCAGGAGGACCCGGAGGCGAAAGGAGCAGAGGGAGGAAAGGAAGAGGTGGAGCAAAGCTCGGGTATTGAACTGGTGTAAAGGAGGGGCGGATTCAGACGGGACTTCGCCGGTCTAAGGACTCAGACGTAGCGCTGCGCGCCACGGATGTCAAACCAACAATGAACCACAATAAAGACTTTTGTTTATAAAGAGCAACTGGTGTTGGTCCTTTGTGAGCTGGGACCGGAGGCAGCCGCTGACACCCGGTAACTAACTTTTTCTCTCCCTCCCCTTTTATTATTATTTTGCAGCACAAACAAACATAAAAAGAAAGAAAAAGGAAAAAGAAAAGAAAACTTCAAAAGAAAATACAAAAACCAGTACGAAACAAATAATGAACAATGAACATGTAACCATATTTCAGTTCTTCTTTTCTTCAAGTTGACTTCCTTTGTCCTCAGCGTGGTTCTTTTTTCATATTTAGTAAACTGTTTCCTTCTCACTACGTTCTCCCCCTTTTCTTTCTATTTTTAGCTTTCACGCCATAATTTGTTTTGCAAAAGTCCCCCCCCCCATTTTTTATTCATTTTACAACACAAGAAACAAACACTACAAACAAATTCTTGTCTTATCCTTTCCCCTCCCTAAACATTGTTGGGTCAGCTTCCCCAAGTCCCCCCTATCTGATTTTCATTTTAACTCATCTTTAGCAGATTACGTATATCATAATTTTTAACCATTTTTTTTATCACACTTAAAAATCTTTACATTTTATCCCTTACAAATAATGCTATTTTAAAATACATTATCTTCTACTTCTAACATTACATCCTATATCCACTTCCAAAGCTATTCTAAGATTTAAATATTATTGTTTTGCAAAAGTTAATCAAAGCAAGGCCAGGTATTAATTTGAGGGCACTGTTTCTTAAGGTACCGGTAATCTCTGTATTTTCCCCCATTCTTTTTGAAATTTTTTAGACTGACCCCTAATTGCATCTAGCCAATTCAATGTCATCAAATAATTTTTCTTGCCATTCTTTTTCTGTTGGTGTTGTCAGTGCAAATATTCTTCTAGCAGCAGGGTAATGCGGGAGCAATATCCTGTCCCACAGCGAGCAATTGAGCCGCTGCTTTTTTGCAGTAGCTTACAGACAAACTTCGAGGGCGGCCTTATATATAGAGCACATTGCAGCAGTTCAACTTAGAGGTTAAGCAGACGGATTTGGATTAACATTTCTTTGCAGAGGAGCACGTGCGATAGTTGCGGTTTGTTGAAAGCCAACAGAGATGAGAGAGATTGGTAGAGAAACGGGAATTTTTTGGAGGTGAGTCAGTTGAGAGTTCCTGTGATTTGTTAAGTTTCCCTATGGCTCGTAAATGCAGGGTGATGAAATGTGCAGAGCAGACTAAGAAAATATAGTCACACCTCGTTGCTCTGCATAATTTCATCAAGCTGCCAGAATCCAGTGTTTCTTGATCAAAGGACACATGCGTATTAAAACGGACAACGCTGAGAAAAGCTGTGCAGCTATTAGGTGGTGATAAGGCTAAAGGAGAGATCTGGCCCGGTTTGAATTTAACGGCGAACTTAACTTGCGATTCCTCAAACAATAGGAGAACCAAAAACACATCCACACTTCTCCAAATGTTGCAGTTCTCCAGCCAAGTATTGCGCGCGCGCACACACACACACGATTTGCATAAGAATGCATGCATTGGTGAAGATAACACACAAAAATACAATATGTTGTTGTTGTTTAGTCGTTTAGTCGTGTCCGACTCTTCGTGACCCCATGGACCAGAGCACCCCAGGCACTCCTGTCTTCCACTGCCTCCCGCAGTTTGGTCAAACTCATGTTCATAGCTTTGAGAACACTGTCTAACCATCTCGTCCTCTGTCGTCCCCTTCTCCTTGTGCCCTCCATCTTTCCCAACATCAGGGTCTTTTCCAGGGAGTCGTCTCTTCTCATGAGGTGGCCAAAGTATTGGAGCCTCAGCTTCAGGATCTGTCCTTCCAGTGAGCACTCAGGGCTGATTTCCTTCAGAATGGATCAGTTTGATCTTCTTGCAGTCCATGGGACTCTCAAGAGTCTCCTCCAGCACCATAATTCAAAAGCATCAATTCTTTGGCGATCAGCCTTCTTTATGGTCCAGCTCTCACTTCCATACATCACTACTGGGAAAACCATGGCTTTAACTATACGGACCTTTGTCGTATAGGTGATGTCTCTGCTTTTTAAGATGCTGTCTAGGTTTGTCATTGCTTTTCTCCCAAGAAGCAGGCGTCTTTTAATTTCTTGTCTGCTGTCACCATCTGCAGTGATCATGGAGCCCAAGAAAGTAAAATCTCTCACTGCCTCCATTTCTTCCCCTTCTTTTTGCCAGGAGGTGATACAATATATTAGGGGGCAATGTCTGAAAAATGTCTATGTTCAGCAGAACTGCATACAAACACCTGTGTATTAGGAGAAATTTGCACTGATAACGCTGATGGATTTTCCTGAAAGCATTTTTTTTTAAATTGCAGGAATGTGGAAAAGGATGGAAAGATGAGAACGCACAACACAATTTTGTGATGCCTGCCAGGTCTGCATTAAGACCTTCAGAAGCCCCAAGCACTAAACATATTATGTTGACCCCCACCCCCCGCACATAATTTAAAATGAAACAATATGAAACTGTAAAATAAACTTAAGAAGGACATTGACAAGCTGGAACGTGTGCAGAGGAGGGCGACCAAGATGATAAAGGGTTTGGAAACCAAGCCTTATGAGGAACAGTTGAAGGAGGTGGGTATGTTTAGCCTGGTAAAGAGGATACTGAGAGGGGATACGAGAGCCATCTTCAAATATCTGAAGGGCTGTCCCATGGAAGATGGAGCAAGCTTGTTTTCTCCAGCTCCTGAGGGGAGGAACCAAACTGACAGATTCAAAAGACAAGAAAAAGGATTCTGGCGAAACCTTAGGATAGTCTTGTAGTAAGGTTAAAGCTTACTGGGAAATGATATATAATGAATTGAAAAAGATGTTTAAGATAACGTTTGTAAACGCAACAACCCAGAAGCCTTCCTTTTGGGAATTATAGGGACAGAACTACCCAAACTGTATAGAAATTTATTAATGTAATAATGCGACTACAGCGTCAAAAATGCTACTTGCCCAAAAGTGGAAAGAAGAAGTAGTCCCAGTGAAAGAAGAATGTACGGTATACAAAAACTTATGGAATAGGCAGAAATGCTGAAACTTACTGGAAAAATAAGAAATCAAGACAGCAAACTTTTTTTTATAAAAGAGTGGAAATGGGTTTATTGAATATCTACAAACAAAATGCAAACAGATAAGAACATTGGCAGGATTATTGTAATAACCTGCAGTTTTATAAAAGTATATATTTAAAGTAGATGAGTAAATTAGTAAAAGGTAAAGGTAAAGGTACCCCTGCCCGTACGGGCCAGTCTTGCCAGACTCTAGGGTTGTGCGCTCATCTCACTCTATAGGCCGGGAGCCAGCGCTGTCCGCAGACACTTCCGGGTCACGTGGCCAGCGTGACATCGCTGCTCTGGCAAGCCAGCTCAGCACACGGAACACTGTTTACCTTCCCGCTAGTAAGCGGTCCCTATTTATCTACTTGCACCCGAAGGTGCTTTCGAACTGCTAGGTTGGCAGGCGCTGGGACCGAATGACAGGAGCGCACCCCGCCGCAGGGATTCGAACCGCCGACCTTTCGATCGGCAAGCCCTAGGTGCTGAGGCTTTAACCCACAGCGCCACCTGCGTCCCTAGATGAGTAAATTACCGTAGGTTTATCTGGAATATGCAGAAAATATTTTTTTAAAATCTATGGAACCACAAAAAGAGGGGAATGGACATTGAATTTTGAAATGTTAAAATGATTGTAAAACTATTGAAATGTATAAAACTGAAAATCATAAATAAAATAATAATAATAAACCTTAGAAATAACTTTCCGGCAGTAGGAGCCATTCGACAGTGGAACGGACTCGCTTGGAAGGTGGTGGACTCTCCTTCCTTGCAGGTTTTTAGGCAGAGGTTCTTGAGCTGTGAACCCCATATTTCAGGGGGTTGGGATAGATGAACCTGGAGTCCCCTTCAACTCTATGCTCCTCAGAATGGCGAAATTGGGAAGTGAGAGAAACTGGCATGGAGAAGAGTTGCTCGCCATCCCTATGTGGTGATGCTCGATACAGTGGTACCTTGGTTCTAAAATGCCTTGGTTCTCAAACGCCGAAAACCCAGAAGTAAGTGTTCTGGTTTTTGAACGTTTTTCGGAAGCCAAACATCTGATGCAGCTGTTGGCTCTTGTTTCTGGGGCGCCTGCACCAATCAGAAGCTGGGCCTTGGTATTCGAACATTTCGGAAGTCAAATGGACTTTCGGAACGGATTAAGTTTGGCACTTTGGTTTTTGCTTTTTATTTTGCATTTTTGTTTTTTGAGGCTTTTCCGGTTCATTTGTTTTTGTGACTGTGTGGAACCCAGTTCAGCTACTGATTGATGGATTGAGTGACTGCAGAAATGGATAAAAGCCCCCCATCCCAACAATGACTATCATCAGTGCAAGTAAGGGAAAAAATTAATTTTAATTTTTAATCATCTACAATACTGTCTTATTTATTTTATAGTGAGGTACATGGATTATTGCTTTCATTTTATGGATCAATGGTCTCGTTAGTAAAATTCATGTTAAAAGAGGTTGTTTTTAAAAGTCTGGAACGGATTAATCCGTTTTGCATTACTTTCTATGGGAAAGCGCACCTTGGTTTTGGAACGCCTTGGTTTTGGAGCGGACTTCTGGAACGGATGAAGTTTGAGAACCAAGATACCACTGTATTGTTATCTAGCCAGTGGACCAGAGCCAGAGGGGGAAACTGCTTCTTCTTCCAAAAAAAGAGATCTGTATAGAGAGGGGTTTGTATGCAACACCTTTTCCTCTCTGCTTTGGAGTTTTGGCAGAAGTCTGTCCACAGGAAGGATCTGTGAGGTGGACGTCTTCTCTTCCCTCAGCGACTGTCCTGAGGCAGCTCTGTGTGCTAAGAATAGCAACCCGAGGCAGGAGATGGGAAAGATATTACAAAACACTTCAGTTCCTTCTCTGCACTCCTCTGAGCCAAATGTGAGCCCTGTCTTAATTCTTGCTCTGGTGTGTGGAGCACACACAGTCGCGAGCGCCGGGGCTCAGCTGGGTGGTTTTTTATTCCCCTTCCCCCTTTCCTTCTTGGTCTTTTTTTCCACCCCTGGCAGCACAGCAAGAGGTATTGATCTCACTTCGGGTGACCTAACCTTGTCCGAGGATGCGAAAAAACAGAGAGCAGGCTTGTTTTCTTTCATCCCATAATAACCGAGCAAACAGCTAAAAAAACCCACAACGCACACCACTTGCTAGATCGTGGTCCGGTAGCAAATTAAAGTCTCTCCTTTAACATGGTGGAGAACGGGATGGGAGGGAGCAACAGGGCTCCCTGTTGGGCAGGGAGGCGTTAGGGATTTAATGGAGATTATATCCCTTTATTTAGTGGGAATGAGTTTCAAGTTGGAGAGCCTTGTGCGAAACGTTGATACCTCCAAGCTACCATGCTTTTCCCGTCTTCTTTGGTAATGACTCACAAATTTGGAGCAGGGCAGAAGGAATTTCCCAGAAGTGCCATTATCCTGAAAGAAAAGAAAACAGAATTCGGCTGTATTAAAACCAGAATTTCCAACCAGCACTCCCAGAGGGTTGAGAAATCAGTCCTCCCTAAGGCCAAGTCAGGATGGCCTCTTTGCCAGTGGAAAGAGATGTGGCGCTCACTAATGCAGACAATATCCAAAATATGTAAGAAGAGCCTTCTGGATCCAGCCAGTGGCCCAACTGGTCCAGCACCCTGTTCTTGTTGGTTTCTGCTTTCCTTCACTGTGCAGCGAAAGGGCTTGTCACGAGACAGGTGTTTACATTCCACAGTCTGTACTGTTGGAGTTTCTCACGGGAAAGGGAGACTGGATGTGACGTACACTGGTTTCCTGTTTTTCACTGTGTGATTCTCTCCAAGCTGTCGAGGAGAGAGGATGCATTTTTCTGCTCCGGCAGAGGCAAGATGTCTTTCTGTAATATAACTGCTTTGAACTGTAAATAAAGCAATATTGAGTATGTAGTACGTACTCCTCATCCTTCCGCTGGGCACGGAACTCTGCTTTACACCAACACGTGGTTATGGGCCCAGAGGTCGAATCGGAGTGCCGGCAAAGGATCGGAATGCAGAGGGACAGATCGGATCGGAATCTGCTCTGCGCGTAAACATGATTAATGAGGTATGTGCTACTGCTCCGGGCAGCCTGCCAGCTTCTAGTTAATGGCTTTATGGCTGGACTTTGAACTTTTAAAGCCGTTTTGCCGGGAATAGGCAAAAGGCTCCCAGGCTCAAGTTACTATGCTGGGGAAATCGAAAGTAACTTTTAAGTGCGCTTTTGGAATAAAGCAGCTGCAGCAGTGACGCAGCAAGATTTAAAGCTGCATATATGATGCTGAAGGCTAATGCCAGAGTCATGATGGCCCTTCAGGATGCTTGTGGGATTCCTAAGCTCAACAAGAAAAATTATGCGGACTGGGTTCTGTATGCAGAGGCAATTCTGCGGAAAGAGGGTTTGTTTGAGGTGATTACAGAAACCCCCCCAGCTCCAGTTACAGATGCATGGAAAGCTAAGGATTCCAAAGCACGGGGAACGCTTACATTGATAGTATCCCCAGAAGAGCTCTGTCTATTGCGTGATAAGACCTCAGCCAGAGAAATTTGGCATTCTTTGAGAGAGGCTCACTTAAGGACAGAAGCTGGATCCACTATGTTTTACTTTAACAAGCTGCATAATATGGCTCTTGCTGAAGGTGGAGATGTGCGTTTACATCTGATGGAGATGCAAAATCTGAGACATGAGCTGCAACAGAGAGGACTCAACTTTCCAGAGGCTGTGTATTCTTTCATGATACTACAATCTTTGGGTTCAGGTTGGGAGTCTGTTGCAACCCAGATTGCTGTGCAGCCAACAGCTCAGCTGACAGTGGACTTTGTTACTGCCGTGATTCAGAATGAAGCAGATCGCCGGGGTGCTAGCTGCATGGGCAAGGGGGAGTCTTCACAGACGTCATCCCATAGTGCAGTGGAACCACCAGATGGCGCCAAAGCTTTGAAGGCAGTGAAATGCTACTCGTGTGGACGTCTAGGCCATATGAAGAGGGAATGCAGATATCCCAAGGCCAAGACAGAGCAGCGCAGCGAAAGCTCATCGCGTGGAAAAAGCCGAGGCAAAGGCAAAGGTCCGGTGTCTAGGACAACGCAGCACAAGGCTATGGTTTCACGCTTCACTCCAAAGGTTGCAGAGGTCCAGAAGACGTCTAGATCTTTCTTCGTTGTTGATTCGGCGGCGACCCACCACATGTGCAACGATAAGAGACTGTTTGTGTCTTTTACACCGCAGGAAGGTGCGATTCACCAGGCGGATGACCACACTATTCCCAGTAAAGGCTACGGAACTGTTGTTCTTCACAGTTTGGACTTATCGATACAGAATGTCCTTTACGTGCCAGATTCCAAACATAATTTGCTCAGCGTAGGACAGTTGAATGAGCGGAACATTGACGTGTCCTTCAAGAACAAGAAGTGCATCATCACAAAGAAAAATGATTATGTATTGCATGCTGAATATGTTGATCGTTTGTTTGTTTTGTATTATGATGATGTTGTGCAGGATGACACTTGTTGCATTGCAGGATCTAACAAAAGTTTGCATGCAGAATGTATTCATGATTTTCATCGAAAATTTGGTCATTTGCATTTTGAGGCAGTATCTAAAATGCCTGCCTTGGTTGAAGGTATGACTATTAAACCCTGCAAGTACCACATGAAGTGCAAAGCATGCGCAGCAAACAAGGTGAAAATGGCTGCGAAAGGTAAGGTGTCTAGTAGGCAAGCTACGGAACCATACCAGATTGTTCATGCTGATTTGGTTGGACCACTAGCGCCCTCTTTGGGTGGAAATAGGTACTTCATGGTTCTCATTGATGCATTTTCGAGATATATTTTTGTGTACAATCTCAAGCAGAAATCAGAGGCTTTTCCTAGGTTCAAGGAATTCTGTGCTTGGTTGGAAAATGTGCATGGTAAGAAGATAAAGACTCTTTTCAGTGATCGCGGGGGAGAATTCACTTCTCAGCAGTTTGAAGCTTTTCTGACTGAGAAAGGAATTCAACACGATTTGTCTAGTCCTCGCTCGCCATGGCAGAATGGACTTGCGGAACGGGCAAATCAGACATTGCTTCAAGGGTTAAAAACCTTGCTGCATGATGCCAATCTTCCAGAGAGTTATTGGGCCGAATCTCTCTCGTGTTTTGTTTACAGTTACAATCGCAGGTTATCTTCAGCGATTGGTTGTACCCCCTATGAGAAGATGTTTGGCAAGAAGCCATACATCAAACACATGAAAATTTTTGGTTCTGACATGTGGATTCACTCACCACAAAACTCCAAGTTAGACAAGCGTGGTTTGCATGGTATCTTTCTAGGTTATCAGAAAGGGTCTTACAGAATAATGATGACTGACTCTAAGACAATTAAGCTCACGAAAAGTGTTGAGTACAATGCAAAGTGGGGGGAGAATGTGGGAATTTTCCAATGTTATCCTGATGACAGTGATGAGACTGAGGATAGTCAAAAGCAACCACAACAACCCACTGATGAAGGCTCTGAGTCTGAATCTGAAACTGAATCGGGTGATTCAGAGGATTTCAAGAGTGCGAAAGCCTCTATGCGACCCTCTGAAAGCTCTGATCGAGAAGAATTGGAGGAACCATTGTTCACAATAGGTCGTTTTTCTCCCAAGAAGGAAGAGGAGAGTGTTGAAGACTTAAGGCTAATTCGTAGGTCACAGAGAGCCACAAAAGGCAAACCTCCAAAGAGATTTGCTGATGAGTTTGCTACGATAGCAGTAACAACTGTTAAAAGCTCCAAGAAGGTATTTGAACCTTCAAGTTTCCAAGAAATCCAGGGTTTGGATTCAAAGGAAGCTGAGCCATGGTTAAATGCCATGAAGGCTGAGCTTGATTCCTTAGAAAGGAACAAAACATGGGAGCTAGTTCCAGTAGTTCCAGGAATGAAACTGCTTGGAAGCAAATGGGTCTTCAAAGCGAAGACTGATCAAAATGGCAAGATAGTCAGACACAAAGCCAGATTGGTAGCCAGAGGTTTTGCACAGGTACCAGGTGAAGACTATCACGAGACCTACTCACCCACAGTGAGGTATGAAAGCATTAGGCTTATGCTCAAGCTAGCTGCAGAGGAAAATCTACACATTAGTCACCATGATATTAATACAGCTTTTCTGTACGGATCTCTAGATGAATCACTTTATATGCTTCCACCTGATGGCGTACAGGTAAAACAGGGATTTGTTTGTGCTCTGAAGAAATCCCTTTATGGTCTCAAACAAAGTGCACGGTGTTGGCACACAAAACTCACTGAAGTATTGTTTTCTCTAGGTTTTCAGCAAGGGAAAGCTGATCCATGTGTATTTGTCAAAGAGGAGGGGCAAAAGAAACTGTACTGTTTGTTTTATGTTGATGATTTATTATTCTTTTGGAAAGATGTCGCAATGTACAATAACGCCCTAGCTCAACTGAAAGAGCACTTTGACATGAAAGATCTTGGTGAGGTAAACAACTACCTATCTCTAGAAATAGAGAGAGATCAAGATGGTAACATTCTAGTACACCAGTCACGGAAAATTGCTGATGTGTTAAACAAACTAAACCTGATGGATGCTAACCCTGTAGACACACCGATGACAACAGGTTATCAGGTAGATGACACTGAAGAAGCATTTTCTGACACTACACTGTACAGAAGTGTGCTAGGCAAGCTAAACTTCATTGCCAGATGTTCAAGACCAGACATTGCTGTTAGCTGTAATTTGCTAAGCAGACAAGTCAACAATCCTAGTGTCAAGGATTGGAAAGCTCTGAAACGCATAGCGCGGTATTTGAAAGGCACTATGCATTACAGACTGAGATTTAACAATCAGAAGTCTGGTGGTCTTGAGATATTTGCAGATGCAAGTTTTGGAAGTGACACTACAGACAGGAAAAGTACGTCTGGAGTTTGCTACATGTACAATCAGGGTCTGTTTGATTGGTCATGCAAGAAGCAAACAACAGTTAGCTTAAGTACTTGTGAAGCAGAACTGAATGCACTGTCTTATTCACTTAAGGATTGTGAATGGTTGATACAATTGTGCAAAGATATGAAAATTCCTGTCAAATGTCCAATCCAGGTTTACCAGGACAACAAAGCATGTTTGGCTTTGCTGAAGTCTGAAGGTTGTAAGCAAAGCACAAAGCACTTGCAATTAAAGTTGCAGCATGCTAGGGAATGTATTCAGAAGGGACTCGTAACGGTGTCCTATATGCCAGGTAATGAAATTCCTGCTGATGTATTGTCCAAGATTGTATCAAGGGATCAACACTGTACCTATGTACAGAAGTTGGGTTTGTACTGATATTGTACGAACACGCTGCCCAGTGATGTTCACAGAAAGGGGGAGGATGTTGGTTTCTGCTTTCCTTCACTGTGCAGCGAAAGGGCTTGTCACGAGACAGGTGTTTACATTCCACAGTCTGTACTGTTGGAGTTTCTCACGGGAAAGGGAGACTGGATGTGACGTACACTGGTTTCCTGTTTTTCACTGTGTGATTCTCTCCAAGCTGTCGAGGAGAGAGGATGCATTTTTCTGCTCCGGCAGAGGCAAGATGTCTTTCTGTAATATAACTGCTTTGAACTGTAAATAAAGCAATATTGAGTATGTAGTACGTACTCCTCATCCTTCCGCTGGGCACGGAACTCTGCTTTACACCAACAGTTCTCACAGTGGCTAAACAGATGTCTGTGGGAAACCTCCCTGTGTTTTTCAGCCACTGGATTCAGGATTTTAAAATAAGATTCAATAAATTCATGGAGGAGAGGTCTGTGTTAAGTATAATTGATATAACTGACACTGAAAGGAAAATGCCTGTGTATTGATGGAGGTTTAAAATGGAGAATCGCTAAATGTGTATCGCTAACATTGGGGTGTGTGTGTGTTTCCACAGTAGTTTTCTAAGTAGACTCTGAGCTCTTGCTGAGTTGATAAATAACTCATTGTTGTTTTTGGCTAGCTAACATGAGTGAGTGTTGTAACCTTAGATCAGGTGACAAAGGTATTGAGTTACAAATTCGCCATCTCGAAAGGGTGGCGACTGTTAGTCTTTCTCTGAACGAGATAGAGGACAAAAGCATGTGGTCATGGCTCTCTGAAAACTTCATAACCTTGGGCAGGGGGAGAGAGAGAGACATGTTTTTGGAGTTATCTTTTATTTCTAAGATGCTGAGCCTTGCTGGACAGCACAAGCCATTGTATGGGTGTTTTGGATGCATATTTGATGTTTTAATTCTGTTTTTGAAGAGTTCTGCAAGTAAAAGTTTGAATAATATTTTCATGGGTCTGGGCAATGATTTCTTCCCAAAAGGAGTCAGTTCTTACGCTTCTAGTTGCTTGCTGTATACTTTACACCAACCAGAAAAAGAAAAGAATTAACTCAAAAACATTCAGATTAAATTTCAAAGTGCTTAGCCAGACCAAGGCAGGGCGATGATGCTGTGAGCCACTCACCATTGAACCAGAAAATTGACATTCTAAGAGCAGGTCGCTGGCTGGAGAACAGCAACTTTGGGTGGTCCCTGGCTGTCGTTCTCCAGACATCACCCACCACAGATCGGTCACAAAATTCAAGTCAGCAAAAAAGATAATGATAGTAATAATAATTCTAGGAATCAAAACAAGGCCTCTCCATATCTTGGAGGGCTAGAGAAGTCCCTCCCAGTTCTGCGGATAACTAAGACAGCCGCAATATTTACTGGAAACATTTGTAATCCACTCTTCATTCAAAGGTCTCAGGATGGGATTAATGCACGGTCTGAACCAAAATTAACAATAGAATTAAATCAGCGCAAAAGGCAGGCATCCTATTACAAATAAAGCCAGCAGCAGCAGAAATTCAAAAACCTCAGCACACCTCACTCCTCCCCAAAAGCATTTTCCCACCAGATATAATCCCACCAGATGAATTTTCTCTTCGCAGCCTGAGAGTCGAAGGCTGTTCTGCCTCCATGCATCCCTCTCTGCCGCCTGAGATTGTTTTGACTGACTTCGAATGGATCAAGTTTGCAACTAATGGGTACTTTGGCTGCAGATTATCATAGCATGTGGACATGTAATTCACCAGGAGACACAACAGCTGCCACCGCAGAAACCCTTTTGTTCTGCTACTTTCCTTAAGCGCTGTCCTCTTCCTTCCCATCCTCTCTTCCGCCTGCCCCTTATCTGATAATAACAGACTTGGGGTGGGAAAAGGATTGGATAACTCCTCTGTCAGAAGCTGTGGAACAACATGCCTGTTTATCCCCAGCCCTGCGGCAGCTTTTAAACCAACGCCACCACCCCCCTTCAAAGTCTGATTGCTCTGCCACAGTGAGTTGCCCTGTGGTTCCCAAGGCAGGGATGCAGATGGCCTCTTTTCATCCAGCCTTCTGAGGACCAGTGGTATGTTGGGCCAGAGGCAAATGTCAGCCAATTTTACCTTTATACAACAGGCTGGTTTCTTTTCTTTTTTAAAAAAATCTCTTTTATTTTACATTTTACATATCAAATTTAAATTCAAACAATAAACATCATCATCATTCCCTGAGTCCTTTGACTCCCCTCCACTCTTCCATGGTTACCATTTTCAATCCTTTTCCACTGTTTCACTTATTTTCTCTATTTTTCTTATATAATCCAATTATACCTTAGTTTTCAGTACATTACAAACGTTACTCGAATCCTGCCAAAGTTTTTAGTTGTTCGCAGTGTTCTCTTAAGTACAATGTAAATTTTTCCCATTCCTTCTTAAAGTTCTTCTCTTCCTGGTTTCTGATTTTCCCGGCCAATTTCGCCATTTCGGCATAGTCCATCATCTTCATCAGCCATTCGTCTCTGGTCGGGGCTTTATCTTCTGGGCCAGTAGTATCCACAACTGCTGTCATCGTGTACATAAATAATAGTCTCTGCTCCTTTGGTATCTCCACACCTAAAATTCCTAGTAAAGAAGCCTCTGTTTTTCCCTACAAACGTTTTAAATGTTTTTTTTCAACTCATTATGTATCATCTCCCAGAATGCTTTTGTTATCTTGCACGTCCACCACATGTGACAGAATGTGCCTTCCTTCTCCTTACATTTCCAACATACATTTGAAGCAGTTCTGTACATCTTAGCTAATTTTGTAGGTGTTAAATAGCACCGATACATCGTTTTCATATACAGTGGTACCTCAGGTTAAGTACTTAATTCGTTCCGGAGGTCCGTTCTTTACCTGAAACTGTTCTTAACCTGAAGCACCACTTTAGCTAATGGGGCCTCCTGCTGCCGCCGTGCCGCCGGAGCATGATTTCTGTTCTCATCCTGAAGCAAAGTTCTTAACCTGAAGCACTATTTCTGGGTTAGCGGAGTCTGTAACCTGAAGCGTATGTAACCTGAAGCGTATGTAACCCAAGGTACCACTGTAGTTCTCCTTCAGCGCACAGCATGCCATAAACAGCAGGCTGACTTCAACGTACCCGTTCACACACCCTCTCTGATTCTTCATCCAGGCAAGTGTGAATTGCAGAAACATTGAATTGTAGATCCAACCTCTCCATTCTGAAGGAAATCAGCCCTGAGTGCTCACTGGAAGGACAGATCCTGAAGCTGAGGCTCCAATACTTTGGCCATCTCATGGGAAGAGAAGACTCCCTGGAAAAGACCCTGATGTTGGGAAAGATGGAGGGCACAAGGAGAAGGGGACGACAGAGGACGAGACGGTTGGACAGTGTTCTAGAAGCTACAAACATGAGTCTGACCAAACTGCGGGAGACAGTAGAAGACAGAAGTTCCTGGCGTGCTCTGGTCCATGGGGTCACGAAGAGTCGGACACGCCTAAACGACTAAACAACAACAACAAGAATTGTAGAGTTCTTGCCCACAGCACTCAGGGCCAAGTGACATCTGGGGAGAGTCCCAAGGGCCAGATAGAGAGACTTGGAGGGCCGCATTCAGCATCCATGGTACAGGTTCTCCAGCCCTGTTCAAAAGCCTTCTCAAATTTTAAAATAATAATCAACAGTCCTGTCACAGTCAGATCTGGGCATTTCCCGTGTCCGGATCTTCCTTCTGACCTTGATTAGGAACATTGCTTGTTACTGTGAGTTGAGTGAGCAGAGAGAGGCAGTAGGCTAGTCTCTCTCCACCTCGCAAAGGAAACACAAGAGACATCTTAAGGACACCGAGATTCGGGCCTAGAGCAAGGTCGTGCCAGGGGCTCTGCCAGCCCTTCCTCCTGCCAGATCACCCTCTAAAAACGAACGAACAAGAAACCCTCTTTTCCTCTCTTCACACTCCCCACCGCTTCTTCGCTCCTTTTCAGCTGCTCTGGTAACAAAGTTGATGTCACATTTCGGAGACCTACCGTAGGTGGCAGCTGAATAGTTCCTAGCCGGTTTTTGGCTGACGGGCTTGGCAGTTGTTGAATCTGGATGATGCACAAAACCAGCTATTATTGTTGTTGTTATTTGTCCAGGCGATTTTTTTGCCCAAACCGGTTAAGTGTCTGCCCCTGTTCGAGCCAATTCTGAATAGCTGCAAGTGAGTAAATAAAACCCCACGGTGGAGGTTCACCCACCCCATTGCAGATTTGGGAGTAGCTGAACAGGAGTCCTCTGCAGCCGAGAGGTGGAATGGAGATCAGAGGCGGCGAGGAAGTGGACTTTTGTTGCTGCAGCTGCTGGTCTGAAACCGCAACTCAGATAGAAAAAAGTAAAATAAATGTTAGAACTGGAAGGGGGTTATCGCCTCAGGAAGAAAAAGGAACCCCAGCCTGTGTACCCTAAACTAAGGTTACCAGATTTTTTTCAAAGAATCCAGGGACACTTTTTTATTTCTAAAAGAGGGAAAAAAAGTTATTGGAAAAAAGTTATTTAAAAATAATAATTAAGAAGTAGTATCTTCTCTTCTAAGGGACGCGGGTGGCGCTGTGGGTTAAACCACAGAGCCTAGGACTTGCCGATCAGAAGGTCGGTGGTTCGAATCCCCACAACGGGGTGAGCTCCCGTTGCTTGGTCCCTGCCCCTGCCAATCTAGCAGTTCAAAAGCACGTCAAAGTGCAAGTAGATAAATAGGTACCGCTCCGGCGGGAAGGTAAACGGCATTTCCGTGCGCTGCTCTGGTTCACCAGAAGCGGCTTAGTCATGCTGGCCACATGACCCGGAAATTTACAGAACATGCAGAAATGGTGAAACTTACTGGAAGAATAAGAAATCACAATGACATTTTTAAAATAAAAGAATGGAAATGTTTTATTGAATATTTACAGATAAATTATAAACAGATAAAAACACTGGCTGGATCATTGTAACAACCTGCAGTTTTTATAAGAGTATATATTTAAAGGAGATGAATAAATGAGCAAATTAAGTTAATTTGGATATGCAGGAGATATTAAAAACAAATTCAAGGAATCGCAGAAAGAGGGGGAAGGAAGTCAAGTTTTGAAATGTCAAAATGATTGTCGAATTAGTGAAATGTATAAAATTAGTGAAATGTATAAACTTGAAAAGTACAAAATGAAAATGAAAACCGACAAAAGAGAGAGAGAGAGAATGTGCTATTCATGTAGCAGAAACACCATGTTTACCATTTTTCTTCCTAGCATCCATACAACAAAATGAGCAAAACTGGGCAAATAAATCATCCGGAAAAGGGTGCAGGAGGAGGATTAAGCTGGATTGAAGGGTTAATGGTGCTCAAGGGCTAGGCTATCCAGTGGCGTAGCGTGGGGGGTGCAGGGGGGGCCGGCCGCACCGGGCGCAACATCTGGGGTTAGGGAAAATCCACAGGTTAGGGGGCGCAAATCCACGGGTTAGGGGGCGCAAATCCACGGGTTAGGGGGCGCAAATTACTTGCCTTGCCCCGGGTGCTGACAACCCACGCTACGCCACTGAGGCTATCAGTGGGTACCAACCATCGTGGCTCTGCTCCGCCTCTATGGTTGGAGATGGTGATGCCATTGAAGACCACGGCTGGAGACCACAGGCGGGGAGAGGGCTCTTCTGCTCGAGTCCCACTCGTGGGCTCCCTATAGGCCACTGGTTGGCTGCTGTGAGGACTGCTGCATGAGATGGGCCTTGGGCCTGATCCAGTGACCTCTTCTTAGGTTCTCTGGGGTGGATGGCAAGAAGAACGCTGAGCATCGATTCCAAAAGTTGTTTTCAACTCTCCCGAGTCTATTTTATCCATTTGCACACAGAACTTGCAAATAGCGGGCAAAGCTGAGGTGTCCCCCCCCCACTTCAAAGCGCAGGAGCAAAGCTCTTTGTGTGCTTGAAAAGCCACAGATCAACCACAATGGGCTTGGCCTATAAACCACTTGCCTGTCCCAAGCTGACCTATGAAGTCACCCTGAGCAAGAAGGCCCAGCCTCCCAAGCCAGCTGCTTTCTATTTAATATTTGTTTTTTTTTAAAAAAACGAAACCTACTTTATCCCAATAAATATATGGTTCTCGGGCAGTGCAATATGTCTGGGATTTGCCAAAAGCAATGGTTCTTCTTCCACACTAAAATTGAAATGTGCTTTCTCGCTGCGATTAAAAGCTCTCCTATACCAGGGAAAGAGAATGTTCTGCACACGCCCCCATAATAAAACAACAGAAAATAAGGAGTTCAGTTTCTCCATAGAGGAAGCAAACTGTTCCAAAGCCGCATTTAAAATGTGCTTACACGAAAACTTTTTTTGTTTTTCATTAAGGAGGAAAAAGCAGAGATGAATTTATGGCTTCCCTGAATGTTTTCCAAAACTGAGTGGGATTTTTTTTTTTTAAAATAATATTTATTACTTTTACAACAATTTAAACACTACAAAGAAAAACAAAAAAACAATACATTACAATATAAAGACACTACATAACACTAAAACATTAAACTAACAAGACAAAACAAAAACAATTTAAAAACACATAAAAAAAAAGAAAAAAGAGAAAAAAATTCCAATATCTTATCTTTCTTTCACATATTTCCACAGCCTCCTCACACCTCCCTTTTTGTATTCCACTTCTATTAATTATTTCAGCAATTCCTTTCCATCTTCCCTGTTTTCTATCCTATAATTATTTTAACACATTTTGACCTTATTTTCCCTTTAATACTCTATTAATCTATTTGTACTTAATTCCTTATAACCTTTCTACTAAAGCCATATCACTTCATTCCAACATTCTTCTAGCATTCCTTAATTTTACAATATTTCTGTAAATAGTCTTTAAACTTTTTCCAGTCTTCTTCCACCGACTCTTCTCCCTGGTCTCGGATTCTGCCAGTCATTTCCATGTAGTCCATCAACTTCATCTGCCATTCTTCCCTGGTGGGTAAATCTTGTGTCTTCCAATACTTCGCGATGAGTATTCTTGCTGCTGTTGTTGCATACATAAAAAAAGTTATATCCTTCTTTAACACCAATTGGCCGACCATGCCCAGGAGAAAGGCCTCTGGTTTCTTCAGGAAGGTATATTTAAATACCTTTTTCATTTCATTATAAATCACCTCCCAGAATGTCTTAATCCTTGGGCATGTCCACCAAAGGTGAAAGAATGTACCTTCAGTCTCATTACATTTCCAACATTTATTATCGGGCAAATGGTAAATTTTTTCAAGCCAAAACGGAGTGGGATTTAAACCCAGTACGTGTTTTGTGCATATTTGGTGGGTGTTTGCAAGGTGTAAGAGTGGAACTGGATGGCTGGTGTTGAATGAGTAGTACTAAGTATTGTATGATTTGTGTACATGCAATGGAAGAAATTGGGTGTGATGTTTATGTGTTCGTGGTGTTGAGTCAGGATATGCCTTGGCAAGAGGGAAGTTGGTTCATCTTTTGGAATTTTCTCGCTTTCTTGCATTGCAGTGCAGCTTTGCTTTAATATGCAGTGTCTTAGTTTCATTGTATGTTACAGATCTGTATCGTCTTTGTTATTTTGCAAACAGCTTAGAGACTTTCTCTAAGTATTGAGCTGTATATCCATGTATGCAATAAATCATAATCAGGGCAGGATTTAGGTTTGATGAGGCCCTAAGCTACCGGAGGTAATGGGGCCCTTTCTATGTCCAGCTGTCCTTGGTCAACAACAAATTGTCGCTGTTTTTTGTGTTGAATATATACTATATGGTAATTGATGGACCTAATAGGTATCTAAAGCCATTTGCACATGCAGAATGTAGGCACCCTATATATAGAAATGAGCAAACCAGTGATATTTTAGGGAGCAGGTTAGCAGGCAAGGCCCATTACTTCCATCATAGGAGCCTACACAACACAAAACACTGTTGCCATATGTAGGTTTTATTTTAGTTCTTTTTTATCTTATACAGTGGTACCTCAGGTTAAGTTCTTAATCTGAAACTGTTCTTAACCTGAAGCACCACTTTAGCTAATGGGGCCTCCTGCTGTTGTTGCGCCGCCGGAGCATGATTTCAGTTCTCATCCTGAAGCAAAGTTCTTAACCTGAAGCACTATTTCTGGGTTAGCGGAGTCTGTGAACTGAAGCGTATGTAACCCGAGGTACCACTGTATTTTGGAAATGTACATCCAGTTTTTCCCCTGTAAGTTTTATTGGGGCCCCCAGGAGAGTGGGGCCCTAAGCTATAGCTTATTTAGTTTATACGTAAATCCGGCACTGATCATAATAAATAAATGGCAGTGGCAACAACACACAGGCACCCAAAAGCAATGAGACCAAAGAAGCAAGCAGCTGCAAAAGTCTACAGTCCAGAACTCTGTCACAGCACAGAGCCCAACACTCTTCCGCTCCCCAGTTTACAGGGATTTTAGATTAATGCATGGCTGAATCAAGGTCCATTCTCTGCTCTCACACACAGAATGAACCACCACCAGCTCTTCATTTCAGATCTATAAATTGTTTTAGCAGCATGGTCTTGTCCCCAACATTTGCCAAAACTCAGGATAGGGATGCAGGTGGCGCTGTGGTCTAAACCACTGAGCCTCTTGGGCTTGCCGATCAGAAGGTCGGCGGTTCGAATCCCTACTCCATCCCCTCCAACATTTCTCTGATGAAAATAGGGGAAAGTGGGACATTCCGGGATCAAGTCAGAAACAGGGTCAGCTTCTGTAAATCCGGGACTGCCCCTGGAAATGAGAGACATCTGGAGGGTCTGGTGGTGTAGTGGTTAGAGTGTCAGACTAGGACCTGGGAGACCCAGGTTCAAAACGCTATTTTGCTGCAAGGCTTAGTTGGGTGGCCTGAGGCACTGATCATTTTAAAACAGCATTAAAATGCAGTTTGCCCTGACAGCAGACCCAAGGACAGCATTTTCCGCACCTTAGTTTTCAGAGGCGTGGCAGTGCGGTGTAGTGGTTAGAGAGTTAGACTAGGACCCAGGAGACCAGGGTTGCGCCAGTCACAGCCTCTCTGCCTGTTGTTAAGAGAATTAACTGAGGATGGGGGAGAACCACGTGATGACACTTTGAGCTCCTGGGAGAAAAAAGTGAGATATAGATGCAACAAAATAAATAAGAAATAAACGGTGCATGGGGTTAGGATGGTAGGGTAAATTGCCTCATCAAATACTCAGATTGTGGTGGAGAAAGGAGGGGCAGAAGCAAATCCAGTGCTCCCTCAGGTGCTGTCCCACATCGCCCCATGCAGTGTTACAGATTTTAATTTTAAAGTCCCTGTATCAGGATTGCAAAACGCCCACGTCATCGTGTCAAGGTGATAACGCAGCTTTTCGTTTCCTGCCCTCCCAACTGTGTCTTGTGAAAGAAGAACTGCAATTCATTTGTCATGAGAGAGTCGAGTGTTATCTGTGTGGAATGGCCCTGGAAGCGTGGACATCGTGTCGGAGCCAAAGAGAGAGATTGAGTGATGCTTTGGCCAGCGTCACAGCAACATCTATGAACCTCCAGCTGCACTGAATGATCACAGGGCACAAGGCTGGGAATTTTGAGCTTCCAAGGATACGTTCCATTTGCATGAATAATATATTCAGAAAATCTAAAAGCCCCGAAGGATGGAAGGTGGAGAAGGAAACGTATAGAATATCAAAGCCACAGTCCCAGAGGAAGTCACAGATCTCTTTTGGTTTATGATTCTGCCTGCGCAGTGCGCTTGGAATGCATGTTTTCACTGATCGTTGGTAAAAAGGATGGGGGGGTGGATCTGCACCAGAATTTAGACCATTGCCAACGTACTTTGGAACTATAGGATATAAACTCTGTAAAAATAAAATAAAATCTGGAGCTGTAGAGTTGACGTTCTGGAAAAACTGACAAAACTCTTCTAAAACATTCAGTACGTTTTAAGGTTCTAAAATAAAGGCCCCTGACAACTCGACGACGGTAGACTCATTCGAACTTTGAAGATTTGGTGGAAAGAAACTCTTTGGTTTTCCCCGTGGCCGGTGGGCTTAATCAGAACATGAGCAAAATAACTAGATTAAAGGAAGGAAAGTCTTGGAGCAGGAAGAGCCTTCAAGAGATGGGATAACTCTCTCTCTCTCTCTCTCTCTCTCTCTCTCTCTCTCTCTCTCTCTCTCTCATGGATTCGGCTCCTTTGGAATTTTTTGCTTCAGGGAATTAGCAATTGTGGTTAGGAGAAAATGCTGCTTCCACATTTTCTCCAGTCCATGTGCCCAGAAAAGGCTGCTTTCTGCCCAGTGTGTTTTGCTCATGGAGCTGGGAGGAATTTCCACAAGACAAT